>NC_134289.1:4361444-4681721 GCF_949628215.1 Phalacrocorax aristotelis
GTGCCTCAGCCAGAGTGCTCTGGGTGGGACTTCATGCCTCCACCTTTAGTCTGGAAATTAATAGGATGAAAGAAAAATTGGTCTTTTTGGCTTACCCCGCCGCTTGTCCCTGGCAGTAGGGACCAGCGTGCCTGCTCTTCCACGTGGCAGCGGGGGCAGACCGCCGCGTCCTGACACGCAGGGTACGGGAAGTATCCGGGTGGTCTCTGAAAACCTGTGCAGGAGCCTCAGCTCTTCCTGGTGTTTCTGGATGTTTTGCATTGCTGTTGGAGATGAGAGGTTTAAGGAATAAGAGAGAAAAGGAAAAAGTTTTTATCTTTTATGTGAGGATGTATCTAAGCCTCGTCCAGCATGATTGTTTCTGTGGGTCTACTTGGTAAGCTGAGCTTTTGAAAACTGTCATTAGAAATAGGGTGTTTGTAGTGTGACCTGATCGACGAGGCGACCAGCCCTGACGTGTCCCACGCCGATGTTCCTGCCCTGCCTTCTGCACCTCACTCTGCGCCTGCTGCTTCATTGCAGCCTCGGACTTTGCTGAGGCTTGACAGATCTCCCCACCTCCTGGATTGCGTCGTTCCTTGGGGATTTAGAGGCAAAAATAGCCAATTTCATTGCTTCAGTAGCCTGAAGCTTCGGTAGTGTAAATCTGTTCATCATTCCAGGAGCAGGCATTTAAAGCCATGGTGTGCAGTTCCTCCGGGGTCAACTTAGCACTGGTGCCTGCTCACTTTGGGGCCACCTCTTCAAAAACAGCTCCTCCTGCCTTTGCTTAAAATCAGGAGAGCAGGTGTCAGAGCGTGAGTTGGTGTGCTGTGCTTTGGTGGCAGGGTTTGTAATGTCTCAGCCTTGTAAACAAGGGGTCATAATATTGTTCCCTAAGTACATCTGGTGCAGGGGGTATTTTTAGCTTATTGCCATCTTCAGACTATATGAGCAGAGGTATGATGAGTTGGGTCAGTTCTGGCTGGTGGCATTCCTGGTGTAAGAGCATCGTGCTGAAAGGGGTACCCTGCCCTTCTCCCCTAGGCGCTGCTTTTTGCTGAAATGAGTCACCTGAATGTCTTCAAGGTCATGCCTGGAGGCTGAGGTTGACCAGTGCTCATGCTGATGTGCCTCATTCAGAGTTTCAAGTGAGCTGAAGGAGAGTTTGGACGTGTCTGGGGTGCAGAGCACGCACCTTAGCTTTGGGGCTTTTTGCCTTTGTTTTCCTGGGGCATGTCTAGGGTGAAGGGGATGGAGAGAGAAACTTAGGTGGGCTTAGAAACTCAAGCTCACCAAATCTGACGGATGGTGGGTGCCTGTCAGACATCAGCAATAAGCTTCTGATGATGATGACAAAGCAGTGAGTGAAGGTAAGAAACAGTGAAAGAAGAGAGGGGAAACCCTGATTTGTTTGTAATTATTGCGAGTTTTGTTTAAGTTTGTAACCTATAAGCCAGTGATGCTAAAGAAGCAAAGCTGGGCAAATAATCCATTTTCTCAGCTGTGAATGAGGGCAAAGCCAAGGGAAGAGGAGAACAGAAGTGACCCATGTGAAAAGAATAGACTTAACCCCATTCCTCAGGCAAGGTTCGAGGGGATTAAGCTGGATTTGTGCCTGTTTCCCACTGTGCAGATGCTGCCCTGAGCTGAAGGGGTTTGGCCTAGAGTGAATGAAGGGAATTCCAAAACATTGCTCCTTTAATTCACCCAGATGTGCTAGTCAATGCAGGCGGTGAGCTGAGTCCTCTGGGAAAATCCTTTTCATTAGGAATCCTGCTCGACGCGGAAACAGCATGATGTGAACACAATCATCCCAGCTGATGCACAGAGATCCCAGCCTGGATTAAAGAAAAGCAAAGCCAAAACAAAACAACCCCGAAGCTGAATGATTCAAAGAGCTTTATTGCTGTAAACGTGCCCTCTATATTTTAATCACAGTTTGGAGGACATGTGGCTGACCAGGACAGGAGAAGGAATGTACCAGTGAGGTGGCTGTGCAGCTGCATTCGATGGCTTGCGTCCCTTCCCCTTGCGCCGGGTGCTCAGCTGCATCACTCTGCGCAGGGCAGTCCCTGGCAGGGTGATCCTGTAGTGGAGTTTTGCCTCTGCGAGGAAATTAGCTGGAGAACTGTGAACCAAGAAGACAGTACCTTGGAAAAATCACTTTTCAGAGCTGCCTTTTCCCCGTGGCCTGCACAGAAACCCTCCGCCTTGCTGAGGGCAGCGCTGGGACCAGATCTGTCTCTCATTTCCTCAGGGTAGGATCTAAAACTTTTAATCTGATGCCAAAAAACTGCAGCCTCCTTAAAGTTACCAGGTGTGTGATGCTTTATAACTTGCTCCACCTGTAGCCAGAGGCAAGGATTACTTGCCCCTCTCTCTGTCCTCAAGAGGCTGATGATTTTATTGGCCCCTTTTTGTGCTAATATTGCCTTTCCACTTCACAAATAACTGCTGTGTGGGTCTGCATGATTCCATAGCCTCAGTAAATTCAGAGGTTTAGTCCTCAGTCTGTGTTTGGCTTTGAAGGATGCTTTTTTGTTCTTTCAGAGCTGAACATCAGTCACTGGTCCGACATAAGTTGTTTCTTCCCTTTACAAACCTTGCTGTGTTCCCACTTGCCCCTTTTCCTCTCCTTTCAAGGCTGGTTTGCTCCTGGTGCTCCATGCTCAACCATCTTTTGGGATCAGGAGCTTATTCACCATGTACCTTGGAGCTCTTGCACAATTTTTCATGCCAGCACTGCTGGCTGAGGTCTTTGCCTCTGATCTTCCCAGGTGGGAAGAACCTTCCTGTAATAAGGAGGCATGAAAAAACCAACCGTGCTGTGCAGAGTAAGATGAGCATCTTTTGCCTAGAGCAGAGGGCAGGATCTGTCCTCGGGATGCCTCATCCTCGGCGCAGGCAGGTGGCCTCAGGCGTAGCAGTGAGACAAAGCTGCTCTGCACGCGGCTGCAGCGTGTAGGTCTAAGCAGGGAGGTTTCAGGCCGAAGCAGGAAAAGCTGGGGTGTTGTGTGTTGATAAACATGTCTTTCGTAGCATGCACGCTAGCAGAGATGAGTTTGGAGCATGTGGCACATATGCTGTTCCTTATGCTGTGGTGCTGGGATGCTGGGTGAACGGGGAGACGCGATGCTTTTCTTCCCACTTCTTCCTCCTTCGGTGCCAGATTTCCTGTCTTTATTATATGCCTTAATTAGCTTGACCCGGCTCTTGTGCTGCATTTTCCTGCTCTAGAGGTTCAAGGGCAAGTCAGTAAGTCTTCAGGTACTGTATTTAAAAAAAAAAAAAAAAAAACCAACAAAAAAAACCCCAACCAACCAAACATTCCCTGCACGTTCCTTTGTCTCAGGTTTGTAAATGCTCTTTCTGCCTGTGGGCACCGCAGAGGTGGTGGGAGAGAGCAAACTGGGGTGCCAGCTCTCATGGGAGAGTGGTATCCACATTGCTGGGGTCCCTCCAGGGGAACCATGTCACGACATGGCTCGACAGAAATGCTTTGTGCTGGAGTTTGCTGTTTTAGCACAAGCGTTTCAGCAGGAGCGAAGGCCGATGAGGAGACCTGAGCTGAACTGTTATCGATCCTTTCTCTGGTAATAAAGCCATCTGCGGGAAGACAGGGAAATATTTTTTTGAATCAGCACAGCTGTATGGATTTTGCTTTCGCTCGTGTTGAGAGCGATACCTGCTCGCAGGCTGCTGCAGAGGCTTTCCCAGGAGTTTCTTTTTGATGGATCTTTGGTACCTACAAATCCCAGACTTCAAAGAGAGATTTAGTTTCCTGCTTTTCTGAGGACAAATTACTTGCTCCACCTATGGTCAGAAGCAAGCCGCTCTGCTGTGAAAGGTGCTTTTAGCTTTTCTACCAGAACGGGGGATAAACAAACAGTAAAATAAATAAATAAGATGGTAAAGCGTGCAGGTTTGTTATCTGCCTGCCTAAAATGGTAGCGCAAGAGCTGGGGGGAAAGAAAGGTGATCCTCTTTACAGGAATACGTGTGCTAGATCAGAGGGCCTTTTGAAGACTCGAGATGGTGGCTGCACGCATGTGGGATAGGAGAGGAGAGAGCAAGAACTCCAGCCGATGAGCTGATGGGAAAGCAAGTCCCGGTTTCTCCTTGGCCAGCTGGGCTGGCTGCTGGGTCCTGCTTCAGGCGGGCTCAAGAGCTAGGGACGGACAGATGCTGGGCTGGCATGGAGAGGAACTTGTGACTAGATAAGCATCCACAGATTGCATGTGTATATTTGCAGTATGCTGTATAGATGAATGCAATACCTAATGATTCGTGGCTATTATTTGAAGGGCCCCACTGTTACAGATTTATTTGTCATTTCTTGTAATAACACCGATGATAATGAATTCATTTGTATTAATGCGGGTGTCGTGGACTTCCGTTGATATTCCGCATTAATTAATGTACCATTAAAAGAAAGTGTCACCCAATTAATATCAAGTAGAAGCAATCCTGCCAGTGTCCTGTCATTAGGGTTTCATTTGTAATGCATTGTATTAACGCTCTACCGTAATGGAAGTCATTTGCAATCCAGAGCATCCCCCGCTGGGCTGCCACGGGGGTGCCTGTTTGCACCTCTTCGAGCAAGGGTTACTCAGACGAATCGGTGGGGACAGGCTGCCATTAAAAGTAACCCTTGCTACTGCCTGGTCTCGGGCATGGCATCCCGCACCGCTCCTGTCCTCCCCAGCTCTGGCACAGACCGCTGCTGAAGGTCGGAGTGCCGCTTCCAGATACCCTTCCTTCCCAGCTTAGAGGCTGGTGTATTAACCTAACCCACCTGCTTGATCTCTCCCTGGGTTTAGAAAGTAAAAGTTTGTGCTGACTGCCAATAAAATGGGTTATAAAAAATAGGATCTGTCCAGTTTATGGTATCACCAGAGAGGAGAAATCAGAAAGGGATTTCTTCTCTCGCCCCACAACGTGTCCTGGCTGGTAGCAGTAAATCACACCGGTGACTTGATTTTTATACTGAATTTTAGTATTGAGAGGAGGGATAGTGGAAAAATCTCACCGGCTGCTGTGGGTCAGGGCTGCTTTTACTTGCCTGGACAAAAGCTGCCTCTGCCAGGGCTGAGAGCAGAGGCAGGAGTGGAGACCTTGACTGTGGCCACCTGGATCCGCCCAGTCCAAGTCCACCACCTCCGGCAAGATTACAGCCGAAGGGGTGCTGGGCCATCTGCGGTGCATGCCCTTGCAAAGGGGGAGATTGCTCCGAAAGCCTTTTTCCAGCGTGAAAATCACACCAGCACGCCACGGAAGCCAGGAGCTCTCTGACTGACAGGTTTTCACATTCTCGGCATTTGCCTCTGACTTTCAAATGTCTTGTTAGACCATCTTGGGTTCCCATCTGCCGTCTCCGAAACTGGGACTGACATTATAGCAGCCCAGGAGGGCAGCATGGGCTGCCTCCCAGCCCTTGTTCCAGCCCTGCCCGGCTCCTTGAAGGCTGGGGATGGATAATGGACAGAAACAGGAAAGAAATGTGGCTTCCCCAATGGGATTTGGCTGCAGGCATTGAGTTAGTGAGGTTCCGGTTGCTTTACCACCTTTTTCTTCTGTCCCTTCCTAGGGCAGTGGGGAACAGTCTGTTTTACAGAGCGATCCCCCTTCCTAGAAGAGCTGTACTTTTTTGGTTCAGATATAGAACTCTGCATTAACACATTAAATAAAATGGGTATTGGTTCAAACCAGTTGCCAGCAATCTGCCTGATGTCGATGGTCTGTGCCCCTTGTTGTTTACCCATCTTTCAACCTCTGTGTTTCTATTCTTCCAGATGATTAGTAAAAATGTCAAATACTGGGCAAAGACCTGTGGGTTCCTGGCAGGAATCCATTAAAAATACACTGGCCTGATAATATTCCTTGTTTACAATTGTATTTTGAGGGCTATGTGTTAGCTGACTGTATTGATTTTGAATTATTCTATGTGTTAATCAATCTCACAGAGCACCAAGTGATATGGCTTAGGGAAGATGATGTATGTGACTTTGACTCTGTCACCCTTTTCAACCAAGATTGTTGTCTGGTAGAAAGATGAGAGAGAGAATTAAGCAGGATCTATTGTCTGTCAGTCTTGTGGGAGGAGTCAATGCTACTACTTTCCTTTAATTCCCTATCAGCTAAGAGCTATGCTGAGGGTTTCGTTATTTCACCTGGAGTTGATGTAGCCGAGAGGTCTGAAGTCACTCCCACTGAAGAAGTCCTGACAGCGTGTTGGCTGGTTGCTCTGCCAGGTCTGCTGCTGCATCTCGGTGTTTGCAGGGCTGCTGAAAACCGTCAGGGATGGTCCAGCGAGTGCCTCGGCCACCTCTTTGGCAGGAGTTATCGGGCCTGCTGATTGAGATGTGTGTCTCTGGAGGAGACTGAAAACGTGAAAGTAGACTGCTTTGTCCCTGCCAGAGCTCTCCCCACCTCTTTTCCAAAGATGGAATGATCAGCCCCACCTGGGTTTTTTTAATCTCTCAGACTGGGCTTAAGACTTCATGGTCCCGTAGCTGCGTGTTCGTAGCAGTCCATCTCGGTGGCTTTTTGGTTGCTGGAAAGGTTCCCACAAAGGTTCCCCTGCACAGAGTACGTAAGCCTGCTGGCATTAGCTTTACTCTTCGTTACTTCTTGTGGAGCTGTGAGAAACCACTCGTGGTCTCCTGAGATGTGGGGCAGCAAACGCAAACCCAGGGCGCAGTGTAAAACTCAAGTTACCTGGAGACAGGGGCTGTCGAGGGGCATGAGCTTTGACAGACAAAGCTGGCTGTCTGCTTATATATCCAGTAACAGTATGGGCGGGACGGCTTCTTGAAAGCCACTATGGAACTTGCTTACTTCTCTTTTGCTCTCTTTCTCCTGATGCTTCACCCACCCGGCTGCTTTCTGTCCGCTTGTTGGCATCCCTGGTGGTTGGGCAGGGCAGGGCTGGCTGGGGATGGGGAGGGACCGAGCACCAAGATGAAGGCAAGGTTCAGAGGGAGGGAAGAGGAGCAACCCCCTGGGTCTGGTGGCTGGGCTGGGGATGGAGGTCATGGTGCAGTCCCTGCGCAAGCCCAAGCCTTGCACTGGCTGTGGTCTAGGGCAGGTAGCTCCTTTTGCCCCTGAAGCTGCAAATTAAATCTCTGCCAAATAGCCCTTTTCCTCCCCTAGCTTTTTCTTTCGAATATAACTGCATTCTGGATGAGTGCTTGAGCTGTGCAGCCACTGTTGCTCCCTAGAGAGGAGAGCAGGGGGGTGACAGGTCCCACTTATCCTATCACTGCCTGGAAAGGACAGTGGCCAGAGCCTGTTGGGAAGTTACAGATAAGAGGAGGAATGTTGTGGGTTTCTTATTAGCATTTTCTTCCTCTCCCATCTGCCTTCTCTTGCCTATCCTGGGCTCGCCCCTCAAGACCTGCACGGCAGAAGTGACGGGTGCCACGAGGAAAGGGGGCAGAGCTGCTGTACGTCCAGCTTTTGGGGACACCGTGCCATAAATCAGCCATCTGAGACCTGTGTTGGCAAGGGCAGGGTTCTCTTTGGTGGGAAACAGGGCAGCTCTGGGCTGGAAAACGCAAGCAGCAGGATACCAGAGCATCCTCCCCTCTTTGTGGCTGCTTGCCCTCTGCCTGCTGAGCGCTGCTGTCCTGCCAGCGTGGCAGATTCTCCCGTGGGCTTGCTGGTTGTGATGTCCCTTTCTTCAGTGCTGTGCAGTTGGGTCTGGTGGTGTCTGCTGTGAATAAGCGCTCTCAGCTCCCAGTGTGGTTATCCAGCCACTAATTCAGTCTCCAGCTCCAGTAACGCATCTATTCCAGCTGTGTTTATGGTGTTTTCAAAAGCCTCTCAATTGAATTATAGCTCTGCGGTGGCCATTTGCCAGTGTCACCCGATAATGAGGGAGGTCACGTAACAGAGATAGCAACAAGAGGTACATATTAACGAGAGCTGATTGAAAGGTGGGGGTGAATCTCAACCAAAAAAATTTTTTTAAAAAAAAAGAAGGAAATTATCAGGTTTTTAAATCAAACTTTGAAATTGGAAATTGCTTGGCTTGGACTAGCAGTAATGCAATTAATAAATGTAATTAAAAAGTGTAATAAAGAATGCAGGAATAGGAAGTCTGAGCACATCCGTGTGAGCATTTAGAGCTGGCACACGAGCAATGGACTTCGTCTGGTAGTCGGGCTGCTTCCGAGATAGAGACGGGGGAGGGAAACCAAAAACATGGGGCTGGTTTTTCCTCTTGGTAGATTCTGGAAGAGAGGCTGGCACTCGTTCTCGCTCTGCCCTTGCAGCTTTCTCCTGCAGCACTCTGAGACCCGTATGGGAATAGGCTACTTAAACCTGTCCTGGGCAGCCCAGGGACAAGTGACCCAGGATTTCTGCTGTTGTAGCAGAAGAGCACTTGGATTCGGTGCCAGCTGTGTTACACAGCGTCCTGAGACACCTCATCTTGGGCAAGAGGCATTGAAACCCCCTTCCTGCCCTGCGATGAGATGGGATCGGTGAGAGCGCCTTTGACTCGAGGAGAGGGATGTCTGAGCCAGCTTTTAGACGAGCGCAAATCTCCTTTCATCTACCCTGCTGCGTGGAGGCAGGGAGAGGGAAGAGAGCTACCAGGAAGAGCAGCAAGGAATTATTTAAGAGTAATAGGTTGACCTGAGGTATAACAGGAGCGTGAAGCAGCGAAGCATTTCCTGATGGGAGCGGCCAGGGGCAGCGTGGGGCGGGGGGGAGGGGGGGAGCAGGACCTGAAATAGGGCTGGTGAGACAGTTTTCGTGATGATGTGAAGAGCACAACACGGGCGGCTTGGTTTTCTGCCTGCTGTTCCAGCCCTCGTGCCCGTCGCTGTATGCCCCTTAGTCCGTTTGCATCGCCTCCTCTCATCCCATCGACCTTCAGACAGCTGTTCGGCCAGATTGCCTGCCGTTTTTCCACATTATTTGCATTGGTACAACATGCACGCTTCCGCATCCTAATCATTTCTACCAGCTTCTGCTGGGACACTGCGCGGTGACTTTGTCCTGGGAGGTCAGATGATCCTGTACGTGGCCAGCCACTGGAGATGGGGAGTGGGCTTTGAGGGACCACTCCCAAATAAACCTGGGCTCCTCCCAGGCATTGCCCTGGTCCCGGATATCCCTTCTCTGGGGTTTGTGTCCAGTCCTTGTTGGCTTCAGGAGAAGGATGGAGCCCGTTGCTGACAGTACAGTGGGGTGAGCTGCTGGGTTAGAGAACAAGCTTTGTGCAAGCACCACGGCCCTCAGCCTAGAGTGGATATAAGCATGCAAAACTGCAGCTGGGGCAATGGGCCTGTTTTTCCTTTCTCTTAAAGCCTGCTGCTCATTTAATTAAAGAATTGATTGAGTGCTTGTGGACAAGAGAAAGGGAGAGAGGAGAGGGAGGGTCCTTTCAGGATCTCGGGGCGCTCCTGACACCCTGCGTTCCTAGTGCCCAACCTATGCTTGTAACTGCCTGTCTGTCGGTTGGAAAGGTGGATGCATTTAAGGGAAGGGAGTATCTGAGAAACCAACTCCCAGATCTCCTCCACTTCATCTCTCACCTTTACTTCTATCTGACTCTGACCCTGCTGTAAAAAAGTCAGCACCACATATTTCCCCGCTCAGCCCTTTGCCCCAGGGAGCCCGGTGTCAGGCCAGTTGGATGAGACTGATGGATCAAGGCACGTTTGAGGTGCTGGCGGCCTGTGGCCCGTGAAATGGTTTTGCTATGGTGGAAAGCTCTCAAAGACACCGTGCAAATCTGCTCCGTTAGCAGGGTGAGCGGCTGTCTGACAGCCGGAGGGTTTTATACGCTCTCAGAGCAGGCGCCGTGGGCCTGGTGAAACAGCGCGGGTGCTGGCTTTTCTGCAAACAGCCTTTTCATTTCGTCCCGTTTGGAAGAAGAGCTTGTTCACATAGGTTTACATATGCCTTCAATATTGTCCCCACCGAAGTTTTCCTTGATATGGGAGCTTTTCCCTTGGGAGCTCCTCAGCCAGCCCACCTCTGGTCGTCACTTCACTGGCGTGGTCCTGCCGCTGCTTGGTCCCCAGTGCTTCTCCAGCACCGGCACTCACCCCAGCAGAGCTGGCTCTGCAGCCCTCGGGGAGCATTTGGTGGCAGACCAGATCGTGCTGACGTTTTTAGGGACCCCTGCCCAGCATCCCTTGTGTTCAGCTGTGGCCACATAACCTGGCACGTTGTGCCTCCTGAGGCCCTGTCTCCTCTGGGTCGTAATCTGCCTTGTATTGCCATGTTTTGTCAGAGTAGCATCCATCAGAAATTTTATTACTAATGCATTTTATAGCAGGATTCGTAATAAGATATTAAAGGCTATAGGTGTGTCCAGAGAGAGAGAGATGTAAATATTTTAAAAAGGTCCTTTTCTGATAGCCTTTTCTTCAGTGCTAGCAGCCCTTTTACAGAGAATATTGTAGAAGGCTTTGGTGTGTCATCTGTCAACGCGCCAGGGTTAACACAGGACACGTTTGTGTCTGGTCACTTATGCTGGGAGGCGACAGCCCAGGCCAGGGGAGGTGTTGGCTGCAGCGGGCCACGTTTGGTCCATACCCGCGAGAGCTTTTGGATAGAAACAAAACCTCTTTCTGGTCAAACATGTGCATTGTCTTGTTGTACTGCTGTGTTGGTGTAAGAGAGGTAAGGTCTTGGTCTCTCCTTGGCCATCTCCTTGTGCAGCAGTGTCCTTTCATGTTTGGACAGGGATTTTAGGGTTGTTCGTTCCTTGTTTGATCCGAGCCTATCCTTGCTATTGGTGATACACTGAAATGGAGTAGTCTCCTCTTGTGCCTTGCTGCTCTTGGTTTGCTCTTCCTGGTGCTTTGGGTAGCCACGTGTAACACACGCTGTTACAATTCAGTATTTCTTTCTGGCAAACAGGACCCCAGAGCTTCCTCCCATAAAAATTTTACAACCATTTGAACCCTTCTTATTCATTTATTGCAAAATAAGGGAGGCACAAACAGCCTCACTCCCTTGCGCCCCAGCACCCCCAGCCCATGCCGCTCAGCGGTATTGCAGCTGGCCCACCCTTTAGCTCCCGGAGCTGCTCGGGAGGGACCTGGGTGCTGGAGCTGCTCCTGCTGAGCCGTCAGATGAAAGATGGGGTGCTGGAGACAGGTCAGGAGTGGGTCCCACTCCCGTTTGCCGCCCTCCTCCTCTGCAGGAGGCATCTGTCTGCGTGTTTATTTTTATCTCGCATCTGCTGGCATCATAACAAAGATTTAATGGTATGACACGGTTTTGTCACCAGTTCTTTTTTCTGTGGTGAGTTAAGCTTCATCATTGGCTTCCAGAGAGAGTCAAAAGATTTAAAAATGAAAAAAATCTGGTGATTTGTGTAGAAAACTCACCTGTTTGCCACAAACACCTGTAGGCTGTCGTCTGTCTGCATTTCTATTTTCTGGACAGAAAAGATAGAATTTTCTATTTTTGTCTGTTGGTGAACTAAGCATAACCACAATTAATCTTCGCTAAGGAAGGACAGCCATGAGGGATACACATAAGAGTGCTATAAATGGGCCAAATGCTGAAAATGCAGAAACATGGTCTGTCTTGAGCTGTCCTGGTGCAGGGCTTCCCAGTTGCCTCTCCCTGAGACGTGCCTTCTGCCTGTTATTTACTGTCAAACCCGAAACCAAGCCGGTGCTGTTTATACAGACGTTTTGCTCCCTTGTTTAGATGATGGGCCGCATCTTTTGAGAAATAAGCATCGGCCTCCTGCTGAGGAATATCTTGAGCCTGTTTGACCAAAAAATGGCAAGAGGATTTTAAAGACGTACTTCTTATGTTTTTTTAAGGCAGATGGTCTGAAATTTCTCCTGACTCATCCTGACTGTCTCCTGCCTGGGCATGAACACTGAAAGTGAGACCTCTTTTTTTGGAGGACTGTTGATATGGGATGTCTGGATCCCACAGCTGGTTTTGCCTTGCTAGAGTTGGTTTGGGTTTTTTGTTGTTTTGGTCTTGGGTTTTTTTTTTCTTTGGTTGTCTGGTGTTTTTTTTGGGTTGTTTTTTTGTTTGTGGGGTTTTTGGTTGTTTTTATTTTTTCTTTTTTTTTTTTTCTTTTTTTCTTTTCTTGAATTTGAGCTGGGGAAAAAAATTGCATTACCCAAAGCACTTCTTATGGGCCTGCATCCTTCGACCTGTGTGCTGTTGGGAATAAGGGCGTGCATTTGGTAGTGAAATTTTCCCACTGACCTGTGCGCTTTGGGAAATATCAGAGATATCCTCCCTCTGTGACCATGTTGTTCTGTTTCAAGCTCCTGTAATGCTCCCCTTATTGCCTGGGAGCCCTTCTGCTCCTCTCCTAAATTCACCAGTGCCATGCTTTGCTCATGCCCTCACCCATGTTCTTGCTGCTGCCCGCTGCCTCCCACTGAGGTCCTGCCCTGGCTTGCTGGCAGCCCCTTGGATGCTTTGTTGTAGATGCCAGTGACTCTTGTCCAGGGCCAGCCAGATCTTTGCCCAGAGCTGGTACCCCGCCTGTATGGCTTTTGCTCTCCTGGCCAATGAAGGGACCTGGTCAGCAAAGCTGTAAAATAAGGATAAAAATAGGGTAATTGCCAAGTCAGAGCTCAGGCGGTGTCTGCGGGGGCCAGAGCTGATAGCACCGAAGCTGGTGACCTCCATGTCCCTCCAGGCAGCTTCTCCTTTGGAAGGACGAGGAGATGAACTCTCTTCAAAGCCTGCTTTTGGGCTATTGTATGAAATACAATGTCGGGGAAATCAAGCTCTCCTCTCTCACAGCTAGCGGTGCAGCCCCATAATCATGGGTGACCAGAGTGGATTTGCATGTTAAAAGGAGTGGCTAGGGACACTTAAAAAGAAGAAGAAACATATTCATCAAGTCTAGCTTTATCCTTATGAATATTATTATTCCTGGGGACAATATACCCCAGACCTCATCAGCGCAACCCTGCATCTACTCTTTTGCTGCCTCTCCCCTCCTCCCCCTATTAATGGTTAATTTGCAATGCTCTTCATCCTGACATTGATACCCCGGGTGGCTCTGGGGGAGGAATTTGACACGGCAGTTGCTGGAGCATGCGGACCTCAGCAGCCGAAGCAGTGCTCTGGCAGCAGCGAGGGGAGGGCACAGGGTGCTCCAGGGCTGCTCCTTGCTGATGGTGGCCTGGGGGAGGCAGGTAGCCCAGAAAGGGATGGGGAGATGCTCTAGTCCTGAGAAGGTGTCCTGGGAGCGCTCAGAAAGCAGACACCCACTGCAGCCTTCCATCAGGGGCTTCTCCACCTCAACACACCTCCTGAGCTGACTGAGTCCCGGTTCCTGAGCTCTCTAAGTACACAAGCCAGGATTAACATGCTGAGTGCATGGCACAAAGTCAAGTGCTTACAAGGCAGCAGGGCAGATCTGGGTTAAGCATGCCAGAAAATGAGCAGTTGTAAGGCAAAGGGTAACAAACTGCTGGGAAAAACGGGCTGGGAGGCTTTAAGGATGGGAATGATTTAGGTGTAACACGGAAACAGGTTTCTCTTTTGAGGTCCCTTCTAGCTATATCTTTAACGCTTTTACGATTGCTGATCACAAAAAATACTTGACGGTGGTTTAAAAAATAATCCTCGGGCCATGCCCTGCGAGGCTTTCTTTAGCATCTTGATTTAGAGGAGGGAAAAAAAAAGAAAGCAAATGAAAAGTCTAAGTGGGAACTGCAACCTCTCACACCTCTGCAGAAGTGACACTGAAGTAAGGAACCTGGAGTTTTGCTCGAGCCCGAGGCCAGCTGAGATGTCCCTGCGACGCCGTGTGGCTGGATGCAAGGGCAGGGAGGCGGGAGGGACATGTGCGGGTGAGGGTGCGAGAGCACGCCACGCGTGCTCAGCCCTGCTTTCGGGATCCCGAACGTGGGTTGCGGGATGTGCCCTGGGTTCCCTGCTCTGCCTGCCCAAGCTCACAGCAAATCCTGCTACCTGCCTTGGAGGCAAGCTTCTGCTCGCCTGAGCCTTGCTGGGGGAAATTGAGATGCTTTGATTCCTTTCTGGTGCCATCACCCAGTATAAAAACAGTCAAATGAGATCTCTAAGCACAGAGCTCTGTTTTCTCATGCTTTCTAGCGGAGGTGGCAGCCTGGGACAGCCATGCTGAAACCCTGCCGTGGTTCACTGCAAGCTTTGTGGTTCCCAAAAAACCTGACAGTAGTTCAGTTGATTGCTCAGCTTTGGCTAAGGATTTGCAGGAGGAGGTCTGCTTGGAAGCAGTGCCCCATCTTCTAAGCTGTGTATCTCCTCAAGTCTCCTTTCCACCTTCTCAGCACTTCATGATACTTCTCTATGAGCTGAGGCTGAATAACTTAATACAAATTAAGTTAACAATAAAACGCAGAGGCTCAGGAAGAGGTTTGCAGAAATAATCCATATTATCCCAACTGGCCATAACCAGCCACTGCTGTGTCTTGCTTCTGACCTTAGTTGTCTGGCTTCCAAGTTTTAGCTCTTTGTCAACCCTTAACGTGGCTGTGAACATGTTACAAACATATGGGCTCGCCCAAGCGGTCGTGATCTGTGCGTACCTGCAGCCTGGGTCCCCAGCAAAGCCTTTTTGCTTGTAGTCTGTGCTTCTGCCTTTAGAGAGACAAGAATATGCATTTAAGATTTGCATAGGAACATGCAGCTGTTCCACCAAAAATGGATAATTGTTCTCTCCGCTATGAAGTTAAACAATAAGAAGTGCCAAACTGCATTTGCCATTGCTGATTTTGTGCACTCAGCTGCATATTTTATGCATGTAGATTGATTCCAGATTTGTGACGATTTAACTGTTAATGCCAGCGTTAATTGGGCCGGGTTCTAGTTGCTGTGGAAACTATAACTTTGAATTTTACGTAAAGTTCTGTGTTGCATTTAACACTTTTTATTTTTTTTAGACTCTCTCATATTTAATGCCTTATGGTGAAAACAGAGAGGGAATCAGCATTGAAAATAAAAATGCCTTTAGGCAGAAAACGAATTTCAAAGAGGGTAATTTTTGCTGAAAGTTGTGATGTCTGGGAAAATAAGGGTTTGTGATAGAGTGGCATCTTGACCACAGCTGTATAACTATTATTGTAAGTGTGTAACAACTATTATAGTTGCTGCAATACTGTAATAAAGAAAACAGCTGTATAACTTACAAATGTCCCGAAAATATAGGACTGAAGTTGTCGGGTCTCTAGATATTCCTTTTGGTGGGCAAAGGAAATCGTTGATGTGTGTTTGATGGGAAAATAGGCTGGTGCACAATTTTACCGATATACTATTTTTTGTTTATTTCCAGAATACACCAGTGGGCACTCCGATTTTCATAGTGAATGCCACGGATCCAGACCAGGGGGCAGGAGGCAGCGTGCTTTACTCCTTCCAGCCTCCTTCCAATTTCTTTGCCATCGACAGTGGCCGTGGCATCGTGTCGGTGATACGGGAGTTGGACTACGAAGTGACTCAGGCATACCAGCTCCAGGTCAACGCGACGGTGAGTCTTACCCTGGCCGCTGCAGGGGAGGAGGCGTTTTCTGGAGGGACTGCAATGGGGAAGGAGCCAGTGCTTATTTATTTTATCGCCCTACTCTGGCATCTTCTAGGGCACACCCAGCATTTTCCACTTAAAAAGGTATTATAGCAATGCGGCGCCTGGGTAGTCTCAAATCACTGCTCTGCAGCTCGTGGAGCACAGCTGCACCTCTCCAACAGCATCTTACACGTGTCGGGGCTTCTGCGTAAAGGGGAGCAGCTCCCTTGGTGGAGAAAGCCCGTACAGGGCATACAGACCATTAAATCCTCCGGTCTTATTCCTTGTGCATCATGGCTTTAACAGACGGATTCACCTGTATTAGACCCCCCTGAGCCTCACTCAGCAAAAGATGATTTCAGACATCAAGAGTTAAAATTTTGCTAAACAGAGGAGGAGAAACCAAGATCCTAATTACAGTTGGTGCCACCGTACCAGGGAGGACCCCTGGGAGACGTACATCCAGGTGGCCACCGTGGCAAATTCATGCCCCACCTGAATGGAAAACTTCTCTGCTGGTGTCAAATCTAGCAAGAGCTTGATCGGGAGTGGTTGAGGAGCCCTGTGCAAGGAAGCACTTTGGATGAGGGCTCCTTTCCCACCTCAGATGCAACAGAGGAAGGTGAGATTCAGCCCTACAATACATCTGACAAACTCCACATTCAGGAGAGGGGGGGGAAAACCCTTTCTGACCCCTCCAGGCAGCTGGCTAGACCTCTTGAAGCATGTGATTTAATCAAGATCATTGTCCCGATGCAGAACTGTAAATGTCACAAGGACATGGAGGGCTGTGCAGGGCTGCTTTGTTCTTCATGGCCACAGAGACCGGGCTTTTGCAGACTGCAGGGCCACAGGCAAGCAGCTCAACCTTTCAGCCTGATCTCCGCATGTTCAAGGCTGTGGAATTTTCCCCAGGAGCTTATTTTTTCTGAAATATGCCTCATTTTATTTTAAATGCTCCAGTGATAAGAGGTCCTCCCATTGTTTGTTTCTTTATCAGTCTCTGTCACCAACACGCTTTCCTAGGACGTGCTGTTGAACTATCTAGTGGGTTACAAAACATGGAACCGAACCCAAGCCCTGATGGAAACGTGCCTTTCTTTCCCACGTCTGATTCTGGTTTCCTCTGGTTCCTCAAGGACATAAGGATGCCGTCTTGTTCCACCCGGCTCCATCTAGCTCTGTATCCGCTGTGCAGTTACCAGGAAAGACAAAATGGGGGCATATCTAGTACTTGCTACCTAATATGCTCCTGGCTTCTAGTGATTTCCAGCTCAGGGAGTTCAAAGACTTAAATATTAAGTCTCTGAACTGGGCTTGATTGCAGCTGTGGGAATATCTCCTCGTCTCTGTCACAAGGTGCTCATAATTTCTAGCAGAAATGCGGCGAGAAACCCTGGCGCAAAGCTCAGCCCGGGAAGGAGGATGAGAGTTGCACCAGCATAGCAGGAGCTGGAAGAGCAAATGCAGTCTCTTGCTCACCTGATGAAGAGTTTGCATGGTCTAGGGCGGGAGCTGGGGTGACGGTGAATTCAGGGTGGCTGCAAGGGCTGCAAGAAGAGCTGTGGAGCCTTGGTTCAAGGCAGGAGCCATTTCATTCCAGGGATGTAGGCTGCAAGGGCAGAAAGAGACTGAAAAGGGCAGTGTGAGAGACGGTAGGTGAGAAAACTCGAAATGTGCTTGCTTTTTTTGTTGCTATCTGTAATACTTTAACCAAAATTTAAGAGATGAAGAGGAGGGGAAAAAAATTATCTGAATGAAAGTCTTCAACCTGATAACGCTAACAGTAGAGTGTGAGTCAGAAATAAGCATCCATCCAGGCCATAAATGCTGAGGCCTGCAGGTTAAGAGGATAATGTACAAGCTGTGTTGTTGAATACGGTTTAAATTAACATTAATCTTCTGGCAATCAGTCCTTGCCGCTGTTCAGAGTCATTTTGCAGAAGTGTGCGGTAACCTCTAATGGTCGCCTTTCACCATGGTGCTTGATTAGGGGGTAAGGAGTAAGGAGACATTTATTTCCTTCCCTTTGTGTGTTATCTTTTTGTTCCTGCCCTTCTAGCAAAGGGCTACAGGCACTGGGGTCACTTTTGAGCACCTGTGGGACCAGGCTGCAGCAAAAGGACCGGTGGCAGCAGGGCACCGCAGGACAAGCTGGTAGCAGCCTGCCCTGCTGTTGCATTGGCTGCTGGAGAAGGGTCTTGCTCTGGAAAAGCGCTGGTGGCTCTGTCTGGATAGGTCGTGATGGGGCGTAAGGGAGATGATGCTCCTGCTCGGAGCATTGAAGTGTTCAAGGGCCACCACTGCTTGTCCTGAGGTTGCTGCGTGCTTGTTGTGACCTGCTTCGCAGGGCCGGGAGGATGGCTCCCCACCTCCCCGCAGCTGGGGGAGCGGCTTGGCGTGCCTAGAAAGGCAGCTTCTGGTTACCCCGACCCTGCCAGGCCCTGTGCAGAGTGGGAGGGTAGAGATTGGCAGTTTATCGGAGCCAAAACCACTAGCCCAGTAGAAAGGAGGTTGCTGTTGTGAGCACGTATCCTGCAGCTCAGGTTTCCACTCTGGCTTCTGTGCGAGAGCTGAGGCATCCTATGACAGCAGCACTTGGTGTACGTACCCTCTGCCAAAGCGCCACAGAACAGAATAAAGCTTTGACTGCAGCATTGCCCACGAGGGTTATGAAGAGCCGTGGAAAGGCAAGGGAGCTGGTGGGCTTTGTCGTGTTCCAGGTGATGGAGCCCGAGGTGCGTGGAGGCATCAGAGCTAGGGGGGTATGAGATGCTTTGCTGTGACGTGCTGGTCTGAAAGTCTGCTGGCAACCACACCTGGGTCTCGCAGTGTGGAGGTGCCTTAGGCTGTATCTGCATTAGGAGGGAATTTATATTTTGAAGTATTTGTTGAAGAGCATTGCTTCTTTTCCACCCAAAATGTGATGAAAACTAAACTAGTGCCTGCTTTATTTTAAAGGGCTAACGCTGGAATGAAATGCGTATTGTATTTCAGCTTAGAGGGGGGTACAGTGGACAATAATTCCAGCAGGTAGCTTGAAAAAGAGATGATTACCTGGACTATTCAGAAATTTTGATCCAGCTGCAACTGTGAGAAGCTTAATACTGTTGAATAATTCTACTTTTCTGACAGAAACTCCTTCTCCCCCCCCACCCACCTCCACTTGTTTTTTCAAGGATCAAGATAAAAACAAGCCGCTGTCGACTCTGGCCAACCTGGCAATTACCATCACAGACGTGCAGGACATGGACCCCATCTTCATCAACCTGCCGTACAGCACGAACATCTACGAGAACTCGCCTCCGGTAAGGGCTGCTGCTGCTCTCCAACGGGCATGACTGGTGGTGTGCGGGGGACTGAGGGGGGCTGGAGCAGCGTGTGGGACAGAAAGCACGAGGTATCCCAAAAACGCTGGAGGAAAAACCTCCTCTTGGCAAAGAGGTTTGTCCTTCCGTCGGTCCTTCTATCACAGCTTTGTGTTGCTCTGCCCCGACGTTTACAGCTTGGGTGCAAAGAGGAGCCCTGTTTCCATGCTGAAGTGCAAACGCAGGTCTTAGGCGCAGGGGAGATGAATCATGGGATTCAAATGGCATCCAAAAAGAGGCAAACCTTTTTCTTTCTGGGACAACACGTTTCAAGCCAGCTCCAAAATATTTTGCCCTTTGCAAAAAAAGGCAGCCTAAGCAAGGAGGCTTAGGAAGCCTGAGACCCAAAAAAAATCTTTTTCTAAACACTTTTTCCTGAATTTTGAAAAGGCTTTCTGTTGTTCTTAGCACACAGTCACCCCATTTCCTCTGCACAATGTATATGCATGCCAATTCTAAGAGAAAAGTTGAAGAAAAATGTAAACGTTCCTGAAATGAGGCAGTTTTGAAAATGCCGGAATCATCAGCCATTTCAGCACTTTGAGCATTTTCCCCCAGGTTTTGCCAAATTGATCCAATCATTTTAGTTCTTCTGAAACTCGGTTTGTCAGCAAACTCACTGTTTGTGGAAAACCTCTCCCGGTCTCTAAATACAGCAGGGCTTTTTTTCCCCCACGGCAGACGGCGGGGAGCGTGGCAGGCAGCTCCGGCTTTGGGAGCTCTTGGCTCTGCTCCCAGCAAGGGTGCACAGCACCTTCAGCCCAAGCACCTGCAGCCCAAGCACCAGCCCTACTCAGCAGCACCCACCTTCCCAAGGCATCCCATAGCTTTGTGTATAGGGCAAATAGTTTTGTATATGGATGGAAAAACCTTCTGCCCTAAAATCATGGTGTGGTAGGCATCCATGCTACATGTGCATCCCGTAACGTCTCTGATGCGCTGGATCTGAAACACCTGATGGCTCATTTCATGCAGCGGTACGGGGAACTCCAGATCATTTCAGTTTATGCCTTTTTTTATTCACTTTGGAGCAAACTGCTGGCTCTGACAGCATAGAGTGTGCTGGATCAATAGGGCTGAATCCTACTGTCACAAATCCTGCGGTCGGACAGCACATTACCTGTCTGCCAGCCTGAAGATGGCCAAAAAATAGCTTCATGCATTACTTTCATGAAGTGAAAGTTTCAGTGAGTTTCAGTGGTCAATGAGTTGAGATTAAGGACTGCTTCTGTGGCAGGAAGTATGAGCTGTAGGGAAGAAAAAATGCTACTTAGATCACCCTTAACTGGGGCGGGAAAGACTTAGACAAAATTACAGAAAGAGAAATCCCATGAGTATCAAAAAATTAGAGACTGCATCACCTTCATGGAGTGACCTGGTGTCTAGGAAAGGGGACGTTGATACACCAATCACAGTTATTCCCAGAACATACACTGTTTGCAGTAGGCAAAGCAGCAAATAATCGCTGTGTAACCTGAGATAGGAAATGCACAAAGGACAAGTGCTCACCAAACTGTTAGCAGTTTTCTGATGGGTTTAGAGATTTTAATTTCTCTTGGCCCCATGTAACATCTCCAAAGGCACTGAGATATCCAAGATGGATAGGTGCCACCAGGGACATGGTGAAGATGACCGCTGAACGTGGGTGATACCTTGAGCGGCGTTGTTCTCTGGTTTGGACCCAAAGTCCCATCCTCCACAGGAGAAATCTCTGCTGCTGAAGCAAGGACGTGGTTTGCTATGGAAGCCTGGGGTTTAACATGTGCGTTTTCATCTCCCCATGGGAAGTCGCCTCATCAGCTCTGCCCTACCACCGGAGGGAGCCAGTCGTAGTGCGGAGAGGAACCCGTCACCCTGCAGAATGGCTTGGTTACTGAAAGGATAACACCAAATTTGGGTGAGAAGTCTGGGTTTGGCCAACTTCTGTCCCCAAAAAAAGGCTTCCAGGTGAAGCCAACAGGCTGCAGTGCATTTGGAAAGGGACATTTGCCCTGCTGTCAGGCTCAGCAGGTCAAAATGTGCTTGAGACATCTCATCCCAGCCCCAAATCTACAGAGAAGAGACTTGCTGCATGTCCCCGTGCCTGCTCTCCGTCTCTCTTGCCTCTCTTTTTATCTGTGGTGCACAGCATGTCTGTGTTCCTCTATCAATGTATCAGGCAAGAATACCTCATCTAAAGTGTATACATTACCTAATAAAATCCTTCTTATTTGGGATTATTGCATCAAATTTTAATTTCCTCACTCGAGTAACAGCATGTCAGCCAGCCCGTCAGTGAAGAGCCGATAGAAGGTGAAAAGAGTGGATAAACTGCAGCAAATTACCACAAACAGATCTCTATCAGCCCTTTGACTGGAATTGACTGGAATTAAGAAGTGAGAAATAGGATTTTTTTTGCCGTGGCAGCTTTCTGAAGCACTCCCCCCTCCTCCTCCTGCTTCAACGCTGGGCTGCGCTTTGCCTTTCAAGTCCCTAATCCTGTAAGAGAAGAAGAAGGAAAAGGGCTGGAGGGGTGCGAGAGGGGAGAGAAGTACCATTGTAGCTTTTATTTTTCTCAGGCCAGGATCTGGTAGCATAATTTTGAAGCATTTTGGGCACGTGCTTATTCAGACACTAAGAAGAAAGGCATTTCTTTTTGGACAAAGGAAGGGGACAGAGGGGGGAGAGACTTTGCTCTCCCTGGAGGTGGTGCATCTTCTTTCTTGATGCTGTTTATCTTCCCAGTGTGCCTCAGACATCCCTCCCAGGGCACCCCAGTGCACTGAAGCTGTCTGCAGCTGTGGCAAAGCTCGGTGATGTTGTATTTTTCATCCTCAAAGTCTTTTTGGGTGTCTGTCCTCACAGTGTCTGGAGACTGGATGGCATCATTGGTGTTCTCAAGACAAGTTAATAGGGGCTAAAGGAGAGGGTCCGTTTCACCTTGCAGAGATGCTGTTGGTCTGATGAGCCCCTACTTTTGGACCTCAGCTGGTGTGTGGTCCAGGCAGCATCACAGCTTCACTTTGGGGGTGAAAGAGGAGGAATCCACTTGCTAAGAGACATGCTGAGGCCTATGAAAGGGTGCTTTATCTTGCACAGAGCCACACAAAGGCAAGAGGGGGGACAACCCCCACGGGTGCTTGGTTCCAAGACCAGCAGTTGTATTCCCTTGCAATAGCACACGGTACATATGTGTCAAGTATTATTAAAACAGTTTTAATTTTTCAGCACCATCCCCCTCTTCTTCAAAAACTCCTTGGGTTAAAGAAATAATGTAGAATCAGTGCTATTTTTGCCCTAGAGTCTCAATAGCTCCGAGTTAATTCTTTCTTACAATATTTCCAGCCCATCAGTGTGAGCACTTTATTAAAAGCTCAGGGTTTTATTAAAAAAGGATTGATTTACCCCTGCCCCTCTTCAGAAAACCCTCAGATTTTGTTTGGATAATATGTCATTCTTTATTTTCTCTGCCTTTTTTTTAAGCATAGGCCTTTCCAGATTAATACTTTTCTAAACCTTCTTCCTCCTTCCCTAGAGGAAGAGACTTATTCTGTTGTGGTGCTTCGGTCTATGCGCACCACCCGTGTCCTTTCCTTGCAGCCACCGTTGTCTGTGGTAGGTTGGCGAGTTGTTACTGGCTTTAAGAAATGTCAAGAATATTTGGGAGTTTGCAAGAGCCGCAGGTTCACACCGCAAACAGGTGGGGTGAGCGCTGGGCAGAGCCGTTGGCGCTGGAAGTCAGCTTGGCCTTTCCGTGAGTAAGTGGAAGCCTTGCCAGGTGTGTTTGACTAGAGATGGTGGGAGGGTGCCCTCCGATTTAGGGGCACAGCTGGCTGTCTATGGGAGCCAGAGCACAGCATCTTCTGCCCTTGCCATGCCGATACCTAGATAACGAACGGTATCTAGGTGGTCTGGTGGAATTTTGGAAGAGAAATTAGAAATTGTTGAGATGATGTTGGTTGAGAGGTCAATCTTCATCCTTGCGGGATGGCTGTGGTCAACAGTTTGGGGTATTTTTCCATTCCTAGTCTCTCCTCTCTGGTTAGTTATCCCTGTTGGTACAGTGAGCAAGGTGGTTCATGATCATCACAGGTACTGAGGCAGGAGTACAGCTTGTATGTAGTGTCACATCACATCTCTGCATCTCTCTCCGACGCCTGCTGAATGAGAATACTCCTTCCTGTTGACCGTGCTGAGCGATCATGCTCTGAGGTTGTCTTCATCAGTTGTTACCGCTCACTACAAAACCAGTAATTGCCACCAGCTATGGGGATAACTGTTATGCATATCTTGTGGCACTTCCACAGAAGCACCAAGATTGATCCCAAACACTGTGTGGATGCTTGAGGATGGATCATCTGTTCCCAGGAGCTGGGATTTACCTGTCTTGTGGATACTGGAAGCCTCTTGCAAAGTTGCTGACAGGAAGGATGGAAACCAGGAGGGATGTGAAGGCATGGCCAGGTCCCTGCCTCTGTCGCGGTTCCAGGAACGGTAGGGAGTTCAGAGTTCAGCACCACTGCAGCACGTGTTTCTCGGTCACTGGTGAAGTGGATGAGCTGGTGAAGGGGCTTGTGAAGGGCTTGAGGAGGGGATGCACAGGCCTGCAAGAAGAACAGTAGGACACCCAGCCTCAGAAAACAGCAGTGTGAAAGCTGTCATCGCAGGCTTGCCAAGAACTAGGCAAACCTTGGCATGCTCTCTAACAGCCCTCGTTCTTGGGATCAGATGTCTGGATAATTTCCTTCCTATGGACATCTCTATGGTACGCACCACTGAGATATCCGAATGAGATTCCCCCTCCTCCCCTCCCAAACTTTCCCGACTGCAATATCTGAGCTCATCCTTTTATCTCTCCCAACAGCCCTTCCCCATGGCTCTTGCGGGAGGGACCTTTCCCGCAGATAAAGCGGCCCCAGCGTCAGCAGGCCAATTGCTATTCTTTGGCCATCGCGGGAGCCCTGCCTTCTCCTGCAGCTGCCTTCCCTTTGAAATGTGCCGCACGGCAGGTGACACTTATCATTCTGCGCCACTCCCTTGCTTTTTGACAGGCGATGAGCGAGCTGTCAGGTGGAGCAAGTGCCTTTGCCTACCACCCCTGCCATGGAGGAGCTCCCGCTTCACTGGGGAGTGGAGGGGGGTTTGTGCTTGCCCCATGGGGACGGCAGATTAAAGCAGAGTACGCTGGGGAGTGCATGGTGGATTGCATGCATCTCCTTTTTTTCTCTGCTTTGCCTTCCTCTCCTTTCCACATCCCTTGTTCTGCTTTCCCACCTGCTCCTTTCCCACTTTTCTTGAGCTTTTTAGCTATTCTTGCTCCTTAGGAAAGGACAGTTATTGTCGGTGATTTAGAGGCTCTCCAGCAGCTGCTGAGCCTCACCAGCCGAGTGCTGCTCAGATGCCAGTGACCTGGGATTTATGGCTAATGTTCTCGGTTAATAATGTGGATTTACTTAAGGAGTCTATTGAAATGCCCTCAGAGATCAGGGAAGGGGCAGTCTGCCTGGCCGTGGGAGCCTTCTTTATGGCCGGCAGCAGCAAAGTGTCTCCGTTGAGCCCACAGGGGCACAGCTCTGAAAGCTGGGGAAGATGGCAAGTCCCCGCTTTCCACCAGTGATGTTTCTGCAGCAGCTTTCCCTTTGGCCTTCAGCTGATGGATCGCAGGACAAATGCAACACTGCCATCCCACTATGCTCCCTCGTTAGATATGCAAATGCCTCTGTTGACATTTCCTTTGAGGGCAAAAAAAAAAAATTAAAATTGTTCCTTTTCCCCACTGTTAATAAACCAATGAAAACAAGAACAGCTGAGTTGTAAATTTTTTCACACTACATTAATTAGGTGCATGTGCGTGTGTTTGTATTTGCATGGGCTCACTGCAGTGAGGCGGGGGAAGTACAGCTTATGGAGTTGACATAAGCGCCTGATTATTTTATTTCAAGAACTAAACAAGAATTTTGGGTCACTTCTATGTTATTCATTGGTTTTGGGGGACTCTTGGTCTCGTGGACTTTTCTGCTGGGTTGTAAGAAACAGGCCTGTTCTGGAGGATGAGGTGGGTGAGCTGGCAGTTGCAGAAGCTCTTGCCGGGGGCAATGCCCTGTTCTCAACATCTGTCCAACCCTCCCTCTCCTTGAAGGTTTCAATTAAAATCTCTGCAGCTCACTTAGTTATGCAGCTGGATGCATGAGCATCCCTCATGGCCTGGGGTGCCTCATTTGAAGAATGCAGGGGGCAAAGAAGGCCGGTTGAAACTGGGAAGCCAGTGGGAGATAAAACTGGTGTAGTGACCAGTGCTGAAGGTCATGGCGGGAGGGAATTGTTGCCCTTGGCTCTCAGGGGACTGCAGAGTGAAAATCTCTGTGGCAGAGGAACATACGCTTTTGCCTGTCAGCCAGAGCCTGTGCAGTGGTGATGCTGTGAGGAGCCATGTCCTGGCTTTGCCAATGCTGCACCTTCGGTTCCCAGTTCCTCCTCTTCCTTGAGCACCGATAGCTGTGTTTACCACACTGAACTTGCTCCAAATCCTTTTCTGGGCAGGGGATGAGCAGCATGGGGAAAATGAGTCTGGTGATGCTCTTTCCATTCCCTGTGGATACTTGCCCAATTACAAACCTACTGCATGGTTGAGCTCAGCCTGTTCAGTGGCTCAGTCAGAGGACAAGCCAGTCCTGCCCTCAGCATCACCAGCTACATCCTGGGGTGGGTTAGCAGAGTTTTGCAGCTTGTACGAGGGTGATGACTGGTGAGCTGGAACTGCCCTGAGAAGTAGGGTTGGGACTTTTCCATGCCTTGCCTTGCCCTTGGACAGGTTTTCCTAAGCCCATGGCAAGAGGTACAATGCCTTGGCAGGGTGCCCCGGGAGCCCCAGCAGCGCTTGGCAGGGGTGGCTGTAGCACGTCTCCTCTCCCTTCCCAGGGTACTACTGTGCGGATGATAACGGCGATCGACCAGGACAAGGGCCGTCCCCGGGGCATCGGCTACACCATCGTCTCGGGTAAGTGACGGGAGTATGTGGTGGGGAGCTCCGTGGGGCCGGAGGAGCTAGCCCTGCAATAAGTCTTTCTACAACTCTTGCCTGGGAAATCATATTTGGTTAAGTTTCTCCTCAACTGTACTGCTTGCTCTTTTGATTTGTCATTGCTAATTACTGTAGCCTACTGCTCCGACTGAAAGCTTTTACTCCTCTGAAAAGCTTGCTTTGCCTGCGGACCTTTTTTCCTAACAAATTTGACAATATCTCATAGTGAAACCTTTCAGTTCTAATGACGAGCCACAAACAGCTCCACTTCGCACGACGCCACCGAGGAGACCTGCAAAGAGCCAGGCGTAAAACTCTCCTTGGCGATGGGGTGGTTATTGTTTAGGGAGAGAATGGGACTGATTACAGGCTGAACGGCTCCTGGCGGTTTCTGCGGCATTTCCGTGCCAAGGGCTGGCCTCCCAAAGCATTGCCAGAGCTTCGCAAGCTGGGAGGCAGGAGGCTGGACCCGCGAGGGTGCAGGGATAGAGAATGAAGCTTAATTAAAGCAGCGGAGGGTTTCTGCCTTCTGACAGGCACGTGGATTAATCCTGCCTTTGCGGACTGGCTCTGAAGCCCAAGGACGCCTTCCTGGTGTGCGTGGGTGGCTTGCTGAAACTGCGGTCACTGGGCAATGCTTGGCTGCTTTGGGACTGTAGCTTGGGGGCCTCTTTTTGGGGGAAGGTCTACCAGGTTGGTTTGACTGGCTGTGAGAAAAAACACACAGTTTCAGCTTATAAGATAATTAATTTTCAAAGAAAGGTCTGTCCGAGTTGTCTGGTGCCGAGCCCTACTTGCCATGCTATTGGTTTGGGGAAGGTCCTCCTTACAGCCTCACAAGCCAAAATCTTTCTCGTCAACCTCTTCTGATGGCAAAAGAGCCAGGGGCAGGGCAGTCTGGGCAGGCATTTCCAGATAGCAGAGTTTTGGAAAGGGATTTTTGGTGCTGGACCCATCTCATTTAAGATGCCTTGAGGTCAGTGAGCCTCTGCCATATCCAAGGCAGACTTTGATGCTCACTGGCCTGCACTCGCATGCTGCTTTGAGGCTGTGCCTGCGGGACAGGCAGACTACCCGGGTTAACCCAGGAGAGAGGGACCAGCCTGGTGAGTCTGGGTTGTAACCCTATTTCTGGCATTGCTTTTTGGGGGGGGCTTCATGGCAAGAAATGGCAGCGGTGCCTCCTCTCCCCGCTGTGCCACATGCTTTGGGTGCTGGCTGGCAGCTCCTTCAAGCTACGTGTGTGGAAATAATCTCCCAGTTTCTCTTCCTCAAAACCTAGCTGTTTCAGATGCTCTTTCAATCAACCTCTAGGGTCAAGGTGATTTCACCCTGACTTTCAAGTCCACTGATACTGACTGCAAGTATCCAGGTCTTTCTGCCTTTGAAGAGGCAAGGATTATTTATTCCTTTAATTCCCTCTGGAATTTTTTCTAATGTTCCCCCAGCATGAATTAAATGAGAGGTTCCCCCAGGTTGCGTGTATCAACTGGCCAAACTGCAGCAGGGACTTTCTTTTGGCTGATATGGGCCCTTTTTCACTGGAGACTGGACTGAAACCTCAAACTAATTTTGCAGCTGCCGCTGATCTACCGTGAGGGTGGTAAAAGCCTTCAGCTTATGGAATCCTTACCCAGCTCAAAGCCTGAAGATGCTCAGCAGCTGGGTAATCACCCTTGTCCTGTTCGTACACCCTCCTTCAAGCATCTACTCATGGCCGTGGACCATTTTTCTGACTTAGTATGCTGTAGGTATCTAATTTTCCCTTGTCAGCACCAGTGCAATACAAACAGCTCTGGTTTTCCAAGAGCCTTTATTTGATGACTCAAACCTACAGAAACAACTGTGCAATCTATAGAGGGTTAATTTGCTAAATGCACCCATCCACTCATGGTCTCATTAGGCTTTCTGCTCATCGAGCGGTCACGGCTGCTCTGCTGAATCAGGCAAACAAAACCTTGGACACTGGATTTTTACCTGGAGTCTTCATGCATGCTCTTATTTTCACATCTGTCTTTGGGTTTCCCGTGAAATAGCCACGATGTCCCTTTTGTGAGCGTCCCCTGCTCGGTGCCAGCGTAGCCATCAGCTTGGCCATTATGGCTGGGCAGAGGGATGGTGGAAGGGATCCAGGCATGCTCTGGGAGCCTGGTGGCAGTGGGGTGTGGAGTGACAGGCAGGCAGATCAGTGCAAACATCCTTGCATCTGCTTGCATATGCCAAGTGCTTAATCCCCGCTCCTGGTCCTGCCTGGCAGGGGGCAGCTCTCATATCAGAGAATCAGGCAGAACACATCAAAGAGTGATTAAACTGCTTTGCCTTTTTTTTCCCCCCCAAATGCAAGAATTGCAGAGTGTTTTTGTAACTGGCCCGGAATCCTCCTCCTGTTGGCACCAGCATCTTGCAGAGCAGCAATGCTGGGAAGGAGCAGCCCACGGATGGACTGGGAGACGACTGCAGACACCCGCTCTTGCCTCCTGCCTCCTTCCCATCCTCACCTTGCCTTTGGCTGAAGGCAGAGTTTTCAAAACCCCTGAGGCCAGGCTTCAGAGCACTCTGCTTCCACTTTGAATCGAGTTTGTTGCCAGAGCCAGGATTCACCAGCTCCATTTGGCTGCTGGATTGCAGCCGAGGTGTGTGGCTGAGGGCAAATATTAAAGGAATCATGGTCATGGGGCAAACAGGTTTTTTTCTGAAGTCAGTAGGCGTGTGAGTGCCTCCTCCACGCTGCTCAAGGCATTCTCTCATATTTTCCATTATTTGCTTCTTGCTTTTGAAAGATGTTACCTTCTGATGTCTGAGAATCCGGACATAGGAACCAGTGGCTAGTGCACCTCCAAAATCCTGCTCACCCAAGGCAAGTGATTTTTTTTTTTTGGCAGACAGGTAAAGCCTAATTAACTTCTCATTATCTTCAATCACGATGGTAAAGGTCAGTGAGCAGATTTAGTGCCTGAGCTGGTAAATTTTTATGGCAATTTTGCAAAAAAAATGGCCTAACATATGGGAATGGGGAAGCAAATTAAATTAGAAACCGACCGTAAGCAAAAGTGAAAATGGTCGGTGGTGGTAGTAATTATACCTGGCTCTTCAGCTCGCTCGTACGAGGGGAGGCGGTGGTGATGCTGTTCCTATTTCACGGCAGGGATGGGTGACGCCTCTCCCAGGCTTTCAGGCATAGGGCTTGCATGTAGCTGTTTTGATTTTACCAGCTGGGGTTGAATATAGAGCAGCGAGAAAGCTGAAAAGCAACCTAGCTGTTTATCATTTCTTTGGTATTAATATCTAAAGCATTGGTATGATTTGGAGGCAGGGCATAAAAATTAATTTGGGATTGCTGGTGTCCTATACAGCTCCAGCCCTTGGGTAGCTGCGCCTCGGGATATACTGCAGCAGCTCTTATTTATACAGCTCTCTCCAGCACAAGGTCCTCCCGTGACAGAAAAACAATAAAACTAAAAGATTAACCATAACCACATAAAATAAGACTTAAGATCTAACTTTATGCTGCCAGCTTACAAAGCTGTTAAGCCTGAAATGACGGAGGAGCGCTGATCTAATAGCTGTGTCACGGCTTTGGCTAGTTGTCCTGTCGGGGCAGACGAGCCTGCTGCTGCCTGCACTGGGAAACCTTTCCATATCTTATAGGGAAAAACCATTCAGCTTTTTCTTCCCCTTTCTTCCAACTTTAGTATTTTAACCCCATGAAAAAACATGCACCTTTTTGCCCTGTGCTTTGCGAGGAGTGGAGTCACCGCCCTGCAAAAGGCCGTTTGAAAAAGAAATCCAAATTGAGACCTTGTAATTCAAGCCCCTTGTGCCAACAGGCTGGTTAGTACCGGGGCTCCCATCGCTCCGATGGGTGTTTCTACTGCTTTTCCCAGGCAAAAAGGCGGGCGCAGGCAGCCCACGGCCAGTGCCCTGCAAAAGCCCTCCCTCCTGGTTCCCTGGCTGCTTTGACAGGTTGGAGATGTTCAGCCGCTGAGGTCAGGGCTCTGTTTGAAGGACAGATAATTAATCCAGCAAAGTAATCCACGGCTCCTTTTTGGCAGATTTATGGAGATAGCCTCTGTACCGGGGACTCTGCCTCATCATCTTTCATTTCCCAGGCAAAGCGAGTGACTTGTTGTATAACTCGACCTGTTCTAGATAAGGCTTTTCATTTAGGGGAACTCTCTGGTCTAACAGAGATTGATTTCCCCGGTGGAAATCGGAGGGCCCCAGCGCTCTCAGCAGGATCAGGCCTGCAGACGGCAGTGTGTTTTCATGTTTGCTGCTGCTGCACATCGCCTGGGGCATGGGGAATCCTTTGGCTCTTTAAAAGAAGGATTTTTATCGTGAATTAAATGGCAACTTAATTAATAGGCAGGAGGGGACTTTGGCCCGCGAGCTCTTGTTAAGAAAACTTATTGTATGGCTGCAGTCTCACGCTTTGCTCACTAGCAGTAAACTTTGGGTTTCATTTATTTCCAGGACAGTCAGGAGACTTCATGTCTCCTGGCACCAAGATGTGAAGGTGACTTGTGCCACTTGGGCAGGCATTGAAGGGTTAAACGGAGGAGAGGTTCCCCAGGGCTCTGCAAGATGCCCAAATGTCAGTCTCTGCCTGCCTCGACACATTTCAGGTGCGGTGATGGATGGGCAACGGGAGATTGCACAAGGGCAATCCATGCGTCCTTCCCAGGGCTTGGGAAGTCCTGCAGGAGAGAGGGGAGGGAGCGCAGGGCTTTCAGTCAGTGAGCTGGTCCTTAGGGCTCTTCCCAAACCCTTAGGGCATTTTTTTTTTTCCCCCCAAAGTTGGTTGTTTTAGGAGACTGATGCAGTTTCTGGTAAAGCGCGCTCTTCCTAAAGCTGGTGCATCCCACGGGAAGCGTGAATTAAAAATCATTATTTGCACAATGTAATAGAAGTGTGAGTTACAAAAGCAACAGGGAAGCGTGTCTGGAAAGAATTGTTCTCCATCTTTCTTCTGGTTTTCCTGCGAAGGAATAACATACCACACACGCACACACACATATATATGTAAAAATCAGTGCCGTAGCTCTCAGAGCACGTTTCACATGGAGTTTCCCACTTCTATCCTTTTGAAAGTGCAGCACGAACCATTGAGGAAAGGTTAAGTGGCCAAAGAGGTGTCGCAGCCCTCAAGCCCTCAGCTGCTGACACTTGCCTTTGTATTTTGACCTGACCTAAGAAAGACGGCAGGTCAAAGCAAACCACTTCCCCGAGTCCCTTAAACCGGACATCAGGAAGGATCCTTGGAAATAGGACCTGTTTATTTTATTATTCCCATTGCCAGTCGGCCTACATCGTGCCAGCTTTTTCCCACATTCGGATCGCTCAGTGAACTACTAGGGTGTTAAAGTCCTCATAAATTACACCTGCTGGGAGGGCCCTCCAATATGATTTAAAGGCAGTCATCATAGCAGAACATTTCTGGAGGAGGACACGCTGATGGGTGGAAAAGTGCCTCACGCCGAGTTATTCATCAAAGGCTGTTTTTTCCACCCTGCCAATGCAAGGGGATGAAACAGCACAAAGAAGAGATGGTGGCTGTGGACACAGCCCCTCTTTTCTTGGCTTGGTTGCTCTTCGTCTTCCTCCCTGCTGCTAATAATGCTTTGTCGTCACATTGGCATCTTGCTTTGGCTCCCTGGCAATCCAGACATCACTGGAAAGAGATAGAGTTGGGATAATGGTTTGCATGGCAGGTGGTCCCCCAGCAAATGGCCTTCAGTAATTAAAACTATACATTCCCATTTATGTGTAAATATGAAACAAAAGCATATTTTTTGTTTAATTTCTGGGACTTCCTATTTCACTTCCTGGGATTTAATGTGTATTCAAGATGTTGGCAACCCCTGGAGAAGGTTGAACCCGTGCTGTCTCTGTTCGCGCTGAGGCTAGAGAAAATGACCAGTTCTGAGGTGGTTTTTAGTGGAAGATTTTCTGAAAGGCGTTGAGCCTGGTGACTTCGGGTTTATGGTAGAAGCTGATTCAGACTTGTTACTGGGCACATTACAGTGTACTCCTTTCATGTTCTCCTGATGAGTCTGCCTACTGCTGTGGGAGAGGCAGGAGAGGTGATTTGTGGGTCTCTCAATCTAGTCCAGGCACAGTAGCCGTTAAGGGAGAGCCAGTTTCATGTGTATGCACCCTTCAGCTGCGGGGTGAGACTGTGTTCTGCAGCTGCTGCTCCGAGGTGGCGATGCCCGGCAGCCCAGCCCGTTCTCTCTGGGAATGCACGCTGCCATCCTGTTTATTAGGACAAAATCCCCTGTGAGCTCAGGTAGAGAGTTAAAGTGTTGAGTTTACATAAGTGAGTGAAATAAACATTTACAGTGGTTTTCCCTGTGTTGCTCTGCTGCCTTGACTCACAGTCCAGCTGTTTCCTGCTCTCCCATAGCAGGTTTTAGGGTTAGATTCGTGGAAAAAAGGCTGGGAGGATCACAGCCAAGCCGAGCAGTGGTGGTGATTTGCCTTCCCTTTGAGCCTCTGAGCACGTTTTAGGTGATGTTGGGGAATGGTGGTTGTGGTCCAAGACTCAGCATCCTCTCACGTGATGAATTACATTCAGAGCAGGGAACCTTTAAACTCTGTGGGCTCTGTCCTTGTCTCTGGTACCCAGCCGCAGCAACCAGGGCCTTCAGGAGGGGGATTGCACCTCGGGTGATAAACCTCTCCTTTTATTTTCTTGTACTGTACGTTCAGTTCTAAAAGAGGGAACCATGCTAGCATTGAATCCAAGCTTCTTTTGTGGCTCTGCAAGATCAGAAAATCTGCCGGTTGTGCTAGAAGGGGCAATTAAATCTTTTGGGGAAGATACTAAAAATGCCTGTGTGCAGAGCAGGCAGGTGCGGATGAGTGCCGGCATGCAGCTTCGGGCTTGAATTAGTTGTCCCAGAGAGAGCTGCATCCTCTGGGAAGAAGACCAAACTGAGGTCCAGAGCGGGAAGAATGGGCACTGTTTTCTAGAGCAGTGTGTGACAGCATCTTGATTTTACACAGAGTGAAGAAATAAGGCTCAGCTTATAATAATCCCCTTTCCTTTGGAAATAATGGTCCCTTTGAATCTAAGCGTGGGGTGAGGTATCTGCCCTGGCGTGCTTCCTTGCATATCACACAGGGGCAAAAACTCAAGGTGAAGAGCAGCGAGGTGGTCACAGCAGCTGATGGACTATTTATACAATGATAACTGTGTCTGTTGCTGACTCTATGAACCACATCCAACGGCATCCATTTCACTGCCGAGGAGCCCTGACTGAGCACATTTTGATTAATAAATTATCTGGCACAAGGTGTGTGATGGGTTCCCCTTTCACATCTCATGAAAGTCATCCACTCCAAGTTCAGCGGCTCAGCAAGCCCAGGGCCTTTCGAGGATGTGGCTCCCCGCTACAAACAGCCCTTCGTGTAGAGGGTGGGGGAATTGCCTTTCCCTGGCTGACAGGTAGAGCTGGGCAATAGCTGCATCTCTCTCCTACAAGTTTGAACGATGCTCAAAGGCCAAAGGGGTAGAGGGGAAGGAGGAGACATCATTGTCTTTTTTCTTTTCTTTTCTTTTCTTTTTTTTCCCCTGGGTTTGAGCCAGTATTTTTAATGACCTTCTTAAACTGTGAGAGCATTGGCTGAGGGCAATTAAACGTTATGGCTTTCATCTATAAAAGCCCTCGTTATAGCAGCGTTTCTCCAAAATGATGCCTATGCCACCCTCCGTTCCTCAATGAGCCTGGAAAAATGTTCCAGATGGGCTACTGCGATCCTTCCCGTTGCTCCCAACCCAGCACCACATTGGTCCCTACCCTCCTGGTTCCCTGCCCAGCTGTGGTGGATGTAGGAGCTGCTGCTGTCCCTGTACCCGCACACAGATGGAGGGATGGGAAAGTTTTCCTTCTCCTTTTACCCATGTTATAACCAGAAGCGGGGCTTGTGTGTCCTGAGCAAGCCGGTTCCCTGCCAAATGAGAGGAACGAGTCTGCCAGAAATGGATTCATACTGCTGTCCCAAAGTTCATTCTTCGTTCGTTTGTTTGTTTGTTCTCACCTTTCCTCTGTCTTTTTGAGTATTTAAAAATATCTGCTCTGCTTTTCTCCTCTCTGCGCTCCCTTTTGCTGCCCAGCCTTTGCCTTTCTGCCACATCTCTGATTCCTACTCTGGGCCTCTCTCCTGGTCTCCTTTGTCCAGCTCTGCAGGTTTGCAGCAGGAGCAGAGAGGTAGAAGTGGAGGCAGCCTTCCCACGGGGTGTCCCTCTCTGGGGGATGCTACCTTCTAGGCAGCCTCGCATTTTTTTTCTGCACCAGGCCCTACTCTGCTTTTCTTAAAGCCACACTTGCATTCCCAGCACTGCAGAGCTCCTCCTTTGCTGATGAAAGACAGAGCCGTTTTTTAACTTCACTTTTTCTGCTCCATGTAATACAGCTGGATTCTCTGGTTCTCCGTGAAGGTCTCACATCCTAGTCTGGATGGGGAAGGAGGTGGACAACATGTAAGCCCTTGTTTAGCAGAATCCGAAGCATGATCCTGGGTTCCGTTCTCAAACCAGGGGCATGGAAATTAAGTCCTTGGTCTCCATCTAGAAATGCTTTGGAGGTTCGGGCCAGGCCTCAGGTTAGGCAGTAGATGGCTTGAGCAGGGACACGTCCAGCAGCTGTAACTCCTGAGCCAAATGAACGGTCGTTTCATTGCCTGCCTGGTGCAGAGCAGAAGGTTGTGTGTGCCATGGCATGAGCACTGCTCGTGGGAGAGCGTGGAGGGGGACGCAGAGGACTGGGAGCAGCAGGGGTGCTAAGCTCACTTTGCTTCCATGTCAAGTGCAGCCACCATAGTTCCTTCCTGCGTTATTAAAGCAGAGTGCAAACTTGGAGATGGAAAGGTCGGCACTGTTCCATGTCCTCCGAGAACAAGGATTATCTGGGGATCTCAACTGGGTTTGAAATCTCTGCAACAATTCTCCATCCCTTCTGTGTTCTCCGTCTCATGGCTGTGTGCTGAAGCATTGCTTCAAAACCAGCAATGAGCAGGCTGTGGTTTGCTCCGTTGACGTGTCTGGCAGGCAGCGCTGGTCACCGGCCACACAAGCCATCAGCGGGAGCATGATGGGGAGCTGGCTCAGCTCATGGTGTCCACCTGGCTCCGAGGCCACCGTGGGCACCGACCCCTGTGATCAGCATGGCTGGGAGCAGGATGAAGCAAGCGCTAGGAGAGCGGTGGAGCAGACAAACACGTTGAAAGCCATCAGCCAATGTGGCTGTCTGCACCGTCAGCTGAGGATTAAGCTGCGCCTAACCCAGGCTCAGCTTTTTCATGGGTCAGGAAGCTGATGGAGAGATAACAGGAAAGAAGGAGGTGGGGAGGAGAAATTATACAGAGGTGAGGAGGGAAAGAAAAAATTGGCATTTTTTTCCCCCACCTCTTCTTTTTTTTCCCCTTGCTCTGAGGAAAGTGAAGACATGTGAAGATGATTAGAGAGATTTTTGCAAAGAAAGCATCTCAGGGGAGTGTGCATTGTTCGGCAGCGTGCGTACTTCAGTGGGGATCACTGGTCAGAGGAATAATGAAGCAGTGGTTGCAGAGGTATTGTAGAGGAAATTATGAAAGGCCTCTGAGGGACAAGTTTGGAGACACCTCTCTCCCTTCTGAGGCTAATTTGCAATGCTGGCATTTCTCTGCTAGCTGAAAGGTGCCCCGGAGGGCATCACATGCATGTCTGCCATCTGAGTGGTGCTGGGGAGGCTGAGCTAGAGAGAAGCCTCTGATGTGCAGCCTGGAGAGGGTATTTGGGTCCCTAATTTATTCATCCATCCTTTAAAAAAAATGGCTGTGGTCAAATATGAAGCACAAAACCATTTTTAGGATACGGTGCTCAATGGTGTATTTCATCCTTTGTGTCAAATTCCTGCCCAGTTGACCTATTTCCAATAAATCCATTGGTTTCTGCATTTACAGTTACCTGTTAGCAGAACAGTATTTTGTGATCAAAAAGGTATTTTATTACTCTCTATATTATGGGGACTGTACCAAGATCGCCCTGATGCATAAACTTTACCATGGCAACATGGCATCATGGAGCATTTAAATACCTTGCAGCACAATTCGATATATCCAGCAGAGTGTCCTTCAAACCTGGTGTCAGAAGAAGTCTCCTAAAGAGTTAGCCATAAATTACACAGCAGAGGTGGGAAGTCAAGATGAAAAGAGGGGAATAGACCAAGGGAGGAGGCTAGAGAACTTCACGTATGGCAGGAAGAAGTTAGATTAAAGAAAGAAAAGCAAGTCTGCCACTAATATTTTAAGTAGCCACGCCTCGGTTCATTAAGCTGGCTAGCAGTCAGTGGGCCATTTCGGATGGAGAGAGGAGAGGGCCAAGGACAGAAATGGGAACTGTTTAGTCTGAGAGGAAGGTGTAAAGGCTCAGTAATGGGGGAGAAAGTTGTTACAGCACTTAAGGCTCTGAAAAAGAGAGGAAATGCTGGCAGCTGGTGGCTGGTGAAGGCCAGGGTGGCTCCTGGGCGTGGGAGGGAGGGGAGAGCTGGACCTGGAGGCTTTGGCCATCCTGTGAAAGGTGCGGCTGTGGTTAAACGGGGGAATAAGGTGGGTGCTTAGTGATGGGAAACAACTTTCTGCAGCAGCAGATCTGTCTTGCAGCTCCCTTTCAGGGAAGCGACGAAGGTTTTGTGTGTTTTGTTCTTGCAGGCATATATTGAAAAATCAGGGGTTTCTCTTCTTTTTGATTGGGTTGAATGCAACATACCTCCAGGGTTTGCTTTCTTCTGTTTAGGGCTGGATCAGGGGCTTCTGCATATCATGAGACGATGAGGGGAGTTGTGGGGGTGGCCGTGCGTCTATGCGTAATCTCCTTGTCATCACTAATTCAGCAGCCTCCTCTGGTATTGTGTTGGGCTGGCATCAGGTATCCCAGGCTCCACATACCAACCGCTTTCTTTTGTCTGGCTGGCAGAGAGAGCACCCAGGACCACTGCAAGGGCACTCCCAGTGCAGGACATTTGTCTTTTTAGCGTCTGCTGGCCGTGAGACCCAAGTGTTGTCTTAATCCTCTCTGGGCATCTAATTCCAGAGGAGTTAAGCTGAGCATGGGATGCTCAGCGGGGGCAGCACAGCCCTCCATGGCACCCTGTCTGGTTGCTTGCACATAAGGACTGGCACAGAGGCTAAATTTGGCTCAAGTAGAGGAAAACAAGGCAGCTGCATGGGGTCAACATATCTGGCAAGAACAGAGAAGCAGGGCAAGTGCCTATAGTTCTTATCCTAATACTCTCTCTGGCACCGAATACATCCAGCTTAGAAAATTCCTGAGCTGCATGTGGCTTCTCGGTTATTTGATAGATGGTTTTTTTCTTTCATTAACCTTCCCAGTCTCTCCTTGAATACCTGTAGACCTTTATCATCCTCAGCATCCTCTAGCAAGAGACCCCACAGTTAAACTACTGCTTGTTATGCAAATAATGACTTGTGAGCTTGATTCGCCTGCATCTTCCTCTGATTAACCTGATGTCCCTTAACTCTTGTATTTTAAGAGAGAGGCCGTGCCCATCCTGGGGACATGGTGCCCTGCAAATGCAGGTGGTTGTTCAGAGGGGAGCACCTGGATTCAGCCCTAGTTTCAGCATATTTTAACCGAAACCCTTCCAAATTCTTCAGCTGCCTGCAGCATTTGCAGCTTTATCGGCTGTGGGAAGGAAAGAACCTTTTTGAGCCCTGAACTGGGGCAGGTGAGAGGAGGAGAGGAACATTACAGCCATTATATTTTAAAGCACATTGAGATCATGTGCAGGGTTCACAGAGCCCGCTGCAGCCTGTGCCCGGCTTGGAGCTCCTGGCCTGGCAGCCGGCCTGCTCTGTAAAACCTCCCTTCCAAGCACTGGGTCCAGTCATGCATGAAGACTGGCAGAGGAAGAGGCTTGTGTTGTCCTGCTTCCCTCTCTGCGTTACCCCCTGCGCCATTTGGCATCGGCTGTACCAGCTGCTTGTGCTCACGCTGCCTGTTATTTTTCTCAGGTAACACCAACAGCATCTTTGCACTGGACTACATTAGTGGAGCCTTAACCCTGAATGGGCCGCTGGACCGGGAAAACCCTTTCTATAGCGCTGGATTCATCCTTACTGTGAAGGTGAGAGGTCTTCTGTCCAGGAGATGCATTGGTAGAGCAGGATGGGGAGGGCATCCTCCTTGGGGACAACCCCTTCATGCTAGAGATGCAAACCCGGGACATGTTGCTCCTGTGGGCATCCAGAGCCATGATGTGCTGTTACACGGCCAAGCCAAGAAGGATGTTTAACCCAGTGCCCTTGTATGGTGATGCCCTGGGACAGCAAATGGCATGAGAAACCTACATTCAGGCACCTGAACTGTGCCTATCTCCCACTTTTCTCTCCCAAAACCCCAGAAAAACAGGAACATTTTCTCATGTCAGCAGGCAGCGGTGTAACAGGGCGCTGTGTGCATCTGCCTGGTGCAGGCAGGCACGGGGAGGGAATGATGCTGAAAGTTGCCTTGTCAAGAAAAGGCACTGGAGCGTGGTCTTGCAGCCCCACCAGCCCCACCTGAGAGCAGCTCCCCGGCTCTACTCACAGCCCTGTAATTAAAATCAATACCAAGCTGGGCAGCTGTTTGGAAACACATTTAGAAGTATAGATTCTGTTGGGCTGGGGTGGGGAAAAAATCAGCATTGTAGGAAGGGTCATTGATTAGGAGGGCAGCGGCCAGCACATCACCTCCTTGTTTTGGCAAGTGCAAGGCTTTGTCGGGGGACCAAAGGGACAAGAAAGGTAATCTCGTCCTCATGGTCTCAGGCGCAGGTCATGCTGTGGAGCTTTATGCACAGGGAAGAGATCTGCATCCATCCCTAGTGTCTCTTGGTTTGGGCTTTTATAGTTTAAATTTGGTAGAAATTGAAAGAGGGAGGATTTTCTGTTTTTAATAGGCACAAAAATATCTGTCTTAGCTTGGAAAGGTTTGTGAACCTGAAATCTTGCCCGTTTTCCTGCCTGCATGATAATGGAGTTCCAACTATATTCTGTTGATCCAATAGATTTTCATTTCCTCTCCCCACAAACTTTGCATCCTCCCACAAATGCCAATTCTCTGTGGCCCATATCCCCAGGACCCAAAATGTTCTTTGCTGCTCTCGTCCTGGAGCGTGCAGTGAAAATACAGCTGGATTGCTCCTTGTTCGGATCAGCCTGTTCTGCTGTTGTGTGCAGAAGCGGTGAATAGCAATGAGCCGTGTGGGTCGTGTCAGCGTTGCTTTTCTGTGCCCACAGCAAAGCAAGATTATCCAAAGGACAAGAGGAGGGACTTTGCTTGAAAAGGCTGTTTCACAATTCTTGCTTCTCTGGCAATAAAATCTGCACTCTTTCCTTTATTGGAAAAGCAAAATCAAAGTCCTTCTTGATACAGAGGTGTGATATGGAGTCATGACTCGGCTCTGTGTTTAGACACACGTTGCCAAACCTATTTTAAGGTCTAAATCTTGTTTTCCCTCTCTTGCCCTAGTTTTCTGTCCTTTAATAATACTATGGTGGTTAGCTCCCTGCTCCAGGTCCCACCTCAGGAGATGACAGAGGTGAAAACAGGAGTGCTCTCTGCTCCATCATGCCTTCCCTTATTTAGCGGACTCACATCTTGCAAGGCGATTTTTTGGTTTAAATGCTTGTGGCAGGGAAATCGCCTACTCACCCCCCAGCACGACTCCAAGTCGTGACAACCTGCTGCGCGATAGGGGCGAGCGAGTACTTGGCCACAGCCACCCCAAGGGAAATGTTAAACCCCTGGGAAGGCCTGCAGGAGCGCTACGGGTGTGAAACACGGGTGGTGGGAGAGCTGGGTCAAGATCTCCGTGCATTAAGGGGTCAGCGGTGCTCAAGGTTAAGGAGCAATGGCAGAACCAGCTGAGCATCCTTCCTTGGTAAGGTGGAGGAAGCAAAAGCTGCTGCAAGAGTCTCTAATCATGGCGTGCACGCTTTCTTTTACATTCTTTGAAAATTAAAGGCTTCCCTGTTGTTTTCTCTCTGTGCAGGGGACAGAGCTGAACGATGACCGCACGCCCTCCAACGCCACCGTCACCACCACCTTCAACATCCTAGTCATTGACATCAACGACAATGCACCCGAGTTCAACAGCTCCGAGTACAGTGTGGCCATCCCGGAGCTGGCCCAGGTGGGCTTTGCCCTTCCTCTCTTCATCCAGGTGCAGGACAAAGACGAGGTGAGGTATCCTCTGCCACGGGCTCCTCTGTTGTAGGGTAGCACTGGTGTGGTTTTGGGGTTGCAGGGAAGGACAAGTCACCGATTAACCTGTGATGAGGTGCATGCTTATGTCTGATACCCATTTTTTCAGCTCTTACTGCTGCCCTTGCTCCACTTGCTCAGTCCCCCAAGTGCAGCCACCCTCCCCGGAGCGCAGGCACAACGTGTGCTTTAGTGCGGTGGGGATTGTGTGGCCACTGAGAGCCAGAAAATAGGATTGTGCAGGATGCTGATTCTTGCCCACTTCTGAAGACTCTCGTCGGGGAGTCCTTTGCCAGCCTGTTTTAGAAAGGGAGGAGGTTTTCTACGTGGGTCCCCGGGAACCTGCCGGGGAGGGGAAAGAAAGGACCTCTAGGCTCTCTGCCCTGGCAGGGCATGTACGGTGGCTGTCAGAGGAGGAGATAATAGACAGCTGCTAGCGTGGGGCAGGGGAAGCGTGGGGGGACTGGGATACCAGCCTATCACTGCAAACAAGCCAGTAGCATTGGAGGCTTGTTTCTCCCTCGTGTTAATGGAGCTCCTATTTGTTATGCGCCGGCCCGTGCCACGTAAGCATTGCAGCATGTTTTCCAGCCCTGGGCTTGCAGCCTTCAACTACTCTGATTATTTGACTTGTGCAGTTCACATCTGGCTGCTTCTGTGTGCCAGTACCCTCCAACCCTGCCATGCCTGGTGTCTGCTTCAAAGAAGTGCTGACACCTCATGGTGAACTTTCTGAAATCCCTCCGAAAGGCTCTGGCTGCTGAGGCTACAGGCTCCTGTTGTCCTATTTCTCTTCAGACCAAGGGAGACATGAGGGGAGAGGGTTTGTCAAAATAAATGGCATCATCAGGGTGTTTTCCTGGTGCTTCAGGTAAACGATGTGACGGCACCTAGGATTACAAAACGGAACATCTCTCCAATCCCCCCCAAATCCTGGTGGGTCGATTAAAATATGCATGTTCTAAGATGCCTTTGCTGGCTGAAATGATGGATTTGCTTTTCCCCAGCCCTGGGTGGAGTTCACCATGCCTCGCAAAGCCACCCAGAAATCCCATCTTTTTTCATGTGAAGTGATTATGACACAGAACTAATAATCTGCTTGTGACATGGTGTCACCATCCGAGAGTTATGAGTTCAGCCTGAAGAGGTGCAGATGAGCTATTAAGCAGATAAAGAGACTGTTTTTTCTTGAAAATGTCAATTGCTAATAAAGAAGATATGGATATGACAGATGCTTAGGATAGTTTCTGAATAGAGCTGCTGTCGTACTTTCTGAGAGATGTCAGCAGATCCGTTCTTGAAGGGCATTGTAACACTTCTGTTTGTGCCAGAAGGATGAAGGATCTGTCATTATTTCTGGTTAAAAGCTCATTTTACTGGCGTGACTCCCATTCAAGAATTCACTTTTCAGCCTTGCTAATTTTAAAATGGGAGAATAAAAAATAGCTTTGCCTTCTCAATCGCACCAGCGAAAAATAGACTCATTCTTTTGGTGTGTTTCTTAAACTTCCTGAGATTTCCCCAAAAGAATAGGTTGAGATTTTTAAAACTGCTGAGAGAGGACCTCTTGCGCTAAGGGAGTCTGAAGGAGTTTTACTGTACATGTCTTTGGAGACTGTCGTATTAGCACTGATTGCTGTGACCGTAGCATTATTTTCACTGATAAGCAGCACAGGAGAGCTGATGCCTTGGAATATCTGGGAGGAGGAAAGGTACAAGCAATTGGTTTGGGTTTTCTTTTCTGCATTATCCTGCAGTGGATCTTTCTTATTTCTCATTTCCCCTCGTGGATGCTTGCAACTGGTTTAACAATCAAGGTAGCACTTTGGGGTTAAAAAATGGGGAGAGGATACCCAGGTTATAAAAAAGATGTATATGAGACAGAAGTGGGACGGCGTCTGCAGCCAGGCTTGTTCTAGCACTCCTTCCTCGGCAGTGTATTTATAGAAGTCCCAAGACCCCCAAACTTTTGGAAGAAGACTTAACAGAAAGGGAAGATTGTTGCCTGACAGTGATATTTTGGATGCTTAAGTACCTCACAAGATTTGTGAGGCTTTTACAAACCGTCTGGATTTGAGGTAGCCCAGGTGGCGCCTGGCGCTCTGTGGGTGGAGGGGTGGGACGGCAAGGCCCAAGGTCTCCGGGCAGGGATGACTGAGGACGTGGCTGACAGAAGCTATTTTGCCAACATGGCCTTCACGTTGGAGATGACACGATTCATTTGCGTATGGGGCAAAAGAAAACCAGAATAGGATTATGCGTGCCTCTGGGGAGGCAGCTAAATAAGTAAATGAGAGCAGATGGATAGAGACGCATGAAATCAAACCCAGAGTCTTCAGGAAGACCTTTTTGTTCTAGTTTTGTCTCCTGCCTCCCAGCCTATGTTGTTAAGTCCTGGGAGAGACCCTTGGCAGGTGGGTTTCTTTCTTGAGCCAAGTCATCCAGCCTTGTTCTGGCCTCTCCAGCAAATTTTGACACTGTTCCTTCAGCGCTCATGCTTGTTGAGGTCCTACTTGGATAGAGCAGCCAACACCTGAACCCTGCAGGGGTCCTGTGGGATTGGGTGGCTTTGGGGAACCTGCCTGCCATCACACCCTGGTTGTGTCTCTGTAGAGCTGGGGAAAGGGGTGTTGTGTGGGTCTGGCCCTTAAAACACATTGTCTGGGCTACCAAGGCCGTTAAACAAGAAGGTGTTTTATAACCAGGCCCATGTGGCCATTTTAAATGGTGGGGGTTTGGTCGGTCTTTCTTCTGGTGTGTTTTGCAGAAACATAAATGATTGCTTTTTGAAGGAGTTAGATTAAATGATTCAGCAAAGCACTTAAAAATGTATTTACGTTGCACACCAGACTGCGCTTGAAAGCACACACTTGATTTTACCTCTGTGTTTAAGTACCTTTCTGGAGCTAGGCTGGCATTAACATCTCAGACCAGGTACCTAAGTGAGGTGCCTCCAAGGAGAAACCTGTTCCTCTGAGTTTGCCCCTTGCAAACTCCCCCAGCCATCCCTCAAACACGGTCATGGTCTTGCTCCAAGAGGAGCTGGCTAGGGGTGCGCAGTGGGACACGGAGCATCTCAAGAGGATGCACCCACATTGAGCTGAGATGACCCCAGATGTGGATTCGGGGTGCGGCCAGGAGGTGTTTAACTGGGTGTGCTGATTTTTGTTTTTCCATTCTCTACGGCTTGTCAAGAACACTTGAATGCAGAAGTCGGTACGCAGGGTTTGCACAGGGTTTTGGACTCGGCCCTCTATGAATCAAGAAAAAAGCATTAACCTCTGTGCAGCTGAGCTTCCTCTCTGCCAGATAGACAGCAAACCACTTGAATACCTTCCCAACGCCATTTGAGAGCTGTTTATGAAAACCTGTGAAAGTTTCCCAATATTTAGACTGAGCCTATATTCAACTGGACACTACAGAAGATCAGTAGGTATATGCACAGCCAGGTGAGGGTTGGATTCTCCTCTCCTTCGCGTTGCAATAGGCCAGCAGGGATGAATAAATCCTGTGTGTGAGGTGGAATATTAAAGCCTTGAATTACCCACTTTTGCAGCAAGGTTTTTTTCCAGGTTGAGAGCAAGAGCCCCAAGCTGTGGAGTAAGTTTGTGTTAATTTGGAGGGCTGGTTAGCTCAGGCTCATCTGCTTCAAGGCTGGCTGAGGTGGGGGACATGGATATCCTTTCTGGATATGCTGGTATTTTACACCCTGCTGGCTTGATGCAGTATTTTTAGGAAGAAGGTAAGGGTTTGGCCATGCAGGAAAAGGAGGGGGGTCCTTCAGGGCATCCCCCACTTGAGCTTTGCAGTATCTGTTGCTGCAAGATCTACAGAGGTATATTAAGAGAGGTGGCAGAGTACTTTCCCAGGGCACACCAGAGAAACCATCTCTTCTACCGTGGCTTTCATCTGATATTCCTTGATGCGGTTGACTGAAGAAGAAGAAAAGGGCAGAGGCTGTATAAAGCACAAGTATGATGGTCTGACATTTTAAAATAATTTTGAACCAATTCTCCAAAATAAGCATATTGAGGAAGATAAATGTGGAATTTAAAAAAAAAAAAAAAACAAACAAAAAAGAATATCAGGCCATGGGAATACACAGTATTTGCTGCATAAAGCTACATCAGAGACTTGCACAGGGATATCGTATGTGCCCATGCATGTGCAGGTGCAATATATGAATCATCCGTAGCATATATATGCATATGACAGACACACGCACTATAAATATGATCTACAGAGCAAGGAACTGTAAAGGGGAATTGACGGCGCTCGAGTATTCTCTCCCAAAAGTGCCAGCTGCCAGTCGGGCTGAATTAGATTTCACAGGGGTTTTTGCAATACATGGAATTCACCAGCAAATTACCCTTAAAGAGGGAAAATCAATCATTTGGAGCAGAGATAAGCTGAAGGCGAGGCAGCCTCAGATTGATCCCGTCTGTGCAGGCGTGTGTGGAATTCAGCAGATAACCTGGGGGAGAGTGGGGAAGGAGAAAACTCCTCTGGGAGCGGGGAAGCGGGCAAGGACTGCCACTTAGGACGGACAGAAGGATGGGAGAAAAGGGCTGCCAGTGTGGGGAGGAGGATCAGAAAGGCTGGGGAACATTTTGCTCCAGGCATCCTGCATCACCTGCGACCCCAGTGAGGTCCTTAGGGATGCAGGGGACAAGCACCCATGCCCAGTAAGCCCTCAAATGAGTCATGATGCTGTCGTTGCTTGGGTGCTGGGAGCAAGCAATGGGTGCTGGGAGCCTGACCTGGCTGGCTGGGCGGCGGGAGTGAGGCAGCATCTCCGAAGGGGCTATTCAGAGCACTTGAGTTAAATGCCTTGAAGTGGGTGAAGAGAATAGCCCTCTTTATGCCTTGTGTTTTCAAAGGAAGGATTAAGCATTATTTGTCTCTGACTAGCTAGAACCAGGCATCAGGTATCCAAGCCATACAAAGAGGCACTAATTGCTTTTTAAATTAAAAAAATAAAATCCTCTTTTTTCCCCCCCCTCTTCCTCCTCCACCACTCCTGAACTCTCAGCACTTTCCTTTCTTTGCAAACTTGCCAGAATGAGGGATATTAAACACTCCTCTGCTTTTTGTAGGTAATAACCGGTGCCTAGAAAGTGGCTGTGGGGAAAGCTGGAGTTATGCTGGATTTTGTGCTTCAGAAAGGCAGGGCTCTCCAGTTTGGAAAAGCAAGCTGCAGCTGAGCTAGGGTAGAGGGAATCAAAGTGAGCCCTGTACTGAGTCAGCATGAAGAGAAGAAAACTGAGGATCCCAGCTTGCTTTTCCCAAATCTAGCTCACTTTGTGCTGAAAATGATTGCAGGCCACCAACCTACCTAGGCACCTCAGTGATTTCAGAGAGTGGTAGGGCTGAGGGAGGTTGGTTTGCTTGCCTAGAGTTTTGGGTTTGTTTTTTTTTGCTTTGAGTTTTTGTGTAGCCATTGGTAAGTGATGCTAAACACTTGCTTTGACCGGTGGAAAGCTGAATAATTTCTGAAGCATTTCCATGCGCGCTCCCGTGAGGAAGGGGCTGGGTGGGGGCGGGAGTGATGGATGAAGCCAGTGGGTGATGCTGGGTGAAAAAGCAGGGATAAAGCTTGTGGATCCATCTTCAGTCAGAGCTGAAACAGCTGATGTGGCTGTTTTTGGTCTCCTGATGTGAGAAGGGGCTCCCTGATTCGTGGTGAACCATGCCCTGTAGCCACGTCTTGCAAGTAGGAGAGCAGACTTTGGGCCATGATTCATAGCAGGTGCATGAGCAGGTCCCGTATGGTACCTGGGACCTCTGGAGGGACACACATACCCACCTCCTGGTATCTCACAGCCTCAGGCCTGAACTTCTGCCCTTGCCTACCGGTCCGTGCTGTGCTACCTGTGCCCAGGAACGGTCTCCCTGCTGCTCCAGCCCCCTTAAATATGGGGATTGCGCATGTGGGGCTGGCAAACTGGTCCACTGCAAATTAGTCAAATATGAAGCACCTGGGGGAGATCAGCCAGCAGTTGCTCTTTTGGAAGTCGGGTATCGGCATGAGGTTAATGCTGGCACTGTGGCAGCAGGGACACGATGCGGCTCCTATTACATGCTCTGAGGAATACACACGCAAAGAACAAAGTGATAATTATGCCCAACTGCAGCTACGATTGTCTTTTAGCTGAATTGACATGAAATTTCCATCACTTGCGGTGCCGGCTACGGCTGGGAGGAGGTTTGATTGCCGGGAAGGAGGCAGCGGGCAGCAGCCTCGAGCCACGGTGAGTGCTGGCCCCATGTGCTGGCACGGGATGAGACGAGCCGGGAAACACGCAGCCGTGCCCCAGCTTTGTGCAATAACGAACTTCCCTCCGAAGCCCGTTTTTTTATGGCCCAATTTGTTTCAGATGGAGGGCGCGTACAGACGGGTTTATTATTGTAGGGTTGCTAAGCTTTGGCAGACTGCTTGTTAATTTATGCCTCTAAAGGAAGGCAAAGGAGCCAATTTATTTTCAGTGATGGGGAAAAAAACTCGAGCAATACGGGAGCTGGTGAGTAAGGGGTTGGAGGGGGGAAACGAGCAGGTAAAGCAGGTCGTGCACCGTAGCACATCCCAGCATCCCGCGCTCATCCTCGGCACTGCAAAGAGATGATGCTCGGCCGTGAGCCCACCACTACACACCAGCACATTTGCGAGCCCAGGGAGACGGCACTTGTTTTTCTTCTTCATGAACACGTTTCAGATCTGCTGTTTGCTCTGGGTGGCAGGAGCAAGTAGGAAGGGGTGAGGAAAATGTAAGCAGCTCCCCGTGGCTTCCTCCGGAGCAGGGGGTACTAGCTGTGAGTTGGGATGAGCCAGCCCCTTCTGCTGGGCAGCTGATAACAATTTGAATATTCAGATTTGCTTTCAGCCATCCGCAGGGGGCTCGCAGGCTCCGGGAACTAGGAGCAAGGAAAGCAGCATGGGGGCAGAAACAAAAAACATAAATAGCCGAATAAGTATATAAATGGCGACTCACAGCAGCCCTCCCGAGAGGCAGATGTATTCCCCTTCTCCAGAACTCACATGGGGAGACTGAGCCATTTGAGGGGCTGCTAATTAGGGATGGTGGGTATCTAGAGGCTGATCTCCATCCCCGGCTGGAGGGGAATTAATCCACCTGGCTCTCTTCCCACAAATACTTTGGTTTCTTTTGATGTTTTAACTTTTATCTCATGCCTCCAACAAACTCACTCCTCTCCAACTTCCAAGTAATTCCTTCGCATCTCACCGCCACAAAAGGTGTTCTGATTGTACTGCGGGGAGGGCACTGGGTCCCAGGAGAGACACCCAGGGCTAGGCAGCAGAGCTGGGCAGAACTTCCTCAATGAAATTGCTTTTTGTCGCTGGTGGAAAAAGGTCATTTGTTATAAATTGGCATCATAAGGATAGGGTTCCAAATAACAGCCTGGGGAGTGATGCTTCCTCCTGCTGTTCTCCGTATCCTCTGCTCCCTCCTTCCCAACCTGTATACTGGTGTTGGGGAGCATCATGCCGGGGTAGGCATGTCCCAGTTTGCCAGCAAAACAGCTTTTGGAAGGAGCTAAGTTTGCCCTGAGACAGGTCCCTTTTGCTCCCTCTGTCTGTCGTCCACCAGCTGAGGATCGCTGGGCTCCTGGGGCGGTGGGTGCCCTCAGGGCTTGCTCCTGCCGTGTGGCTCTGCCACAGATGCTCAGTTTGGCCCCCACTCTGCCAGCTGCCAGGGCTGCGGGGAGGAGGAGGGCAAGCAGGGATTCTGCTCGTGTCGCTGGCTCTTGGCAGTCACACTTAGCCAGCTTTTGCTATTAGTGACCCTTCGTGCATTTAATTGGTCCCTCTTTCTGATAGGAGGGAGGTCATTCGGGGAAAATTGGAAGTGCGGCTCTGGCAGCGTCTGAACTTGCTTTTCCCGTGCTCTGGTGGACCGTGCTTTGGCACCAGGAGTGCCACACCTGGAGCGGGGGTCCTGAAATGCTGCTGTTAGTATGTCGGCGGTCCTGCTGCTTTGCTGGCCAGGTCTTGGGAGAGGAGGATTTTTCCAGTCCCCATTTTGAGCTCTCTCACTCAAAAGAGCCCTCTGCCCGGGAGAGGCACCCGTGCTGTGCCCCCCAGCATGAAGTGATGACATTCCAGTGTGATGCCCTGTGCGGTACGTGGATTTCAAAAGAGTAAAAGGGATTTTCCCTCCAGCCATGTGCTGTGCAGGTTTATCCCAGGGATGCATTTCTTTTATGTGCACATAGGTTTTGTATAAAATGGGTGAACATGAAAAGGAGATTTATAGAAATCATGTGCATTGTACACCCAGTACGTGTAATAAAACACAACAACGAGCGAGCATTTAAGGTCGGTGCTGAGCTGTATGACACAGTTAACCAAACGCAAGCAAAGAAATGTTCCCCTGCGTCTCCCGCAATTGCATGGTACCCGTCTCTACGTGTCCGAAGGTGAAGGGCTGTGCCCAAGCTGCTGGTGCTGGCAGGTTTGCATCTGATGCGCAGGCTTTGAGGTCGGGTCAGTGCTGTTGTCCTGTGCTCACAAGGCTCCAGGCTGGCCCCGGGTGCCTGCAGCCTTACCCAGTGGCTGCGCCTGGTTTTAACTCCTTTGTCACTATCAACCTTCCTCTCTCCTTTCCCAGGGACTCAACAGCGTTTTTGAGGTTTACCTGGTGGGCAACAACTCCAACCACTTCATCATCTCGCCGACCTCCATCCAGGGGAAGGCGGACATCCGCGTCCGTGTGGCGGTGCCACTGGACTTTGAGACCATTCCTCGCTACGAATTTTCGGTAGGGCTGCGCCCCTGTGCTCTATGGGACATACGTATTTTTAAGAGTGATCTAAGAGTGATCATTAACCAGGCTTCTCTCTTCCTCTCTCTTCCTCTCTCTAATCCACACTGTGAAACTACAGAGCATTACAAAATGGCCAAAACATGGAAATAATAATAAAGAAAGAGGTGGGGAAGAGATTTGCCCTGAGCATTCTCTCTCTTTCCAACATCCAAAGGCTCAGCTGCAAGAGCTTAAGCAAAGCGTGTTCCCCCTTGCTATGTCACAGGGCCATAAAAGCTTTATAGAGCATAAAACTTTGGTTTAAGTGCACCTATCAGGCACCAAATCTCTCCCCAGCCTCCTGCTCCAGCTTTGTCTTGCTCTCTGCCTGAGCTGTAAATTCACAAGAAAGGCAAAGCAGGCTTATACCATGCCAGTGGTGTTAGTCCTGGCAGAGGGACTTCCATACCACCAGTGGAGAAAGATGAGCAAAAGCCTTCCTACCCTTGCTCCGGGCTGCAGTGGGGTGGCAGGTCCTGGTTCCTCAGTTTGCCATGAGGAGGCTGGGGCTGTTCGGGGCGGGTGGTACAGGGTATCTGGCTCACCCAAGGGCCGTGGTCACCCAGAGCTGAGCAGCTCCCAGGGGAGAGGGAAAGGGCTCTTTTCTATTTTTTGAGCATCCATGCCTTGGTGGTTAGCAGTGAGCTGGCTCATCTGGTGAGGGAGCTCAGGAGAGTGTTGTTTTCTCCATTAAAGAAGATAGATAGCTCTCCCAAGCTTCACAAACAGTGTCTCCAACCCTCCCTTTCACTTTCTGTCTCTGCCCAGCTCTTTGCAAATGAGAGTGTCCCCGATCACGTCGGCTTTGCGCGTGTGAAGATTAACCTCATCAATGAGAATGACAACCGCCCCGTTTTCAGCAAGGCCCTGTACAATATCAGCCTCTTTGAGAATGCCACAGTGGGCACCACCGTCCTCCAGGTCCACGTGAGTAGAAGCATCCTGCGTTTCTTTCCCGTGTCCTTGGCACGCATGTGGCTCTGTGGTGCCCATCACCAAGGGATGGGCTGGGGACCCTGGTAAGGGAGTGGTGGGAGATGCTGGCGGTGAGGTGGGGGGTAGTCCTCCCGTGAACTTTTGGAGAAGGCGCTTTGACCTTTCCTGGTCTCTGAGAGACATGTGTGTGGTTCCCACCACACTGGGAGCTCCTGCATTGAAAAGTCCCATCTGCAGACAGCAGCTTCTCCTGCACATACTGGTCCCAGTGGTCATGGTATTGCCTCTCCGTCCTCCTCCACTGCATGGGATCCACCGAGTATGTCAGTTGTGTATATGGCTTGTGTCCCAACATCTATTCACTGCCTCGCTCTTACCTCACTTCTTATTGGAAAAGATGCTCCGGTACCTAAGAAGCTTGGTCGCTTCATTGGTGAGAGTGAGGGCCTGACATTCATCATTCAGTGTGGGTTTTCTCACTGCCCCATTTGGAAGCACCACCTTCCTCAACCAAATCAAGGTTAATTGAGCCAATAAAAGGGTGAAGGATGGAAAAAGAGGGGAATGACTGTATTTAGCAGAGTCTGGTATTAAATGGCTGGCCCAGAATGGTGGTACAGTGGACAGAGGTGGTGACAATAGTGGGGTGTTTCCATAGGGCTTGGCCCTCCCGCATGGGTTGGTGGGAGCACCCAAAATCCCTCATGAGAAGATAATCTTCCCAGGGCACGAGGGTGATGTCAGTCGACGTCAGTGCCAGTGTGGGGCATAGCAAGAACCAGAACAAAACCCTGCACTGAACAATCTAAATAAGAAGAAAAGCTCCTCTGGGACAGGAAGTATCAGAGGGGAGCATCAAAACCCCTGCTAGGCTTTGGGTTCGTTACTACTGCTATCGTTAGTCGTAGATGAATTTGCTGCCCTTCTGGGCCCTCTTTGCCCCCACTCTCCTGGGACGCAGCCCCTGGTCGCCCACCTGCACAGGCATGCTGATACAGAGAATAAAAGCTCTGACAAAAGGGTTGGGTGTATGTGCCTGTGCGTAAGTGTGTTTACTCTACAAACAGATGGTGTGTAACTGTATAGAGCCCCTGAGCTGTTCCCATCTGACAGTTATTAATATTTCAAGCAGATGTTTAGCTAGTCAGGCCGTCAGACACTAAACAATGAGATTGTTACTGCGTCTCCTCTTTCCCCAACTTCCAGCTATGCCAGCATTTCAGAGCGAACGCAAAATGCCAGGAGTTGAATCTTCTATGATAAATCAGAATGGAGGCAATTAGTGCTGAAATCCAGATTGCCCTCCCAGCTGATCCCAAACTTTTAGCAATGCTCATAAAGCACCGACTCCTCCTGCTGCTGCTCCTCGCCTTCGAGATGCAGCCCTATGCTCACTTCCAAAGCACTGCCCGTCTGCGCCGTGCCTCTCCAACTGTCCCATGTGCCACAGACAAAAAGTCTGCTTTCCTTGTTAATAAATGCCTCCTTTTCTTTTTTCCTTCTTTTCCACTTGCCTGGGAGCCCTTTATGGGTATTCACCCGCAGGGGTCAGGTCTCACAGAGCGCCCACCCCTTTGGTGGCCGCTGAATGACGTCCTCACGAAAGGGGACATTTGTTGGCTCCCCCCTTGATCAGTGCTGCAAAATGCGCCTTTGTGCAAGTAAGCGCAGGTTTTGTGCCACGCGTTTGGAGGAACAATGGGTTTCCAGGGTGCTAAGGGCAAATCAGGAGGTTTATGAGGTTGGGATGAACAGGGGAGTGCGTGGGCTGGGCGAGCAGTCGCTGAAGGATGGCAGGAGGCTGCTGTCAGAGATGGCCAAGCACAGCTGGCAGGGCAGAGCAGCGCCAGCAGCTCCTTCCCAGCAGGGAGGCAAGCAGCTAAAACCGCGAGGAGCCAAGGCAATGGGACATTGCTGATCATCTACCCAGCCCAATGTCCTGGGGAAGAAGTTACTCCTAGCAGCCCAGAAGACTCTGAGCTGGTTGCCCATCTTCCCTGCTTGCACCCCTTGGCTGTGTGTGATCAGGTGGATGTAGGTGAGGGAAAGGGGTTTCCTTTGTGATCTGGGAAGAGCAGTGAGCCTGCCCTGCGGAACAGGCTCCTCGCCGCCGCTCTTCCCCCCCTGCCCTCTGCTTGGCCAGCAAAAACGGAAAAGGGAAAAAAGAGCAAGCAGACTTCATTTGCAGTGACAAATGGCCGTTCGTCTCTGCAGCATTTCAGCTCCTAATGTCAGTGACAGCAGAGAAACATTGCCTGTTACATGTATAAATCAACTGTAAAACATCCCAAAGTGCAGGCAGGCAGCAGGGACGCGGAGCTGCTGCCTGTTTCCACTCTCTGCTTCTTTCCCTTTGCCCAAAGATGTGTGGGCTCGGATACACACCCCTACCGCTTCCTGGGCAAACCTCGGTTACTCCCCTGGCACGGCACAGCCTTTTACACCCTCTAAGATTTTGTTTGTCTGCTCTTTGTTCTCTGTTTCGCATTCCCTCTGCCTCCCTGCCTGTCTATTCATCCTTCCGTCTGTTTAATTCTGTCCGTGAAATACATTTATCTTATAGATTCAGGTAGTCATTCGCTTGCACAAGAACAGCTGGAGAGTCCAGGCTACACGGGAACAGCTCCTGCTGTGTGCGGGGAGCCTACAATATGCCCAAAGGCAGCCTTCTCTCCTGCCTCTGTGTCCTTTACCCATGTGATAAGCCCCTTAGGCCAGAGATTGCTCGTGGGTCTGCTTTTGCAGAGACCAGCGTGAAGGGTTCCTTACTCCAGCCAAAGCTTCCAGGTTGCCCTATAACGTAAATCATTGCAGTGTGGAGTTACGTGTGCGTTGCAACCCAAAGGCTGAGTAGAAGGGAGAGTGGGCTGTCCAGGGCTCTACAGTTGTTAGCAGCCTCTCCCAATGCAAACTTCTCTTTTTCCCTGTGCCAGGCCCTTCTGTGCAGGGGAAAGCCAGGCTGGAGAGGTTCGGAGGTCCTGCACAGTGGTGCACTCCTTCTGCAAGGCTGGGGTGAAGCAGGGAGGTGCAGGCAGAGGACTGGCTGACCAGAGCTCAGCCTGAAGATATGGGCAAGTTCTGCCCCAGCTACCAAGAGATATTGAATTTTATTTTTTTTTTTTCTGAAACAACTGGCTATGAAGCCTTTTAATAACATAACAGAAAAGGTCAGAGAAAGAATTTCACACTTCTTGAGCAAGCAGGCAGCCAGTAGAACTTCATGCCTTCCAGGAATGAGAGGCACCAAGAACATACACCGCACCCTAAATTAACTGGGGCTCTGACACCCCCAGCCAAGTGCTGCCTGGGCAGCTGGTGGCTTTTGATGGGTGCTGGCTTTCCTAGCAGCAGGGAGCAGACTGGAAGGCTGTGCCCTCCAGAGGCACGGTGAGCAAGGGTGCCGGTTCCAGCACTGGGCAGAGGGCTCGGGGCTGTGTGCGGTAGGAAGGACAGTGCTAGGTGGGTGGACGGCTGTTCTTCTGCCATTGCCACCGTCAGTACCTGCGATGGGATTAGCAAATATCTTCTAAAGTAAGTCCCAACAACTGTTTTTTTTTTTCTTGGGATAAGAGGAGCAGGAAAGAGGAGGGTGTCTCCAGCCCAGCTGGGAAACCCAGTGGCTGCAGAAGAGGATGAGTTGTTAGACTGGAGACATGTTGACAGATCTCAGACCAGATGGATAAATCCATTGCAGAGAGGGACAAATCAATAGGCAAACAAAAGAGGGACGGATAAAAGGACATGGTCCAACATCCACGTACCCTATCTTAATAATATTAGCACAAGCCTTGCAGGAAGCGAGGTCTGCACGAATGGTGACGTTCCCAGGGCAAACCCCTTCTGCAGGGAGAAGAACAATTGTGTGGGAGCAGGGAGCGAGGTGGGGAGACCCAGAACGAATGCCCTCCGCTTTGGGGCAAAGCACTGGGCAGGGGATGATCTGCTAGGGAGGAGCTGGTAGGGCCTCTCTGAGTCCAGAGGTAGCAGAAGCCTTCAGGTACATGCCCCCATGGTGCTGCTAGTCTCCATCCTGCCCCAAGCTGCGCCATAGCTGGCAGCAGGGAATAGTACTGCCCTCATGGTGCACATCAGCTGAGATAGGAGCAGAAAGAAAAGTCTGAGTGTCCCATGCCTGGTGGCTGTGAAGAGGACTGATGCTGGCCAGGCATCACACCTGGCAGCTCAGGACTCTGCTCCTTCCTTTCACAGGTGTGGAGGGTTTGAAAGTGGTCCCGTTAGCTGTGATGGGGCTGGAAATACCCGATGAGGAGCTCTTCTGTGACTTGGGGAGGGGGAGAGGCGTTGGCACTAGATGGAGTTCTTAGCTGGGAGGTTTTTTTGGGTGGAGGAAGCTATGAAAACATGGCCTTGCTTCTGGGGTCATCAAGACCCAGCCCAGCTTCCAGCGAGCTCCCCGCAACAGGGAGAGGAGCAGGGGGTTCAGCCCAGCATCCCCTCCAGTTCTTTCGGTGGTGCACTGGGGCTCTGGCACCAGCCACGCGCCTCACGTGCAGCGGAGGATGCTTGGCTGGGAAGAGGAGGGAAGGTGTGAGCGTGTGTTCGCGCCTGTCAGACTGAGCCTCTGGCATGCCTGGGTCCTGCCTCCTTGCAAAACTACAGGGTCTAGGTGCTGTGACAGGTGGAGTGGAGGGCACAGTGCCCCTCCAAAACGACCTTTGGAGAGCAATTGCCATGAGCTGAGGTCATCGTGGTGCCAGCTTCCCAAAAGCCAGGGACCTGCACGGTGGCGTAGGTACGTGCCTCGCTCTCCATTGCTAATGTATTTGCTAGACCTAGAGGAATGAGGAAGGAGCCTAAGACAACCTAGGAGGAGGTAAAAGTTAAGGGGTGGGAGGTCTCCTTAAGCTCCTCATATCCTATAGATCTGCACTGCCAAGTCCTCCTGAAAAGCTCCAATAACCAAAATCATTAAAGCCCAAACAAACCAAGAGTAACTTGTTCTTAACACAACAATGCACTTGATTTACCTTGACGGGTCTGGAGAAAAATAGTTCTCCAGGGAAGTGTGGAAAGTAATCCTAGCTCCCTGATCCCTCCTCTCCGCTTTATTTGCCCCTGTCTGGCTTGGCTGCGCAGGCTGGGATCAGCCGCTGCGGCTCCATCAGCCGGCTGGCTAGCCAGGAGCAAGCTGGGGAGGGTGCTTTGTGGCCCCCTCCCAGCCCGCGCTCCCTGGAGAGGCGTGGAGGGATTTCCAGGGAGTGCATTACCTGGCTGCCCACCTTCAACCCCCACACAAGCATTCCCCAGCAGAGGCGTTAACCCCTGTAGTTCCCAAACTCTCCTGCCGGTTCTTCCTTACTCAGGCCAGGTCAGGCAAGCCAGCTGCCCGCTCAGGCACCACTCTCAGGCCAGCCACGCTTTAAAAATAACACTGATGGGATGGTTGTGGAAAGATTTGTCCCAAATCCTTGCTGAGTTAGTGACTGCCTTCTCCCTGGGGTATTATCCTCCCACATCCTTGCGAGGTTATGCTCTTTGCCTTGCCTTGATATCCTTCTTATGCAGAAATACCTCTAGTCTGGGAGGGTGCTGGGTTTCTCCCCATGAGAACCATCCTTAAGGAGTCTGAAGGGGATGCAGAGCTTTTTCGGAGCTTTGAAGTGTTCGGTCCCCAACATTTTCGGTCAGGGGAGCACAAGGCTGTTGTGTGCTTTCCAGAGTTATCTTTTGCAGACCCTCAGGAATAGTCTGAGCATCTCCAGCAGTCCACAGGCCTCAGACTATAAACTACAGTGCCCGAATCAACCATCAGGCATCGATTTCAGCATGGGAATGATTTTCTGTAGTTTGTGGTATGCAGCAAGGCAGGTAAAATAAGCAGCGTGTTCCCTCAGGGCTTGATAATCTGGGTCTGTAAGACAGTTTTGTGCTTTTAAAAAAATGCCACTTTCCCATTGTTTTCTGAGCTTCAGATTATAATTTTTGGGGTTATTTTATGGAAAGGGGGAGAGAGAAGGTCTCTGTCTTTTTTGCAGAATGCATTAGCCTAGATATTCTTTTATTTTTATATTTTTTGTATATATACTTTCTACATACATATTCTGGCTTACATTCCCAAGTAGTCCCTTTCTGCTACCCTCCATGGGCTGTCCCCTCCCTGCGCATCGTTCCCAACACAGCCATTCACCTGGAGTCTTGTCTTGCCCCTCTCTGCCACGGCGCTTCCTCGGGAGGAGCCTTGTTAGTAAGAGCCTAATGAAGTAAATGCGCTAATTAACCTTCCATTACTTTCCTCATTAAGGCAACCTTTAATTTGGTTGGCAAAGTTTCTCTCCTTTACCACCCAGCTGTCAGTTTTCTTCTGCTTCTTCGATCTCTCTTTGGCTTCACTTCAGGGACAGGAAAATCGATCCCGGCCTGATTTTCTTTCCCCTACTTTCCAGCCAGCTGTAAATGCCAGTCAACAAGAAAGTAATAATGTAGTTTTCCCACCCCAGGAAGGAGAGTTGCAGACATCAATAAGCACCTATTTAAAATGCAAATCGCTTTTTCAATCAGCCATCAGTCTGCCACTGGTGTGAGTTTGGCCGGGGCACGGCGATGCTGTGGTTCGTGGGCTCCTGCATCCTGGCCCGGAGTTTTGCAGCGGAACCAGGGCAGCTTTGGGGTGCCTGGGAGGGTTGCACCCCTCTGGGTTTGTCCAACTCCAAGTGCACGTGGCCGATGGAAGCGGCATGTGGCTTTGCTTGCAAACTCGGGGGGTTTCCTCTGGTTGCCTGTGCAGCCTTCAGGTCTCACCCCACCCTGCATCCCTCCATTCCTTTAGACGAGGGCACCTGCTGTCCCCTAATGTCTGCATAGCTGCCCCTGTCTTTTGTTTCTTGATGATCTCCGAAGCTTTTATTTCCCCTTCTTGGAGGAAAAAGTGAACAGAGAGGACAGAAATAGTCCCAGATAAAAGGCACTGGTTGTAGAGGCTGAGCAGAGGATCTGGCTGTAGCTCTGAGCTGCTGATGGGCGAAATGCTGTGCCAAGGGACTCACCCCGAGCTGTGTTCCTCTCTCGCGTGGTGATGGTGGCTGCGTGGACCAGCCTTGAGGGAAAGCCTACATCGCTCCCTATTTTGGGAAGGTTGTATGGAGTAAAGAACATAGCCAGTCAGAGCAGGGAGTGAGGTGGGGCAATACCTTGCAAATCAATGGATGGATGAAAAGCCTTCCAGGGATGAGCATACTTTCAGCTTCTGCAGAGAATTAAGTGGGAGATAAACCATCCCTTGCCCCATCCGTGGCACCTGGTGCCCCCTCCCAGCGTAAGGACTGGAGAGTGGTGCAGCCCATCATCTCACGGGGCGTTGGTGGTTAGTAGGACTGTGTTCCCCCACGTTGTGATGGGGATAGCGCAGGGCTTCTCAGCTTTCTCCAGTTGACTGACCTCTAAATTTTCATCAGGGGGGTGAAGATCCCTGTGCAGCCTGCTTGTTTGCGTCCTGCTCTGCAGGGAGTCACCTACTGCACGTGTTAGGGGTAGCTTTCACCTTCTCTGCCTTCCGGCATGGGTTTGGGGAGCACAGGGTGGTCAAACATTGGGAGGAGACGACTTCCAGGTCATCTTTTCTTTTAGCTTGAAGTGAACGGGAAATGTATCCAAACGCCCTTGCTGGAGGGGGTGAAGGCCAGGGAGGTGGTAATTGCCAGCTGAACGTCCAGGGAGAGCTGGGTGTTGCAGAGGATGGGCTCAGGAGGCAGACTCCCAGTTGCAGGCTGGAGGGAGGTAGGATGCGGACCCACTTTGGGGCAGCAGTAACGGTGTGCATCCTTGCTGGGAAGGCTTTGGCCTGGGCATGGCAATAAAGGGGTTTTACTGGGTTTTACTGGGTCCGGGTGATAGCCAGGGCAGAGGGAGGTGGAGGGAGGGCAAATTTCTGATGTCCTCCAAGGCTGGACTTTGTCCCTCTTTCCAGCCCTCCTTCTGGCCCACACAGCACACCCTCCCCTTTAGCATCTTAATTGATCTTGTTGTTCTCAATCTGCTCCCCCTTCCCTGTGCTCCAACTCCAGCTGTGCTTAAACAGAACAAAATCTCTTCCAATTTCCCCACCGCTTAAAAGAAAATTGAATCCTTTATCTGCAAGAGGAGAGGAGAACTGCAAATACATGAAACAGTAAATAGTTAAATAATCAAAGCAGACGAATCCAAATTGCCTGGAAAGTTAAACATGAATGGCTTGTCTTCTTCCTGCGTGCTTCTTGATTTTTTTAAAAAAAGAAAAATATGCTTGCACTCCTTGTTGCTGTAAAATATTCTTATCAATCCAGCTCTGTAAATAAAGGGAAGGGGAGGATGGAGTTACCAGGTAGCAGCCTGATTGACAGATCTGAAGTCCTCGTCTTTCTGTCAGGGCCCAGTGCTCTTTGGCTGTGTTTATCTCTTTAATCTAAATATCAATCTGTAAGACCGAAATGGGGTGGAATAGGAATCATGACAGCCCGAGCACTGAGGAGAGAGACACTTATTGCAGCTTTTGCAGCCGCTCCGTGTCCTGATGGAGCTGTCAGGATAAATGTGCAGCTAAAGCGCAGAGGTGGGAAAAACAAAACAAAATCACAACTCCCTCCCAAAAAAAGCCAATCCAGCCCGTGAGGTGGGAAAGAAACACGCGGAGCAAATGCAGACCTGCTCCTGTCCAAACTGCATACTGCAAAGGACAAGCTGGGCAGCAGGATGCCCCCCACCCTTCCCAGTGTTCCCAGCAGGAGACGGGGCTGGGTGGTTTTCCCTTGCTGCTGGCTTTGGTTGATGATTTGGGAAGTGCCTGGGAGATGAAGGGAGAATTTTTCCCAAGGTGATGCTTGCTGCCGTGCGAACACCCTGGCTTCACACGTCCTTCTCAGCAGTCCCTTTAGGGCAAGTGCCATCTTAACCTCGTTATGCCCTCTCCCAGACTCAGCACCTCCAAGCAAGGGCAACTCTGTCATGCTTTCCCACGCGCAAAGCTCCGCCAGAGCTACAGCTCCTGAGATTTTAATCTGTTTTCCAAGCTGGTTTCCCCTGTGACCCTAGCACCCAAAGTACCCAAAGCACCCAAAGCAGCCGGGGCTCTGTTTCTTCAAGCAAAGAGCTCCCATGTGAACCAGCACCCAGAGGGTGCCGTTAGCTGAAGCGATGCTGTGACAGAGGCAATGTCACCCTGTGGACAGGTGACCTCGCGCAGCCCCTTATGCAGCTGACTTGGTGTGTTAAGGGGTGACTAATTTACTTAAAATGGGCATTTAGGAGTCATGAGATGCGTAAGTCAACCTCCTGAGATCCATCAAGCCATCCAGAGGCCACTTTTGCCTTGGGTGATAGGCTCTGTGTGATCTTCCCATGGCTGGCTGCTGTGTCCTGTAACCACACCTCTTTTGGTATCTCAAGTCACAGGAGTAAAGCCAAGGTTCTCCTCCCCTAAAACACCCTTGAGAAGTGGCTGCTTGCTGTCTGACTGAGACTCAGGTGTACTTTCCAGCTCCTGGGGACTGAGGATTTTGTCTTCCTGGCGGTCAGCCTATGGCTTCTGGACCACAGTTTTCCTTGGACTGAACAAGGAGCAGCCCTATTGCTCTCTCTGGGAATGCCTCTGCTGGCAGGGATGTGTTTTGGCCTTGCTACCCCTTGCTGACAAACTAAAAAGCCCGCTCTCCGGCTGGGTTTCCTTCATACTCAAAGCAACCATGGGCTGCATCCAAGTTCTGGGTGAATTATCCTCATTTGTGCTAGGCAAATGTTAGGCTTTGCTCTTCCCGTTCTCCAGGCCAGGATTCAACAAGTTCATGTCCATCTCTAGGCAAGGACTGGTTTGGCTCTTCCCTCCTCCTCTGCTTTTGTACCCCCTCTCGTTGCTGTGCCCCAGATGATGCTCATCACCTGGATGAAATGGAGTTGCAGATGGTGGGAGGCACGACTGGCTTCCAGGAGCTCTTGCAAATACTTCAGAGATCATCGGGGATTTATATTTCCTCCACCAGACTTTGACCTTAATTTTTTCCGTTTTGCTGGGCTGTAAAATTCATTAGAGACCCAACAGCAAAGTGATTGAGATGTCAAGCCAGGCAATTGTGTGGTTATTTAATCTATCAGATGTGCCGCTTGCCATTTAGGTGGACAACAGGAGAATATGAAATCAATACGGTTCATTAGCGGAGTACTTGCGCCCAGCTCCAGCGCGGAGCTCCAGTAAAACCCGCCGAGGCGGCTGTCTAAATGGTCTTGGTGTCACCTTGCGTGATGCAAACCTGCACTTGAGATGCCTGCTTCTCTCGCTCAAGGGCTGGTTTCTGTCAGCTCGTGGTTTAAACCCCGGTCTCCGGCCATTGCAACAGCCTGGCTACAGTAAATTGCTCCCTGCTAAATCAAGGCTGCCCAGGCAAGTGTTAACCTTGCTCGCAAGGAGCTGATGGTGCAAGGAACGCTGTTATAAAACACAATCAAGGAGGCTGTTGTTTTCCCCGGTGGCTGGCAGAAGAGGTGGGGAAAAGCTCTGCAATTCCCAGGGGGGTCGATTGGCTATTTTCCCACCCCCCCCAACCAAGCTCAGCACAGCCCTCTGGGGTCATTAGCAGCGATTCGGCTCCGGGCTTGGTGCAGACCCCGTGGTCTGGAGCAGCTGGGGAAGGTGGTGGTGGCAGTACCCCAGTGTCATCCCGGTTCCCCGCTCCCTCCTTCCCGGCTAATCACGCCGCTGGTCTCCGGCACGGCAATGCTGGCCGGCCGCTGGCTCCACTCACGCCTGATTGCCACCTCCCACCAGGCAGCCGCTCTTTAGAGGCCTGGGAAAGAGCACGGTTGGGGCAGGCAATGCTGGCAAAAGAGCTGTTTTCTGTCTGGGAAGGGTATAATGACTTTAAGTAGGTTTTCCATTGGTTTTCTTGGTCCAGTTTTGAAGCCCAGTGATTGCTTCTTATGGAAGGTCTTGGCCCTTCGCATTTCTCTCCCCCAACTCAAAAATCAAATCCCAACCTGGGGGATAGCAGAGGTTAGCTGTCATTCCCTCAGGACCTGAAGATTGCAATAGGTTGCATTTAAGAAGGGATGCTTGATGTTTAACACATGCAGGTTTAGGTGGCTCCAAAAATTGGTATGATGAAAGGGCATGGCTCCCGACCCTGGGCTGCTTGTACTATGGTCTGAGCAGCCCATGGCTGCCCGGTCAACCCCAAAGAGCAATGGCATCTGCCTCATTTTACTAGAAAACCGGAAAAAAAATAGGGAACAGATGGGAATCCTCCTTCCATTTGCTTTCTCCCATGGCCCAAGCCCCAGGCATCTTGCTGGAGCGACGATGCCTTGGTCTCTCTGCTGCCCACCCGGCAGGGCCAGGGGAATGGGCAGGTGGGCAGTGACAGGGCAAGACACACACCCAGTCACTCCAGTACCCTGACAGCTTTTTGATGTTTGGTAATTGCTTTCCTGCTACAACTCTTTTAAGCAGAGAGTTTCTGGCCAAAGCAATTCGCTCCCCATCAACTTTTATTTCCTGGTTTCTGCACGTGAGGTAGAGGAGGGAAAACAAAGAGGGTGAATGAGAGCAAACGGACCTGGGACCCACTCTAGCGGCCTCACGTAGAGGGAAAGGTGGGAAGGATTTGCCTCCGTTGGTGCCAAAGGAGGCCTCTTCGGGCAGGCAGGACATGGCAGCCCATCTCATCCAGCCAGCAACAAATCGTCCTTCCAGCGTTCTCTGCTCACTGCTGCAACCAACCTTCAGCTGGTCATCCCTACCTGGCAGGTTTGGGGGGATGACTGCCTTCCCAGGGGCTCCACAGGAAATCCACACTGCCCCAAACAGCTCTTTTTGGCTCTTTAAGCTCTTCCCTGCTCCTGCTGCGCTCCTTGAAGCTGCTGTGAGCAGAGTTAATCTCGGGCAGTTTAAGGAGTCATTGAGTGGGGCTCAGCAGATGATGAATGTCGAAACCATTACCAGCGAAGCTCCGTGGAGCTGTTTAAAACTGAATTCTCCCATGTAAATTTCTGCTTCATCAATCCTGATGACATGTCAAACATTGCTATTGTTTCCCGAACAAATTGGACGACATGCCCTTTCCTGCAGATTTGCCCACGAGAGCAGAACCGCTCGCCGGCTTCTCGCTTCTGTCTCCGGCCCTGCCGGCGTGCAAGCCGGTGGGGAAGAATGGATGCAATGGCCCTTCCTGGGACGAGAGGGAGACACGTAAAATATTTGTGCTTGGGGGATGGAGGTGGATGGAGGGCTGGGCCATGGGTATTTGTGTGCCTGTGATTCACGTGCCGGGTGCCCATGCCATGCTGCAGCTCAGTAAATTAATCCTTTGGGTTACCCAGGCTTCCTCTTCTTGCCACTCTCCCAGAGTTTAGTTGCGCAAATGTGTTTTTTTTAGAAATGGTCTGCGCCGGTGACAGCTCATAAAAGTACAGATGTGGACCCGCATTTTCATCCTGCCCTTTTGCAGGCTCCAGTGGGCAAATCCTGCTTTAATATTCTGGGCAGGAGAGGAGCAGCCGTAAAAGCCATTTGATTGCTTCTCCAGGTGGAACCCCAGGAAACTTCCAGCCAGATGCCTTTCCTCCCCCGGCTGTGGGGATGGATGCATGCATGCCAGGGGGGAACTAGTCAGCAAGGGGGGGCGGCTGTGGGAAAACAGCTGACACCCAGGGACTGCAAAAGGCCCCCACAAAGCTGTCAGCTCAGTGGGATTTGGGGTGTTCTGCACGCAGGTTGCGTGTGCTCCCTGGGAGCCCTCAGGGTCGCTTTGCAAAGGGGGTGTGTGTTGCCTCCGCGGGGGTTTCAAGCATCTGAGCATCTTTTTTACCCTTAGAGGGAAAACATTTGATAACGCAGAAATGAGCGTAGATCCAAAATTAAATATGCTGAGCGTGCACGGTTTTGCTTTTTGTATATTCCCTGTCACGCTCAAGTAACCTGCGCCATTACCCGGCATTATGTCTGTGACGTTCAGTTGCCAAGAAAGCTATCAAGCAGGCAGCACCTTCCACCTCCCCTGGTGTAAATCAGGGTAATTAATTAGCCTGGCTGGTGAGGTGGTGTACGGGGCAGGGTTAGGCTGCCCGGCCTCCTTGCTCCTCAGGAGCAGACTGCTTTGCCTCGCTGCAGTTTTGGCTGGCCCGGTGTCACTGCTGCTTGGGGTCCAGCCCACCATCCTGGCTCACTCCCCGTGGCCCCACCGCCTCCCCTGCCAAGCAGCTCTCTGCTGACCTTCTGTTAACCTTCCTCCTTCCCTATATTTTTTCCCCCAGCAGAAGAAAATTACACTTTCCCAGTGTTGTCTGTCACAGCAATAAGCACTTACAAGTGCAATTGTGTGGGGCCAAATGAAGAGAATTAGTTTTGCCCGTGCTCTGTGGCACTGGCAGGCCCCCTGTAAATCATTATTTTATCACCAACCAATCCAGATGCATGGAAAATGCCTTTCTGGGCTCTTCTCTCACACCAGCCACTTAGGGAGTAATGGGACCTAGGGGTTCGCAAAGGTTGTGGGCACAGAATTAACGGCTGGGAAAAATCCTGGCCGGGAGGTCAAGGGCTGGCTCGTACCAGGTTATGCTGATGGTGATCAAAGCACTCAAGGATTTTTGGGGAGAGAGGACCCAGGGGCCTCGTTGGCCAGCCCCAGCCATGCTCTGGGGCTTTGCCGCCGCTATTCACAGCCACCTGGGCTGGTGGCAGGTATTGGGATGGGGGACTAATACCGTTATTAATTGGCTGAGGGAAGCTGGGTTGGGCAGATGGTGGATTAACCCCCCTGCTCCCAGGTGTTTCCATTTGGAACAGCAGCCAGGCTGCGGCTGGGATGGGGCTTCTAAGGAGCAAGGTGCACCCCAGAGGGGGCTTGGCCCTCCAGGAGCAGGTGCTGCTCACTCGAAGGACATCTCTCTGGGCAGATTTTGGCAGGTTTGTTCCATTTTGCTGAATGCACATGAAAAGTCAATCCTTAAGTACCTTAGCAGCGGAGAGGAAGATTGGGAAATCAGTAGGTCTGAATCACTAGCGCACCCTTCAGCTGGTGTAAAGTGGCAGGAATTTACCACCCAAGCTGGGGAAGCATTTTGGGGGCGGGGGGTGGAAATGAATTAATTCAGGCTAGTTTTCATGCATTTGCACCTCTGCTACCCCATGGAGTGGCAGGTAAGCAGTGCGTGGGGGTAGAGCTGTTTGATGTGCTCAAGCCCTATTCTGCTGTCAAGGGTAATTGAGGCCATCGATAAATCAGGAAGGTTTCAGGAACAGGTTGTATGTTCCATGCCAGTCCTAAAATACAGCCTTTTGCTGGTATCTGGACGTAAAATGTGTCTTTGACCCTGCTTTTTCACAGACCTGTTGGTGTCTAAGTAATCCAGACAAGACTCAATTTAGAAAATATACTGGTGGAGAAAAAGGATATTTTGGGGCTTGTATTCTACTTTCCTCACCTAAAAATAAAATCTTCTGGTCCTTCTTCCTGATGCCGCTCATGCATATTTTATATATTCATTAGAAAAAAAGACTTTAAAATATACATAAATCTTGCCTTGCTCATCCAGAGCTGACACCTTGTGTTTCGCACACCTTCCCCAGAAGGTGCTGGTTGCTTAGCCGTGACCAGCCTGCTCCAGCTTCAGCAGCTGGCAGCGGCGTACGTGCAGCCAGTCCCGCCGCCGGCAGCTGCCTGGCTGAGCGCCAGCACCGCACGCCCGTGCCGCAGCACCCTGAGAGCCACCGCTCCGTTGGCGGGGTTGCAGCAGAGTGCACCCCCAGAAGGGCTGTCCAGTGGGAGCTGATCACGGAAAGCAAGGCCTAAATCCCTTTCCTTGCTTTTCCTGGTCTGTATTTTAGTCTGGGAGGGAGTTTTGAAGGGGGATAGGTTTTTGTTTCCCTCCCCATAGCCCCAGACGCGCTGCCGGCTCTGAATGCGCTGGGAACGGTAAGAGCTGTGGATATGCAGTCCTGGCTCTTTGGCTTCACGGGGCCAGGATGGGTGGCCTGCAAGAATTGCCCATGGAGACCTTTATTTCACATGCGCTTCCCAGATTAGTTTACTGCATCAGGGAAAGTAAGGAGGCATAAGATTTCCCACTGCCAAAGGTTTTGGGAGTGATGCTGAAAGATGTTGATGAAGGGCCGTGATCTAGAGCAGGCTGTGAGTCAGGGATGTGCTGGATAACCAAGGTGAGCACAGACAGCCCCAGCCCCGCATCTCTTGGGTGACAAATGGCAGCACACAAGGTCTGTGCTGGTGCTAGCCCGGAGGCGCTTGGGTAGAAGGAGGTAAAGAGGATGTAATAGCTTCACTAGTGTAATGTGATGTTCCCATAAATACCTTCATTTATTAACTTTTATTTTTTCAGGCAACTGACAATGACGTGGGCACATATGGGAAAGTCAGTTATTTTTTCAGCGATGATCCTGACCGGTAAGTGTGAGTGAACCACCAGCATGACTTTGATTCTTTGCAATGCTCTTCTAACCTTACCTTCAGCACTTGCCTGTTGCTCAGCGCATTTAATGGCTTTGCTAAATCAGCACCAGCATTGCTTGGGACCAATAAATGAATTTGCCAGCAAGTTGTCAGCCCTCGAGCATTGCGTGCGACCACTGGTGGTGGCCGGCTGGGGGAGGCACGTGGGCTGCCCAGCAGAAAGGATTTGGGGGCCTCTGAGCACAATTTGTCTGCCTGTAGAGCAGCAGTGAGGGTTTCTGTCCCACCACTTGCACCAAGCTCTTGAAGATACTCTGGGACCAAATATCCCTCAGAAGAAAGCAATGAACTTCACCCACTGCAGTGCTAGCTGTCAGGCTGCTGCCACCCCACCTCTCCATTCCAGCACGTGGTCACTGGGGCTTTCCCCCCTCCTCTCCTGTCCCCTCAGTTTCTCTCTGGACAAGGACACGGGCGTTATCCTCCTGACGGCTCGGCTGGACTTTGAGACCACACAGCGCTACACCCTGACCGTCATTGCTCGGGACGGTGGCGGGGAGGAGACGACGGGGCGCGTCAGGATCAATGTGCTCGATGTCAACGACAATGTGCCCACCTTCCAGAAGGAGGCATACCTGGGGGCTCTGCGGGAGAACGAGCCCTCCGTCACCCAGGTGGTCCGGCTCCGGGTGAGGCACTGGAGTGGCTCCTCCGCTCGGGATGCACAGTGGGGAGACGGGTGTGGGTTAGGTCTCCATCCACTCCTGCTGCTGTACCTCCTGTGTGCCTCCTAAAAGTTTTGTGCTTTACTGCAAAATGCCACTGGGTGTGGTGCTGTAGCCATGGGCTGCCTCCATCATCCTCCTCTCCTCTAAGTCCCGTGCTTATACGGCATCCCCGGGACCTGGAGCTTCTCCCAGGGCACAGGCAGTGCCTCCAAGTTGCCTTGCCTTTGCTCAATAAAGTCAGCAGGCACTGAGGGGAAGGTGCTCCGTTTGTTGCTGATGGAGCGGTAAGCCTCTGCTGTGGAGGGAAGGCAGGTAGGGAAGACCGTTTGCCCCTTCAGCACAAGAATAAACTTTGCCAGGATGCGAGAGCACAACTTTCCCTCCATGGGGCCAGGCTGGGTCAGTGCCATGGGGAGGTGGGAGAGGGGGACTGGGCAAGCCCTTCCTGGGAGGCGGGGTGGGAGGACAGGCTGGTTTACAAACCCCCTCAGGACCCCTGATGAGTGCATCTTCTTCCATCGCTTTTCCGCTCTCCTAGGGTGCAGCCTGCACCTCCCATGCCCTCGGCTCTCTCCCATTGCATATCACTGGCACAGCTCCTGTGTTCATTTATTGCCTCTCCTCATGCCCTAGGCATCTGATGAGGACTCCCCTCCAAACAACCAGATCACGTACAGCATCGTGCAGGCATCTGCCTTCCGCGACTACTTTGATATTGTGGTGTCAGAAGGGTACGGAGGTAAGCGCTGGTCCTGGGACCATGGTGCCCCTGACGAACAGCAGCATGGCCCCTGGCAAGCAGCAGCAGCAGCTCAGGCTGCGTCACACCCCTGCAAGCAGTCATGTCAGCAAGCTTTAAGAAGCCGCTCCAGCTGCTGTGTTTCCATGGTGTACAGCTCATGTTATGGTTATGCCAGTGCAAGGAGCTCAGTAATGCCCGGTGCTCGTGTTTTCAAGGTGTTGCCACCTCGAGCAGGCACCGTTGGCCCTGGGAAGTGGTGTGGATGGGCCAACCCCCCCAAGCTTGCCCACCATCCTGCTCCGTGCACGAATGTCCCCCTGACCGCCCTACTTTGCATCCTTTCAGTGGTCAGCGTGAACCACCCCCTCGACTACGAGCAGGTGGCCAACGGGGTTATTTACCTGACAGTGATGGCCAAAGATGCTGGCAACCCACCGCTCAACAGCACCGTCCCCGTCACCATCGAGGTGTTTGTAAGTACGGTGCCTGGTGATCTTGTTGTGGTTTCCCTGCAATTTCTCCACAGCGGTGCCGTCAATCCATCAATAACCCAGGAAGACTATCCCGCCCTGTGGATGTGTACACGTGGATTGCAATTACACGTCTCATATATGTATATATGTCATATATGTCTCATGCATGTGTGTCACACGTATTGGTTAAAGAAACCCTGTCCCTGACATTTGGTAAGGTCTGAGTGACAGGGGGTGAGTGAGAGTGTCTCTGAGGGGGTGCCACTATGGACACGCGCAGATGGGCTGTCCGGGCCCCATGCGCCTCCTCCCTCTCCTCAGCCGTGCACAATGCACAGGGAAACCCCTGGAAGTCGTGTGGTAGGAACCCCAGCTAACCCTGGGGTGAGGACCAGAGCTGCGGACAGGGTGGAGATCTATCTTCTGCCCTTGCTTTCGACTGGGTGGTTCACTGAGCGCTCAGTGAGCCCGTCTCTCATCTCGCAGGGAACTCGTGGCTGGGATGCTCCCCATGCTGGTAGCCAGAGGTGCTCACTGCAGCTCAGATGCAGAGGAGAGAGCTTTGGCTGCGTGTTAGCACTTGTAGTGTTGGAAATTATCAGTCCCTGAATCAATCACAGGCAGTTGCTTGTTTATCTCCCCACTGCCAGCTGTCCCAGCTGGGCTGTGGGCTTCACCGCGCACCTCGTGTGGCTGCATACGTTCAAACCCCCTCTAGGAGGGGTTGCTGCTGGGAGAGGTAAAGCATCGCAGCTTTCCTCGGGAAGTTTAGATTGGATTGTCACTTTGAGGCACATTGTGGTTCGAGGACATCTGTAGGGTGGTATCAGCAATTGAGACAGCTTACTTGATAACCTGTCAGTCTTGTAGTGATGGGATCTAAGCCAGGCTGGCGGCAGCGTCAGTCTGGGAAGGCAAGAAAGATGAAGTCCACAGTGCTGTAGGATGGGAATGAAGTCCTTTCAGCATGCCTTTCCTCCAGCTCCCTCACTGTGCTCGGGAGAGGGGGAACAAGGCAGTGCCAGGGGGGTTAGCGGTGGTTAAATACATCCTCCCCATGCTGTGCTTTAGACAGCATAAACGTCTCTTTCTAGAGACCACACTTCAGTGGGTCATCTCCTCCTGATTGAGTCTGTGCACTGGTGGGGTTTAAGTAGCTGTCACTTTTCCCACTTTCAACCAAAGGGATTTTCTCTCAACTGGAAAAAGAAAAGAAAAAAAAAAGCTAGAAAATAGGAAGAAAATGAGGAGGGAGCATTTCACAAAGGCATTTGAGGAACAAGAGCCGTGAGAAGGCAGAACAAGAGTGAGTGCGGAGGGAGGTAATTTTTTTTCGTACTTTGGTTGTTGGTTTTTAATAAAGAAGTCAAACTCGCCTTGTAGATTTCCCATTAGGGGACAATACGCTTTTGTAGAGGGAGCTGCCGAATCAGAACTAATAGCACGCGTCATGCCAGGATCCGGGGAAATATCACCGCTAATAAGTTTCTGCCTCGCTCCCTGCCGCTGACACCCTGTTCAGGGCGATGAGCTGGCGACTGGTAGCGCGTGTATGTTTGGAGGAAAGTGGGTTGTGTGCTTAGTGTGAGTGTTTGCTGTTACCAGCATCCCTGAAGATATGATGGCTGTCTGAGGCTGAGGGTCAGGGGACCATGGGAAGCGGGTTTTGTGCCAGTCAGCGAGGTGGGATCGTGAGCGAGGTGGTTTAGCTGGATGCTCTCTCCCATGGGAGCAGAGGAGGCGTGCTCGGTCCCGTCTGGCATCGCTGCTGGCGCTGCGGGAGGCACGCGGGAAGGTTTACAACAGGGAGCTTTGGAGTTCGTGATGCTGAAGTGGGAAATGTCCTTCTTAGGTAGAAAAGCCATGCACCGGTGCTGCAGGCAGGTGCATGCCAGGTCTGGCCAGATGGAGAACCGGCCAGGAGCGAGCCCCTGCCTCCTCGGGAGCTGGCTTACCGGGCCATGGCAGTGCTGAGCACAGCCTGATGAACTCAGGACCACTAACAAAACGGTGCAGCATCTGCTCTGGCTTGCCTCCATCCAGCCTGCGTCCGGCTGCCGGTGGCATGTGGATGCATATTCAGTCTCTCCATCTCCTCTGCCTTTAACCTGCCTGGACCACCCGGGTTTGCCCTGGGGCAATGACCCCAACCCAGCTTTGTGAGGAGGAGCAGGGACATGTGGAGGGCACCCCAGGCAGCAGGCAATTTCCTCATTACCCTCAGAGGAGATGCAGTGAAAGCTGAGTGATGCAAAGGCTGATTAAAGGCCACCTGCTTCCAGCAACAAGAGCAGAGGATGGCAATTTAATTGCAGTACGATGGGCATCGTTTGCACGTGAAATTGCCTCAAATATGAAGTTTGGTGGCAGCAGAAGCAGCTGAGCCTGAAGGTCCATCAGCAGCCTCCAGGTAGAAAATATCTCCAGAGCAGCCCCAGAGAAACAGCAAAGCCCATTACGGTGTTTTAATGTCCTGGCGGCTCCATCTTTCCCTCATAGGCAGTTGGGTTTGGTTCATTTAAGGCAGATTCTTAACGTTGTTTAAGCAGCATTTAAAGCCCCACTGGGGGAGCTTTACACTGGTCCAAAATCTGTTTTGAGCGATGTCTCGAGCAGTTGCTCCTGCCTGGTTTCACCAGGCTGGACACCGTCACTAGCAGAGACAGGCTTGGAGGGAGCGCATTGGTACGCAAACCAGCTCCCCCCGTGAAAATGCTGTAGCCGCTCTTTCTGCAGAAACCCACACCATTCCTTCACTTAAACAAAGGCAGCCAAAGCTCAGCAGCTGCCCTGGCCAGTCCAGCCCACCTGGTGGCCTCGTGGCCAGGGTGACTGTGAGCACTAAGGCGCTCGTGCGCCACTCCAAGAGCGAGGAGCAGATCTGTGCACACTAGTGCTGTGCTTCATGCAGCGTCTGAGTCTTCCCAGGGCTTGTGGTGGAGGAAGGAGCAGCTCAGTGGATGCTTGGCTGCAAATGGCAGTGGTTCCTCAGACCTGTTGTATATTGCCCGGGACGCTCGATGATGAGAAAGTTGGTATTGTCCCCACTGTATGGCTCAGCAAAATCACTGACAATCAATTTACCTTAAACTCAGCTGCCACTGCAGCTGTCACTGCAGCGAAACCATGTACTCAGACCTCCGGTGCCTTACCCCTAAGGCCATCTTCCCCATGCTGATGCCTTAAGCTGGTCGCGTCTTGAGATGCAGTCGGCCAGGACCATTCCCGCACCAGACTTTTGCAGCTATTTGACCATTTTGCCTTTTCCCCAACCAGCCTCTCGACCTTCTTTTTGCTTCAGGATGAAAATGACAACCCCCCCGCTTTCAGCAAGCCCTCCTACATTATAACTGTCATGGAGGACATCATGGCAGGTATGGACCATGGCCCTGCTCCTTCTCCAGGCTAGCAGAAGGGCCCTGGGGGTCTTACAGCCAGAATGGCGTGGGTGATAGTTTTTGGGGAGGCAAAAGCCAGAGACCTGGCAGAGTTTCATAGCTGTGGGATCTGGGGGTTTGGCCCCACTGTGCATGCAGGCAAGGGGGCCCCTTGGCCAGGTGACCTTCAGGAGCGGTGTGGGGGAATGGGGCAGCTGGGGACAGCCGCTCCGGGCTGCGAATGCCCATCCCAGTCCTCGTTTCTGCTTCCCCCCAAGGAGCCACGGTGCTGTTTCTCAATGCCACGGACATGGACCGGTCCAGGGAGTATGGGCAGGAGTCAATCATCTACTCCTTGGAGGGCTCCTCACATTTTCGGATCAACGCCCGCTCAGGTGAGCCTCTGTACATGCTCTCCCCCTTTCCCGTTCAGTTCCCTTTCCTGCATTTCCCACTGTTTTCTTCCCCATAATTTTTCCTCTTTCACCCTCTCTCCTTCCCCCATCCTTCCCTCCTCTCCCTCAAGCAGCCTGCTTAGGAGAAACACGATTTAAGGGATTCACCAGATTTCAGCCACCAGCACTTGCTCGGTCACCACGAGAGCTTTGGCTGGGGCACTGGTGGGAGTGACACCTGAGAAAAGGCTTTGGCTGCAAGGGCTTACGTTAGCTAAGGAGCTGCTGCCTGCCTTCCCTTGCTGGCATCATTTTTGGTTAATTCTGGGCAGGAATGAGCATGAGGGATCGCAGGCCGTTGTTAAACAGGCTCCCATGGGAGAACATAGCATGAAGTTTGCAGGAGCTTGCTGACAAGCTGACCCTTCCGAGATCCATCTATTTGAAACTGAATCAGAAGAAGGGGCCCATTTGTGAAGGATCCTCTCTGGTTTTGAGTGTCCCTTTTTTCACTGGTGCCCCTATTCGCCATACATCATCTCTAATCCCTCTCGTGTCCTGTGGCTGCAGGAGAAATCACGACGACATCTTTGCTGGACCGGGAGGCCAAATCTGAATACATCCTCATTGTCCGGGCGGTGGATGGAGGTGTGGGCCACCATCAGAAGACGGGCATTGCTATGGTGAGTGTGTGAAGAGCGATTCCCATCTCCTCAAGCCACTGGTGCCTGCCTGGGGCTGCCGTTGGGGAGGGCTGCCCGGGCACTGATACTTCAGTTCCCCATGTCAGCGGTGTTTGATTTTAGCTGTGTGAAGAGTACATGGTACTCTTCACATGGTACTCAAGGTAAAGAGGACATGGTGATGCCTGCCCTCCGGCCTGCTCCCACCACTGCTCGCAGCCCTTGCAGAATGACTGGGCTGTGTAGACCTTGAAATTGGGCTCGCTTTCCTGGTAAGCCATTCACCCAGGAGACACTTGACCTTCCAGCACTTTGCATGTCCATCTTTCAATGCGAAGGTGGTAACAGGTACCTATTTCACATGCAGCACGCCTCCTTTTGTTCATGCCTCTTGAGAAAATGCTTAGTCGGAGAGCCTGCATTCACACTTAGTTGTTCCTGATGACTGCTATTCACATACTGCCTGGTTCAAGGGTTTCCAAATTGTTTGTGGTGCCGGGGCTCCTCAGAAGGTTCTGGTGGAGGTGCAGGCCATTGTACTACAGATTGAAGCCTATTGCTTTGCCTTGCAAAGGGTTTGTAAAAGACTTTGGAAACATCAGGAGGTCAAAAGCCAAGGATCCATCTCTCACTGCTCATGGCACCATGTTGGTTTGACTATTTTGTAACATTTGGGTGCTCTTGCTCCTGGGACACTTGGTTGGGTTGCAGGAGAGAGGTCTCATGCAACAGAGCACAATGCAGAGAAATAGTGTGGTTGTGCTGAAGAGATCCCGCAAATAATTGTCGCCAGTGCTGAGGACCATCAGTACGTGTCTGCTCCAGATAGCGGAGTAGAAGCTCTCTATGGTGCCTCCCAGAACCACATGAAGGCCTTGGTGCTGGGTTCCACTTGATGAGATGGTGTTCCTCTAATAGCTTTAATGAAAGGCAAAACATGGTTTTTGCAACACAGATTGCAATTAGGGGAAAAAAATGTGTTATGGTTCCTAAAAAGTTAAAGAATATTAAAACTTGGTGAGAAGTGGGTGGCCAATTATGTTTGTCTACTGTCGTTAGCAAGGATATACACCTGGGACTCAAAGCCATTCGCTATAACAATTTCTGATCTGGGAATAAAGGTCTATTCAGGGGCTTTGCAAGGTCTCCGGGTGATGGACAAGCACCTGGGGCGCTCAGAGTAGAGGTGGGTCACCAACCTTCCCTAGGAACTACCCCAATGCCTTGGCTGGTGCCTGGGGCACATCCCCAGGGACTGTGGTGTCCAGATTTGCCTCTTCTACCACGGGGTGGCACCAGCAGCTCAGCTTGCTGCGGCAGCGGGACCCGATTACTTGGGAGCTCGGAAGACCCAAGGAGAAGCTCCAACCGAGACACCTTGCGTGGCAGTGGCAGGCACCCGGGGGCTCCCTCCTGCCCCTCTGCCCCACTTCCCTTGAACTGCAGCTCTTCCCTCAGGCACCTTTGTAGAATCATAGGCTGGATCGAAACGGGTGATCTGGGGAGGTGAGAGACTCACAGACAACAGGATGCATCCCACAGGCTCGCTACTGTCACTTAGATGCCATTTTTCACACTGAAAATGAAGCTAGGTAACACTTCAGGGCACCATCCTCTCCCGTGCTCTGTCTTTGCACCTCCCACCCCCTGTTACCATATCCTTTCACGATTTCTCATTTCTTTCTTTTTTTTTTTTTTTTGCTTTTTACTAGTCACTCAGTTTTTTCTTCCTTTCCTGCCGTGCTCCTGCTGTGCCCTCTCCCCCACCACTGTGACCAATTTGCATCCCCCCCCACCCACCCAGTGAAGTCACTGCTTCAAAACACACCTCCTGCCCCTGCAGTTGTTTTAACTGCAAGGTAATAAGCACTCGTGAGCCAAACCAAGATCAGATATGGAGAGGAGCCTTGGCTGTGAAGGTGCAGGAGGTTGCTTCTGTGCGGGTTTTCCCTCCAGAGGATGGACACGCGTTGGGTACCTGGTGCTGCTGTGCATCCACGGACACACGCCGTGCTGCTCCAGGAACCAATACTGCCTGATGCAGTGTTGCTTGTTCGCTCTCTCGCAGGTGAACATCACGCTGCTGGACATCAACGACAACTACCCCATATGGAAGGATGAGCCATACTTCATCAACCTGGTGGAAATGACCCCCCCCAACTCAGATGTCACCACGGTATGTGCGAGGGAAGGCATCTGTTGCACTAAAAGCCTCTTCCTTTCACCAGGCAAGGTTGTAACCTTGGCTGGAGCAGGGAGTCACCTCCAAACCCGTGTCACCTCCTGACTGGTGTTACCTCCAGCCAAGCACCATCCTGCAGAAGTCCATTTAAAAGGTTATTTCTGAGCCTCCTTGCTGCTGCCCATCCCATGTGTTTCTCCTCACTGCTGGGATATTTGTTTTCTCCCCACATTGTGTGGGTTTGGCCAAATTCTCCTTTTCTGCCTGTGACCTCCTTCAAGGACCTTTCTGAGAGACATTGATTTACAGCCTTTCAAGTCCCTCTGGTGAAATAAAAGAGAAGGAGAGAGGGAGGCTTACACTCCATCACGCCAGGAGAAAAATGACGGTACAAAACGGAAAATAAATGAGGGGAAAGTGAAGAGAATCCACAAAATCGTATAAGGGGAAAGGCTACGAAAGAAAAAGAGTTGAGGGGGAAGAAAGGTCTGGCATGGCGGTGTTCTCTCTTACATGTGGCATCAGCCCCGCTGCTCGGCTCCTGCTTGAAGTCGTCTTGCTTTTCACATCCCAATTAGTTGCCGGGCAAATAATTATCATGTCACTGATACAATGTAAATTCAGCTGCAGGACAAGCAGCGGGAGCCGGGGAAGTTACAGCTGTAATGAGGTTGGGGGTTTCTTAATGTAAATGTCCCCTGTAATTAAAAATGTCACAGGGAGAACAATAAAGCACAAAATGTCGGGCATGGAGGAGAATCCACCAGTGAATTATTTCCAGTGTTTCCGATGTGACAGCACAAGTTCCACAGCGCACCTCTTTGTCCCATTTATTTTATTTTTCTGAAGGCTGCTCGTTTTCTAGGCGGTTTTATTTAAAAAGAGAAAAGCCCATTTGACTGCTGCGTGCTCGTGTCTCTCTTGCCATGCCATTACCCCCCAAGGCTTGCAGGCCAATATTGGTGAGATTTAACACTGCAGTGGAGGTCTCAAGGGTACAAAATCCCTGCAAGTATCACGAAAATATATAGCTGCGTGGGGGAAGGAGAACTTCTCGCTGCTGCTGGTATGGGGAAGCCTATCATGGGAGCTCAGCCTTGTTACTAGACACTGGCGAATCTACAAGGGGATGCACCACGGGAGTTAATTCCTGTTGCTCTGCTTTAATTTTTGCTGTTTCTCCATGGCAGGTGGTGGCCATCGACCCAGACCTGGGGGAGAACGGCACGGTGGTGTACAGCATCCGACCGCCCAACAAGTTCTACAGCCTCAACAGCACCACGGGCAAGATCCGCACCACCGGCGTCCTGCTGGACCGGGAGAATCCCAACACCCAGGAGGCCCAGCTCATGCGGAGGATTGTGGTGTCAGTCACTGACTGTAAGCCCTGCTTCGGTCCCACTCCTCTTTGCCACAGTGGTTTGTCTTGCTCCACTGTAGCTAGAAACCACTGGGGCTCAGGCTGTGCGAGCATTGCCCTCCTCTGCCTCCGCTCTCCCTCCCTGATGGTTTGCGCCTGTCGAGCTGAACTTTTCTCAGCCTGATTTTTCCTTTACGACGAAGTTTCGGTTTTTCTTTTTTTCCTGTTTTGAGCATAAGTTCCAAAGATGCTTTTGAGGTCATAAAAAAATGAGAGGAGATTAAAACGTGCTGCTAAACCAAACCAGAAACCCTCAAAACTTGAGCATAGTGGTTTCTGCAGCAGCCCTGACAATAAGCCTGGGAGGCAGAAACTCCCCCTTGTCACAGAAGACACCGTGCTTTGCATTTTGCAGTTAAAAAACAAACTTAAAGGTGCCTGCTGTATGAAACGCCTGTTTTGCAGGAGACCCGTGCTCGGGCTGCACGTAGATGGCAGGGACTCTAGCACAAAGACATGGATACTTAGTGCGGGCAAGGAGATGCAGGCAGTGCCGGGTGCTCGTAGCGTGCTGCTGAGAAGATGCAGCATGTCAAGGCACATGGGGGAACCTGTTTCCGGGCTGCTCTGCAAGGTCTACTGGGTGGGTTGGGGTTTCTCTGTGGAGCTGAGCCTGCATGACTTGCAGGACTGGTGAGATACCACGCATGGAGCCAGGCTCCATCAGTATCTAGGAAAGTCTGTTGAGCGGGTAGGGGGAAAAGAGCTGGTCAAGTGTAAAATGTCTTCTGGTGTGGAAATAGTATCTTAAGGGAACTTTTTTAGGAAAAAGAATAGAGAGGGAGAGACATGAAGATCATTTTCCATTACCCATCTGGTTTCCAAGAGCCAGCAGGCACGTATAATTGATGATCTTAGAGGTCTTTTCCAACCTTAGTGATTTTATGATTCAATTTATGCACCACCTCTGCACCACGCTAAGGCCGTTTTCCCATCCAGCTTGCTGGAAGGACAGGGATAAGGATAGATTGGTGTTGCTATTGGTTTTTAGCTGCATTCATGGGTAGCTGTTGGTCTGTCTTGCATGCCTGCTGCCAGGGAGAGTTTTCCCCTGCCAGGGGACTATGCCATCAGTCCAATGGGCTGCAGCACAAGCAGTAACATGGACAGGTTAATGCCTCGACGGGGCAGCCCCATCCTGCACGACTGTCTGCAGAGGGAGCGAGGACTTCTTCTGGGGGAAAGGGCTGGAAATGGCTGGGGCCGTTATACCCTGAAACCCCGTTCCTGGCCTCCACAGGTGGGAGGCCGCCCCTGCGAGCTACCAGCAGTGCCACAGTTTTTGTCAACCTGCTGGACCTGAATGACAACGACCCCACTTTCCAAAACCTGCCCTTCGCCGCCGAGATCGCTGAGGGCCTTCCTATGGGCTCCTCTGTCTTCCAGGTGAGCCTGCCCCACTGCCAGCATCCCTGCTCTGGGAGCTGCTGCTGCTGCTGTCGCTACCATCACCTCTGCAAAGCAGGCTAGCAGTTCATCTCCATCCTCTCCATCCTCTAGCAACGTAACTGCGGGGATGCAGAAGGGGTTATGACGTCCCACCCCATGTGCTCACTCCCAGCAGAGGGGATGCCTCAAGGCCCCTTTGTTTCAACTCATCATCCCTGGGGGCAAATAAATGCTCAGGGTTTACATACTGTGACTTTCATCAGTCAGGAGACAGTTGGGCTCACGCCTTCCCTCTGCTCTCCCCGCCAGGTAGTGGCCATCGACCTGGACGAGGGTCTGAACGGGCAGGTGACATACCGCATGCAGGTGGGGATGCCCCGCATGGATTTCCTCATCAACAGCACCAGCGGGCTCGTCACCTCCACCACCATGCTGGACAGGGAGAGAATCGCTGAGTACTACCTGCGAGTGGTGGCCAGTGACGCCGGCGTGCCCTCCAAGAGCTCCACCAGCACCCTGACCGTCAAAGGTGGGTGCACCAGCACCCCTCCAAGCCCTGTCCAACCGCAGAGCCCCCTCCAGTCGGGTGACAAGGACACCTCGCCGGAGGAGATGTGGTTTATATAGGAGACACACTGAGGAGTCAGACGGATATATGATCTGACCCATTGTGTCTGTTCTTGCTTACAGCAGCACATAGGGAGGGCAGCCCGTCGCGCTGCTGTCCCCACAGGCTTCGTGTCTTGCCCAGCGTGGTGTCAGCATAGTGCAGGGATGGGGAAAATATGGTGTTTCTGGCAGCTCCCCCAACTCCTGCATCATTTTTCCTCCAGTCCACCATCCCCAGTGTTTCTTTTTCTTTTGGCCTGCCTTTTGCTTCAGCATGTGATTCGCATCAGCTGCATATCTGGACAGCCTATGTAATCCCAGCTTCAGAGCTGGACCCTTGTTATGTGGCCTGCCTTTAATGTAATGCATTCCTGTTTACTGGCTTCACACGAGCCTGGCGCTGAGAATAAGCATCATCTGGAAATAAACTGACCCTGGATTCTCCTCAGGCCTGGGTTTGGAAAAGAAGTTTCTGATTCTTTAACTCCAGAGCCCTCTGCGATACACCAGGAAATACTGAATTTATATTTAAGCCCCAGATTTTCCTCTGAATGGGGATGGAAATTAGTTTGGTGCAAACAGTAACTTTAATTACTGTTATGTACGGTTTCGTTGGATGTGAGGGGGATGTATCGGAGGCAACCAAAGACAGAATGCAGCCATGGGGACCAGTCCTTAGGGCCAGTCTGCCCGCACCCCTGCCACACAAATGGCAGGGAGCAGCAGGCAGAGCATTCCCTGGGATGCTCAGAGCAGCAGGCAGGTGGTTCTGGGAGCCCGGGAGATGTCAGCCTGGCATCCGCAGGAGGGGCAGCCCCTGCCGGGGACACTCAGCTCTGCTCCCCCTTTCAGTTCTGGATGTGAACGACGAAAGCCCCACCTTCTTCCCAGCTGTCTACAATGTGTCGCTGCCCGAAAACGTGGCCCGGGATTTCAAAGTGGTCAGGCTCAACTGCACGGATGCTGACGTTGGGCTGAACGCTGAGCTCAGCTACTTCGTCACAGGTATGAACCCCTTACAAAACACTGCGAAGGGGACCTTTGGTTGTGGAAAGGAGCAGGCTGCCCCAGACCATGGCCAGGGTGTCCTGCACATCAGCGCTGCCTTTTCCAGCCCCTCCAAACGTTGGGCGGCATCGCCCTCTGCCGAACAGCCCCGCTCGGCTCCCCGCCTTGCTGACCGCTCCGCCGCTAGTCCCTGTCCTGCTCGGGGTGAACGTTCCCCTCTGGTATCCCCTGCCCTCCCACACCACCGGGATGTGGCTAGGAAAGGCATGAGGATGGGCTTAACACCTCTGGGGCAGCATTCATGTAACATGCATTTAGGGCTGGAAGCCTCTCTGGAGTTTTAGGGCATCCTGTAGCCCCACGCGCAGGTGGTTTGGGTGGGCAGGGAGCAGGCGGGCAGCAATGCAGCCCAGGCGGTGCCCGACTCGCACCGCAGCTGCAGCACCTGCAGCAGGGGTTCAGGGAACCCCCTGGCCGCGCTTTGACTTGCAAACTGCACATGCGGCATTTAGCCCTCAGGAAGAGGGCAAAAATAGAAGCGTCACCAGAGAGTCGTTTTTTCTCACAATAGCAGCCCTGCGTATCATCTGGCCGTCCCTCCGGCCTTCCCCGTGAGAGAAAAGGTGCGCGTTGTCCCACAGGTACCGCAGGCCACGTGCAACGTTACACCAGTTTCCTTCCTAAGCATTCAGGAAATGATCTGACTTTTCTGTGATTCAGCTTTTCCTACGTACAACTGTAGCTTTTTTCCTGCACCGTGCAGCAGGCATGGTGTTTGGTGTGGCCGAGAGAAGGCACTCTGCCTGCTTTTGCTGCAGAGAAGCTTCGCCTAGGACAAGATATGAGCTTGCCCGACACTTGCCTTGTTCAAAAACCATGCAAAATGCAGCCCTTTAGGAGGGCAGGCTGAGTGCTTGTGTTTTCCACAGCCCGGCTGAGCCCATTGCCCAGGCTACAGCACCTCCCACAGCATGGGCTCTGTTCCCTGCATCCAGACAATGGGTAACCTGGTCCTTGTCCTTTGCTGCAGGTGGAAACCAGGATGGCAAATTCAGCGTCGGCTTCAGGGATGGGGTGGTCAGGACAGTCGTGAATCTGGACAGGGAGACTGTGGCATCGTACACACTGATCCTGGAGGCCATCGGTAAGGATTTCTCACTGTTCCCATGGGACAGGGGACAGCTGCCACGCAGCCACACAGGGTGGCTGTGCATGTGCCAAGCTGCCTTGGAAGTATGGCAGAGAAACAGCAACCTTAGAGGCACTCTATAAAGCAGAGCCTGTGTTTGACGTTAGCACTTCATAGCCCACGTGCAGTAACATGTCCCAGTTCCACCATGACTTTTGCAGACAGTAAACTCAGGCCTTGGGCTCGTCCAGCCCCGGGGCTTTCCCTTTCCCCTGGGGAAGGCAAGACCCCTATTCCTGAGAGGCTCCATGCTGTCGGGGGGAGACCTCAACCCAGAAATGCCAGTGCCGCAGCATCGTTCCCCTAATGCCATGCCAGCCTTTGGCTCAGTGGCTGCTGATTAAACCAGAGCCACCTGGCACTGGCAGAGGGCCTGCGTGCCAAACACATCTTGGCCATCATCCCCAGAGCTTTATAATGATGTGCCTGTTTACAGAAGACTTGGACATCCCTTTTAAAGGAGAAAAAAAGTGGCCTGGTCAGAAATCTCAGGGGCACAGCATTGCAGGTGCTAGGGGGTCTGCACTCTCTGGGCACACAGGACTGCATCCCAAGTGGTAAAGGGTCTGTTCTGCCCCTCGGAGGGTGTCAGAATGCTGGGGTTTTCCCAGTCACCAGATCCCACAGACTCAATCTGGGTGGGTTTAGCACTTACCTGCATCAGGCATGTTAGAAAAACCAAACTCAATCTATGCTCCCCATTGCCTCATCCTTTGTGGCAAAAGCAAGAGCCGAGCTGCCATGTCCTTATCTACTGAACATCAACCGGTCCTGGTGCTCTTTGGCTGTGAGCTGAGCTGGGTCTACAGAAAATTCACTGGGGCTTTTGCTTTTCATCGGGGCCAGCTGCAGCTGACCAGACCTGCATCGCCTCCCTGCAGCAGCCGAGGTGCAGACTGGCTCCAGAGGTGCTGCTCTGCAGCCCCCTGCCCATCTTCATCCCCCAAACCCCTGACCTCCAGCAGACCCTTCCAGCATCCATCACCCTCTTAGTCTACGGAGTTGAAAACCCTCTTTAATGACCAGTTGCATTTCCAGCCTTGCTGGGCCGTGGCTTCATGGCAGAGCTTGGGGCGAGGTTTGGCTTTTCCTCTCTTTTTCAGGATAGGCAGAAAAAAACCCCGTGGTTCAGTGTGGGACTTTGAACTTGCAGGAAAGAAGGAGGATTTTGGAAGTTTTGGACCTGTTGTTTCCAGCAGCCAAGGGCTGAGCACAGCCTGTGCAAGGAGGAGATGGAGGTGACTGAACTTTCCCCCCCCTTTCTCTCCCATACAGACAACGGCCCCACCGGGAACCGGCGCACCGGGACTGCCACCGTGTATGTGACCGTCCTGGACGTCAATGACAACCGACCCATCTTCCTTCAGAGCAGCTACGAAGTTAGCGTCCCCGAAGACATCCCGGCCGCCAGCAGCATAGTGCAGGCACGTGGCTCTCTCCCACCAGGGCCCCTGGGTGGGCGAAGGGGTTCCCCTCTCCCTGGGCTCTGGCACCATGACTGTGAGCTGCTGGAAGCCCAGGGAGGACATTTTCTCTCCCTATTGGTGGTCTGTTCGTCCAGTTCAGGGCAAGATGTGTTCTTGCTTCTATGCTCCCCTGCTCCTTTGCTAACCCAGGCTGTGAGTACAAGGGAGACGACAGGGAAGTGCAAGGGAAAAATAAGAAATTCACCCCATTTCTGCAGGGGGTGAGAGGAGCAAGCCCCAGCCCCATGCTTGCAAGCCCCCTTTGCCCGGCTGTGTCCCCACTTTCTCCCTCCTCCTAGCAGAGAAGGGACTGAGAACAGAGATTGCAAGGGGGAGGGAGAAGAATGCATGCAAAGAGATGCTCTGAGAGGGGGGGAAAAATGGAGGGAGAAAAGCATTTGGACTTTGCTTTCATTTTTGTTCCTCTATGAGGGAGCAGCGGGCAGAACTGAATGGCTCAGTGAGCACCGAATGAATGCGGGCATTCACTTGGCCTCTGAGGGCTTCCAGCATCCCTTCAAACCCAGGGCGCTTCTGGAGCAGGCACCAAAGGCTCTTTGCAGAGGGTCCTGGGAAGGCTTCTCCTGCCTTGAATACCTCTCCCGGCGCAGGGAAAGGGGCAGCTTTGTCCCTGGCTCTCGCAGGCAGGGTGAGTCACGGGAGAGAGAAGAAAGGAGCCTTTTGCCTCCTGCAACAAAGGTTTGCTGGGAGTTGTGCTTGGGCCGGCCGGTCCTCAGACGCGAGCCCTGCAGCTCCCTGTCACCTGTTGTGCTATGGCAAGGCATACGTGATGCCTGTAGCACCACGACTGTCTCTGGGGGCAGGAATCTGCCTGTAATCCCTGTACCTGGGGGTGGAGATGTGCAGGGGAGCTGTGCAGGCGGAGAGGAGCCCTGCCGTGGGACTCCCAAAACTGAGCTCTTTTTACAAATTGAAAGACTGTGATTAGATTCTGACATCAAAGTCCCTTTTCTTAGACCACACTTCCCAAAAGCGAGGGGTGCCCTTGGCAGGCTGTGGCAAAGGAGAGGTATTATCTAGAGGAAGTTTGTTTTCCACAGAACAAAATCAGAGGGAACTAGAAATGAGCAATCACCTGGGTTTAATTTAATTTACACCTTTAAAAGTGAAGCATGTTTACTGAATTCAAATAGATCCCCACATCCCCATGGCAACAAGAGAGTTTTTGAAGGTTTCCCCATCCCCTTCTTGCAGACGCTGCCCTCATCAGCCCCCATCCAGCCCTCTGCATCCTCCGCTCCAGCCCTGATCAACAGATTGACCTGGCTTTAAACAGCCAGGGGCTCCGAGCTGTTTTGCTGTTCATTTTAACCCAGCTTATTTAGCACATTTAGAGCTATGTGAGCAGCTATACAGCTGCAGGGCCAAAAGCCAGGCAGCCCAGGGCAGGAGGAGAGGGGGAATGTCCCAGGCAGACCAGAGAGGCCTTGGCATAGAGCTGCACCCCACGAGGGTCAGAAACCGTGTGAAACCCAGAGAGATAAGGTTCAGTGCTCGTCATCCAGTCTCGCTGGGCATAGAGACTTTACCCAAAGGGGTGAACTCGATGTCTGAACATAGTGCGAGCTGCAGACCTGAAAGAATTAAACCACTTTTTCTTTTTCCTACCGATTCCTTTAAGCACTTCAGATTGCCTGCTGGCTGTTGTACCCTTTCCCAGCAGAAACGAGTGGCTCAGCATTGCGTGGTGGCTTTCCAAGCTGGCAGCACCTGCGAGCCTCAAAAGGCCTCTTTAATGCATTTATAGGCGGTTTTACCTGCTCCCGCTGCTTGTTTATTGAAGCCGGTTTCCAGCAGACAGCTGTAGCATGCATCCTTCCAAGCATCAACCGCAGCGACCCACAGCTCGTTGCACGGGGAGGGAGGCGACAGGGACCGGACAGCATGCGGGGGGCACGATCCTTCCTCCACCTGCTCAGGAGAACATCTTGGGGGACAATCTCTGCTAAGGATTGCTTTTTGTGGAGCACATTTGCCCTGGGATGCCTCTCTTCAAGGCAGTGTTTGTTGGGCAGCCAAGCTGCTCTGCTCTCACCCAGGCTGTTTGTTCAGGTGCCTCACAACTTGCGCGATGTTTTCCAAAAGAAATTAAGCAGCAATCTTTTTTTCAACTGCTTGGTGATAGCTGCGTGTGGGTGTAGTTTGGATGCCTCCGCTTTTCCTGCCAGGAAACAGTAACCTGGAAAGCATTCAGGAACCTGAAGTAGCAAACTCTCTTGTCACCTTGCAGAGCTGCTGCCTGGAAATAAGCTGCTTAAAGGGGCTCTGCCATGATGCCCAGTTTACCAGGGGCTGTTTGAAGAGGGAGCTGAGCCTGAACCAAAAGCTTGGGAAAGAATAGCGGTGCAGGGTGAGCTAGTTGCTGCAGAGCAGGATCACATTTTGGTGGACTCCATGACGTCCCAGACCTTGCTGGCAGGGGAGCTCCTGGGACAGGCGAGCTGGCTCTGCGGCACCAGCCGACTCCTCCTGAAGGTGCTGATGGAGCATCGCAGGGAGCCCAGCCGCTTCCAGAGCCTCAGCTGGGGCTCACTGGCATCTGCTGGGTGATGGGGCATGCACTCATGGGGCCCGGAGCGGGACTGGTCCAGCGCCGCTGGCTTGCAGAGGGTGACAAAGATGAGGAAGGTCGCCAGGAGGAGGAAGATGCAGACGAGCACGATGATGACAGGCAGCGGGTCTGCCTTCTCAGTGGATGCAGTAATGGGTGGGACCAGCTTGGTGGTTGAAACCAGAAGCCCAAGAAGAGGTGGGGTAGGAAAGGTCCCATTGCCAGCATCCTCTGTGCTCATCTTCCCTGCTGTGCACAAAATGACACAGAGAAGCGACATGGGTGATTACCACCTAGAAGCTGGACAGACAGCCGCCCTGTCCAACCTGATGGATTTTTGGCTTGCTTTGATGTCCAAGGTCCTCCTGGCCATGTTTTCTATGATGCAGGGTGACAGGAATCTGTCTGCTTTGCCAGCAGGCAAAGCACAGAGGTAGGATTTCTATCTGCAAAGTACTGCCCTGAACTGAAGCGCAAAGCCAGCTGGCAAAGAAATCTAGCACAGGTAGTACCACGTACACACAGTACCGCAGCCCCAGTGATGATACCTGTAGGGAACACACACGCACATGTTGCACGAAGCTTTTCTGGGAGCGTAGACTAGAAAAGGTCCAAAATCCTCCCCGCTAGCTGCTGGGGTTTGGTTCTTTATTCCCTAGGAATGTGGTTTTGCTGCATTGGCTGTCATTTGGGGTATTTTGATTATTCTCTCTCCCCCAAAGAAAATGGATAATTGGTTGAACCTCCTCTGCCCAGATAACTCCCCATCAGTATTGCACTAGCATTGTCTTCGTTTGTTTTTTTTTTTTTTTAGGGCGAAGTCTAACACCCTCACCCTGCTTGTGCTGAAAATCCACTTGGGTTAGGTGTTTTTCTGACCTGGTTTCAGGTTCAGACATGTCATGGGTTTCACAGCCAGATCTGCAAACAGTGATGCAAACCAGCTTCCCAAAGCCTCATCAGTCAGAGCTCTTACCAAACACCTGATGGGGACTGTCCTCTCCTTTCCCCACTGGGTCAGATCCCCCCCAACAACTCGCATCCCCAGAGCAATTTGCACCCATCATTTTGCTCCCATGCACACTTCTGCGCCCGTTCCCGGCCCCAGCAGCTCCAGAGCTCAGAGATGAGGGCTGGGGAAATATTGCTGTGCTGACCCTCTGCGATGTTCCCTTGAAAGCTCTGCCTGGGTGGCTGCACCAGTTCTTGCAGCTGGAGGGTCTGCGAGGGACGCTGCGGGCACAGCTTTTTGCCAGGTGGATACCGTGGCTCCTGCTGTTCTCAGCTGCTTGCAAGTGGGTGGCAGCCTCCATTTGAAGGGTCTCTGCCCAAACTGCTGTGCCATGCCCTGGCCAACGTGCCATGCCCTGTTTGCCTGTCCTGGTTGCCTGTACGCTGGAGGTAAAGCTTCCTACAGAGGCGATGGGAGTTAGAAGAATGATGGAGAGCCATTAGACTGGTCTGCGGCCAGGCAATCTCCTGGAAAGTACAGATTTGTATTAAGCCAATTTAAAATTAAGAGTTTGTTGTGGTTTAGCTGTTTAAGGGGGAAAAGGCAGGGATACAGGGACTGCCGGGGTCTCTGGGTCTGCTCTCACAGCCACCATCCCAAAGTCACGTGGTTTGTGTAGGCAGCAGCCAGACATTCACTGGTAAAACAGTCAAAAAAGGGGAGAGGAGACATCAGTGACATGTCTTTAATCATTAATTGGAAACTATGAGATGCCCTGGCGGAAATGAGCCCAGTGGAAAGCGAGGTGCTGCATCAGAAGAGACAAGCATCGCTCGCCATCTGAATTACGCAGGAGGAAACAACCTTAAGCAAACACTGTGAGAGCTGCAAGGCCGAGCGCTCACAGGGCAAGGAGTCCTTGAACTCGGGTTGTCTGTGCCCCAGCAGCACTCTCTGTGTGCAGGTGCATGCTTACATAGATGAACTCCCAGCTTTGGGTTGCAGGACCCTGACTGGTCCCAGAGGGGACGGACAGCTCCTGCAGGGTCTGTGCTCCTCCCCTTGCAGGCAATGAGCTGAGATACAGAGGGAACAAGGTCAGAGGTTTCCACTAGAGCTGGGTGCCGGCACTGGGAGGCACTTGGGAGATGTGATTTATTCCTGGAATACTTTGCACTGCCTGGGTTTGGGCATTCAAAGCTGTGATACCGGTGAGCTCAGGGCAAGGACTGTATCGGCCTGGTCAAGCTCAGAGGCTCGGGAGACGTGGCAGCTTCCATGGGTCAAAGCCAAGTCTGCACTCAGAAAATGGGAAAGGCAAAAGTAAATGGATCGATATCTGAGAAAACCTTAACTTGGGTAGATCCCCACGCATACTGCAAGCAGGGTCATGGGCCAGCGCTTTCATCCCCTGCTCCAAAGGGATGTTTTCACCTCTCTTCACCCCAAAAGCACTTCTTCATCGTGCAGCCTCTCCTTACCTGGCTCTGCCCCTTCCCTTCCAGCTTTGGGAGCAGAGCAGCCTCTGGCAGCCGCAGCCATCCCAAGGACCCCCTGCTCTGTAGGCAGGCTGCTCCTGTGCACTGCCCAGGGCCAGAGCATGAAAGCCAGCAGGCAGGGCTGCTGCTTACCGAGCACACCAAAGGCAGCCTGAATCAAGGTTACCACGGCTACCTTAATTCTGGCATTTACTAACCACACGTGGTTTGGCTTGGTGACCTTATATTGTTCATTAAGAGCGAGCTGGGAGGTGTGGGTAATTTCTTCGAGTTATTTTTTTGCTCTGTTGGTGGTGGCTGTAGGCTTTTTCTTTTAAGGCCAGCTAACTGTGTCCTGTACAAACCCGTCAGGAGGGATCACACTGATGTTTTCCCAGGCTTTTCCAGCCATGGTCTCTTCTCCTTTTGCTTCCCATCCATCCTCAGGCACAGCTCAGCTGGCAGAGCTGCAGATTCAGGGAAGGTCCAGGGTGCCCCTCATCTGATCTCTAAGCCCTTCCAGAAATGGAGCCACTAAAATTCTAGGAAATCTTCGCAGAGTATACGTAAGCAGTGGCTTTTTTTAGGGCCAATAAGTTTTCAGCATATTAACGTGGTCAAAGGGGATTCCACCCCACTTCCTGCCTGAGACAGAGCTACAGCTGTTTCAGCAGAATTTCAGCGAAAAGCAACAAAAATTATCAGTGGAAAGGTCAGGGGCATGGTAAGAGCAGCACGCCCTGGCCACGGCACGCACGGGGACGAGGACTTCCCTCCCGCAGAGTGGGATCTCCGTGCCTTTCCTAAAGCATGGCAACGGACCAGTTTGTACCACCAGCCATGTACCAGAGATGCTGCCTGCATCTCTGTTAGTAGCATTGCCCCTTCCCAGCATCGCTGTCCCACCGTGCCATGCATTGTGCAGTCCTGCTGGGTTAATAATAGGCTTGCTGAGGAGCGCCCAGCCTGGCAAACACTACCACAAGAGTCATCCCCAGCTGATCAGCTCTAACGTGAGACATCCTCATGAGCGCTTGGGACCCAGCACTGGATGTGAGGCAGCTGAGGATGAGAGGGAATAAAACAAATTGCAAAAAGCAAAATGTTCCTGAGGAAGGTGGAAAGAAAGAAGAAATTATTCCTGTGCGTGAGCAGAAGAGAGCTTTATTCTGCCCAGCACCGGGCGCTGCCTGTCTGGCCTGTCACAGCTGCCCAGTTTGGCAGTTTTTCCATATGCTCTCCCTCCCTTTTCTCAAACTCCTGCAAAGAAAAGGCTGTTTTCAGGCACTTCTATGCCTGTAATACAGCTCAGAAGAAAAGCAGCACTCTCTCCCCTCCCCTTCTTGCTTAGCGACGTTTTCCTGCAGCTCCCCAGCTTTTCCCAATGCGCTAAGTCTTTCCACTCACTTGCAGGAGGAGGTAATGCTGGAGGGTACCAAACACCCAGCTAGCAAACCTAAACGGTTGGGTACCAAAAGCGACAGCATGCTACACCCCATCACCCTCACTGCGCTGCATCTGCAAGGCTTTCCCCCTCTCCCATCACCCGGACAGACAAAGCAACGCGACAGGGAAAGAAGGACGGATGCCTGACTTCAAATCCACCCCAAACTTTGCATCTCCTCTCCCCACCCCGTTTGCAGCCCTTTCTCCAGGCAGCTGCAGGGCCAAGGGCAGCAGCTGTGGCACGTCCCTAGCCTGCCTCACTCACCCCTCAGGATTAGCCTGAGTGCCTGGCGGTGGTGTTGCCGCAGGGGTTTGGGCTCCCTACCTCTCACCGGCTGGCCGAGCTCTGGCTTTGCCTCCCACACGCCTGCCTTGCCGCCTCTCCCACCGCGCTCTGCTGGCTGCCAGCCCCCTCCTCCCTTTTGGAGGGCAAGGGAGGGTGGGAGAGAGATGGCAGCCAGGCTGGGGACAGCCCTAGCATGCAAAGCCAAGGGGGCCCCCGAGCCCCCTCCCAGGCTTTGCCAGCACAGCCGTGCCCCAGGGCTGTGCCCCACTGGGGCGAGGCGTCGAGCCCCCAGGACATGTTTCCCCAGGCTTTGCCCCTGCAGGAAGGCTGAATGGTACGGTCGTGGGCTGAGCTCCCCGTGCCAGAGAGGGGGCGCGGGCTGCCCTCCACGTGCCTGCTCCCCCTTTTCCCAGCAACTCTGTGCCAAGCCGTCTGCTTTTTTCCATCCTTTTATTCCCCCACCTTCCTCCTCCTTTTCTGACCCCTTTCCAGTAGCTGGGGGTGTTCGAAAGGTGGCCTGCAAGAGGCTGGCCCTGCCTGCAGCCCACTCTCGCTAGACCAGGGATAAAGCAGGCTGGAGGGACAGGCACTCGGCTGCACAAAGTGCTTTGCACCTGCAGCAGAAAGAGCTTTTCTCCCACCAGTTGCGCTGAAGTTTAATTGATTTTCCAAGTTTGGGACAGTCTGTCAAAGTCACGCATCTCCTCTGGGACCTCAGTGGGTCAAACCAGCAGGAGCCAAGCTTTTTCCCAGCAGCAGGCTGTGCCATGGCAGCAGCAGGAACGTGCGTGGGTTAATGCAAACTCATTTTTTTTATAAAAAACAAATACCTGGGCTGACCCATTTCACCTGGTTTATGTGCTGGAGCTGCCTGCAGCAAATGGTTAGGTGAGCTGGGAAAAGGATGGCTAAGGGGGTGTTTGCAAGGTACACTTTGCTGCTCCAATCCGGTGCTCATGATGTTGAAAAGCTTCCTATTTCCTCACCCTGAAATGCGTTTTCCTGGGCACAGCAGGGCAGGGAAGGGCACATAAAGCTGCAAAGATTTGTCTGCCATCCCTACGCTTCCTTCCCACTGCTGCCACCCTGCATGGTGTTTTGCCTGACAGGATAGCTTTTCCCAGGAGGGAGCCGGTGTGTGCGGCCGGCTGGTCTCACCGTCAGACCGGCTGCCTGGGCATCACTCGCCTGCTGGGTCCGGCCCTCCCATGGGAGAGGAGACAGCCCAGTTCTTGCCCAGAAATGGCCTCGGGGAGCCCGGAGGGTGGAAGAGCTGGTGTGGGAGGGAGAACTCTCTGCTGTGAAAGGAAGGTGCTGGGTCCATGGTGAAACACAGAGCAAGGCGCAGGGTTGTGTCCAGCCATAAGCAAGACATGAGCCAGTCTGGGACAGAGGAAAACAGCATGCATGGCTCATGGGTGGGAAATCCAGATAGCGGCAAGCACAGGTTCAGCATTTTCAAAGATCTCTGCTAACTTGGGCTGATTTGGTGGCGGGGAACCCAAGCAGTTTAAGGCACCACAAAATTGCATTTTGGAAGAGTTTCTCTGATTCCTGCAAGTGTTGCGTAGGGCTGTGGGTGAAAGCCAGCCCAGGGCTTTAAAGCTGAGCCCCTGTAAATGGCCTCACTGTTCCTGCTGCACGAGTCCTCTGCAGCAACCCCTCCTCCTTTGAGTGCACGTCTGGGTGCAAACCCCCATCTGCCTGGGAAAGGAAACCCCTGGGTAATATTTGTAGGCAAAAGATGTGGCAGACGATGCCTTGCCAGGGGAGCAGCTGGAGAATAAAGGCTAAGGCATCTCCTGCATCCTCGCCCCAGTGATTCACAAGCAGCCACCGCTGCGATCGTGGTTTGGATGCTTTGTGGGGAGCGGTTTCTGCAGAGGGGAGATGCAGCAGCTCGATGCCAGCCGGGGAGGAAGCCCAGGGCCTGCTGTCCCTCACCAGGTCCCGCTTCCCATCTGCCAGGGCCAGCAGGCTGCTGGCTGGGGTTTGTGGGGAAAGCAGTGCAGTGTTGTTCAGCAACACCAGAGGGGACCCGTGCCTTGGGTTTCCCAGGACGGATGGCTTATTTGGTACGTGCGTGGACCGTGCAGTGCATCACAGCTGAGGGGTGCTCCCACCCACTGCCTGGGGTCTTGCGAGGACTCAGGCCAGTGTCCAGACCACCTGCATGCCCTAGGCTGGTTGCATTCATGTTTCCTTCAGTATTTTTTGCATTTGCTGCTGCCTGGGTGACTTGGCAATAGCTTGCAGTAAGAGGGTAAATGCAAGCAGCTCTCAGAGCTCATTCAGAGATGAGGGGAGGGTATTTTATTTTGCTTTGCATTTGGTAAGCTCCCTCGAGCAGGATGGGAGGACTTCTCATGGTCTGGAAATGTCTGCTTTTGACCTTCACCGCTTTTCTTTTCTCTTCTCATGAAGGTGAAAGCCACAGATGCGGATGAAGGCATTAACGGGAGAGTGTGGTACAGGATTGTCAAGGGTAAGTCCAGGTGCCCCTTTGTGCATCGGTACATTTACACTAGGCTCTGGCCAGCTGCACACACAGCCTTTTTGCGCTCTGTCCTTTTGCACTTTGCAGCCCAGAGGAACATTTCCCCCACCCCTGAGCAAAACTTCAGCATTAGGGTTAATTGCCGGAGCATGATTTGTCACTGATGGACACCTAGGTGTCATAGCTCCTGGCTTGATGAGGGCCAAACCCTGCTGACCTGAGCCTGATGTAGCTCACCTGAGCCTGAAGGTGATGGGGGCTCGGGTTTTGCTCAGTAACCTGCCTCTGAGGCAGGCCCCCAGGGAGGGCTCAGTGTGTCGCCAGGACCGACGCAGCGGTGGTGAGCAGCATCCATCTCTCTTCCCCCCCCCCCCCTCAGGAAACGAGCACAACAACTTCCGCATCAATCCTAGCACCGGGCTGGTGATGCGAGGCATGCGGCACCTGGACAGGGAGCAAAACTCCTCTCATGTCCTGGAGGTGGAGGCCTACAACACAGAGCAGGGACCTATGAGGAGCTCCGTGCGGGTAAGGACCTCGCAGCTGCCGAGGGGTGGGCAGCAGGGCTGGGCGGCGGAGCAGTGCTTACAAAATATTTGGGATGCTTCATCAGAGGGCAGTTATTTCCAGCCCTTGCAGGCGTGCAGGAAGTTTGAGAGATCTGGCATGGAAATGCTGACATAAAGTCTCCGGGGGCTGCCTGTGGGTGGAGAAGAACTTGTTGGGGTTTTTTTTTTGTTGTTGGTTTTTCTTTTTTCCCGTGACATTTCAGTGTGATGAGGCTGCTAAGTGGTGCAGCAGTCCTGTTTGCCTGGAGAGATGCGGCTCTGCTGCTGAGAGCTGAGCCTCAGCCTGTTGGAAACCATGTCTAATGGCCAGGCATCTATTTAAATAAGCCAGGACCTAGTGGCAATAATCTTTAGCAGTCATACACCAGCTTCCCACGGTTCCCACAAACCCAGCCCTCTGGTTCCATCTATTTTTAGGCCCACTGAGTTCATGGTGGGCTCTGGCCGAGCATGATGTGCCCGCAGCAGCAACAGCAAGCAGAAAACTAGGAGAAAGAACGTCCCCTGGGGAAAGGGGAGAAAAGGCAGCTTGACCTGCTGAACTTTGAGCAAAATTTCCCAACGAGATATCAGCATTTCTACATTGCAGGATCTCTCACTGCAAGGTTTCCAGCAGGGGATCCCAAAGCATGGAGGAATTAATATACAGACTGTACCTCCCTCTGACCTGGGAAGGACTGAGTCACTGCGACCATGGGGATTTTTTAACTATGATATTAAACTCTGTGTGTTCACTCTCCATCATGTGGTGTTTGTAGTAGAGATAAGATTTCTCCTGTGCAGCAGATGAGTGCTGCGAAGGATATGTGTTTCCCCTTGCAAGTATAAGTAGCTGGAGAGGCTTCGCAAGCCTGCCAGACTCACCCGTGGTTTCTCTGGGGGCTTTTGTAGGTGATCGTCTACGTGGAAGATGTCAACGACGAGGTGCCAGTGTTCACCCAGCGGCAGTACAACCGCCTGGGCTTGCGGGAGACAGCCGGGATAGGGACTTCGGTGGCAGTGGTCCGGGCCACTGACCGAGACACAGGTAGGAAGCTGGGGGTGAGCTTATAGAAACACCCAGTGTGGAGGGAAAGCAGAGAAATCAGCCATTGCACGGATCCTGGCTTGGCTGGGCTGAAATCCCCACGTGGGATGGGCTCTGCTCCGTGGTCGGGATCAGCATTGGTGGCACCTGCCTCTTTGGGATACTTGGTCCAACCGGCACCATGGCTCCTGCTCCTGCCCCAGGGAACGGCGGTCTGGTGAACTACAAAATCCTGTCGGGTGCCGAAGGGAAGTTTGAGATCGATGAGAGCACGGGCCTCATCACAACGATCGAGTACCTGGACTACGAGACCAAAACCAGCTACTTGATGAACGTCTCTGCCACGGACCAAGCACCCCCCAACAACCGGGGCTTCTGCAGCGTGTACGTCAGCCTGCTGAATGAGCTGGATGAGGCCGTGCAGTTCTCCAACAGCAGCTATGAGGCCGTGATCATGGAGAACATCCCCCTGGGCTCTGAGGTGCTCCGTGTCCAGGCCCGATCCATCGACAACCTCAACCAGATCACCTACAAGTTTGACCCCAATACCAATGCCCAGGCACTCTCCCTGTTCAAAATCAACGGGATCACTGTAAGTAGCCACAGCATGGCCCCTCCTGGCTTGGTTGTCTACTGTGGACGTTGGTGTTGGTGGCTGACATAGCTGTTCATCCTTGGCAGGGTGTGATCACAGTCAAAGGCCAGGTGGATCGAGAGAAGGGGGATTTCTACACCTTGACAGTGGTCGCCGATGATGGAGGACCAAAGATTGACTCTACAGTGGTGAGTAGCTTCTACCCACTTCCCCACCATCCTTTGCATGAGCAGAACTGACCTCAGGTCACCTTCCTCTTCCTCTGGCATGGGACAGCATGTCCTAGTTTTCCTCTCTGCTCCAGCCACTGGGGTCTGGAAACCCTGGTTTGGGGGAAACCCTGCATTTGCATAAGCACAAACCAGTGCTTTTAGCTCCTGAATGTCATAGGGTGGGATTTCTCCAAACATAAAAACAAACCTACCCCAAACTGTGGAGTTTGCAGGCCACTTACCAAGCTAAAACGGTTTTGGGGGAGGTAAATTTGAGGACCTTGAAATACTTCGCGGTGGTTTATGTTTAAGAGGGTTATATTTGGCAGTTTCAAAGGCAGCCGAGCAGGGGGGTGATTTGCATTTTTCTGCTGGGGCAGGAGGCATGCCGGGTGCAGGGCGAGCATCGTCCCCGTGCCACGGGCAGGGGCCGCTTGGCTGGCACTACCCAAACTGTGCTGATTTGGGCCAGCTGGAGGAGCGGGACCCCCGGAGGGGGTTTGAAACCAGAGCCTGGCCTGCAGCGATAGGCAGTGCTCTGCATTTCAAGCGCTCTTGTGCCTTGGTGCATCTGTTGCCTCTAAAAAGGATGCTGGATGATAAAGGCAGTGATGCTGCAAGTGCTGCCTGTCCCCACCCATGGGTGCCAGCGGCTGTGCTCTCCACACACTGCGGTGCTCTTGTCTGAGTCTTTCCCAGGGCGAGGGGCAAATCCACCAAGCTTTTCTAGAAAAAAAACGGGATGCACCAACAGGGAAGCCTCCGAATCACCTCAGGGGGGTACCCACAGCCCCCAGCACTGCCATCGTGGGATGTGGGGCCAGCTCACTGCCCCTCGCATGTGTCCACACCTTCTCATCCCCCACTAATTCTTGGTTTTCTGTTTTTTTCTGTTTCCCCCTCTGCTCTCGTCCAACAGAAGGTAAGCATGTCCATCAGGCTGGCATCACCTTGGGGTCAAGGTTCCATGCCAAACTCCGCATCGAGCTGCAGGGGGGGACGGGGACAAAGGTCTCCAGCCCCATCCCACCAGCACCAGCCTCTGTGACACCCCCCGGGAACGTGGTGCCAGCAGAAATCCCCACGCCCAGACCTGGCACTTGGGACAGCAGCTGCTGGATCCATCGCAGCGGCTGAATGGGCTTTCCCCGCTCCTGGCTCTCTGTTTTTAATTCAGCAGCAACAATAACGAAATCAACCCAAGGCACAAACTCACTCCCCAGCTTCCTCCGGAATGTTGTCCCATTCAGCCTGGACACACCTGGGGGCTTGGGGCACCCATAAATAGAGCCCCGGGAACAGAAAGGCTCTTCCTCTCTCATTTCTATGTAGCGTTGCAGCTCTTTGAGTATGAACATGATGAGAACATTTCCTCTGGCTAAATGTGGGCGAGGTAGCCCAGTCCCCAGTCACCTCCACGCTGTGGCAGGGTGCCCCTCCGAGCATCTCCTGCCCAGTCTCCCACTTGCCCATGTGCCTTTTCCCAGGAAGGAGCTCAGGTCTTCTATATTTCCAGTTTGCCCTGGTTTAGTTAAATACAAGCAGCTCTGACTTCTGTGTGTTCATTTAGCTTTAAAGCAAACCCTGACCAACCTCTGGTGCTGTAAACACGGGTGAGATTGCTGCTTGTGAAAAGCTTAGCAAGAAAGGGTCACCCTGCAGCAGCGTGAGTTGCTCTCTGCACAGCTATGTGGAGGATAATAAAACAGAGGATGCTCCATAGAAAAATCCACCACTCGAGAGCTGCAGCAGCCTTGTGCTCTTTCGCCAGCCTCTAAGCATCCCTTTTCCTCCTCATCTGCAGAAAAGGATGTAGCTTCAGCTCCTGGGCCCAAATACATGCACCCATTCCCACGTGGGATAGACAATACTCATGCTGTTGGCACCTCGGGGGGGTGCAGCAGGTCGAGAGTTTGCCAGGAGCGTCAGCGTGGCTGTTGATGCCAGACGGGCAGGGGGCAGGCTCCTGCCCGCTCCCTGCCTGAGCCCCGTGCCATGCCTGCAGGTGACCATCACGGTCTTGGACGAGAACGACAACAGCCCCCAGTTTGACATCACCTCCGACTCCTCTGTGAGCGTGGCAGAGGACAGCGCAGTCGGCAAGCGGGTGGCCGTGGTCCTGGCCCGCGACCCGGATGCAGGCAGCAACGGGCAGGTAGGGAGGCCGGCACAGCGGTTTGGGGCTGCCCACAAGGCTGTGGTGGTGTTTCGCCAAGGCAGAAATGCCTTCATCCGTGTCTTCCCAACCCTTTCCCCTCATCTGCATCCCTGCGAGAGCAAACTCTGGTCGTTGATGCAAGCAGTTTTGGGGATGTTTGTGCAGTGGGTACCGGTGCTTCCTGCTCAAGGTATGCTTGCAGGAGAGGAAAAGCGTTTTCCTTGGGCTGTCTGGGGCAAAGAGCTCTACAGAACACATGTCCAAAGGAGCCCGGCAATCTGAAAACCAGCTGTGGCCCCTCCCGCCATGGGGAACGGCAGCAAAGCTTTGGCAGGCTGAGCAGGAAGCTCTCTGACATTTGTTGTTTTCTTTACTACGCAGACAGATGTTAACGAGGTCCCGTCACCCTTAATACCAAAAATTGCTAGCATCGTAGGAAGGATGTGGACAATACTGGGGTTGGCCCATGGGCCACCCTTTGGGGTGGCTGCAATAAGCCAGCACACCTGTGGACCCCAATATGCTGAACCTTTTAAAATGCTCAGAAACTCCCCGAGGAGATGCTGGGTTTGTTATTGCAGGGTCGCCTTTCTCTTCTTTCTCCTCACAGCACCACATTGCCTGCCCTGTTTTTCTTTCCCTGTGATGTTTCCAGGTGACTTTCTCACTGACGTCAGGGAACATCGGTCGGGCTTTCGAGATCCGTACCACAAACAACACCTACGGCGAGGTGTTCGTGGCACGGCCGCTGGACCGGGAGCTGCTGAATCATTACACCTTACGAGTAAGCACCAAACCACCCTGCTTACCTCTTTGGGCTCTTCCTAGTTTGAGCATCGAGGCTGCCTTCTTGGAGCTGTGAGCTTAAAAATAGCATTTTTTTGAAAATCCATCCCCGACTGCAGATTCAAGCCTCAGACGGTGGTGTGCCTCCCCGGAGGAAGGAACACACTCTGAGAGTGAACATCCTCGACATCAATGACAACCCCCCCATCATCGACAACCCCTTCGGCTACAACGTGAGCGTGAGCGAGGTGAGCACCCAGCCCTGCTCCTCTCCTTCCATCCTCCCCACAGAGCTGTTCTCACCTGCCTTGTGGTCAGACCTCACCTTGGATGATTTAAGTGTTGGTGGCCCCTTGCAAACCTCACCTTGGGTCATTTAAGGGTTGCTGGCCCCTTGCGAACCTGCCCTTGAGGTGATTTAAGGGTTGGTGGGCCCTTGCAAGCCCTCACCTGAGGTGGCCTCCTAGTTTTGGTCTAGGAGAGAGCTCTGCAGGCAACTTAAGCCCCTGAGGCTGCAGGGACCAGCAGGAAGGAGAAGTGGCCACACACCCATGGAAATGCCACCGAAGTGACACAAGAGGCGGCGCGGCGCAGAATAGGAATTGCTTTCAGGAAGCAGCTCGGCAAGAGCTCGATAATTAAGCAATAAAACACAATCAGGCGTGAGGAAGACAACTTATTTCCTGACAGTTTAATTCCTGGACCGGGGGGTTCTCAATTCGATGATGAAAAATGAAATACGAGTAATAGCCAGTGACACTTAGCTGTGAGGAAGTGCTGCTCATGATTAATAGCGTTGCATTAAAGTTATTGCCCTGTTAGAATTTTCTTATCTATTTAATATGTGTTCAGTGCTGGTTGAAGAACAGAATTTCTGTTTTGATTTCCCCTGTAATGGGATTATCCAAAAATAATTAGCCGAGCTCCGAGTCCATTACACAGCCTTCACCTTTGCACACACACTGGTTTTTACACCCTTTCAGGCTGTGCCAGCCTAGAAAGGACTTAATGTGGAGCTTTCTGTGGCAGAAAATCAAACCACTTCATTGCAAAAAATGGGAGATGTTGTAACATAAGGAAAAAGAGGTGCAATTTTGGTGGGCAGCGGCTTTGGCGACTTAATGTCAAATGTCGCCTGTTAGTTTTATGCCATTTCTTTTTGAAAGCTAACGTAGACAATATATTTAATTTCAGAGTTTCAAACCAAAAACAGATCGGAGCACTCAAGCAAAGGGCAGAGCCTTCCATTACCAAGCCTGCGGCTGGTTCTCAGCTGAGCTATCAGTGGCAGGGAGGGTAGCCTTGGTTAATTTTTTGCACAAAGACGCACCTATTAATAAAACATCATTTGCAGTGAGCACTGCAAAAATGGCATCCAGGAGCTGGTGAGGGACAGCAGCCTTCTGCTTGGCTCTGGGTGTTGGGGCAGCGAGTCTGGAGCCTCAAGCACCGCAATGCCAGGAAAAAACCCACTCTATATTGGAATTATATTATTAGTGTTACTAATTACGTATTTTATATGTTATGAAGTGCGTGTGATTTATGCCGTGTATCTCTGCTGCTCACCCCACCGTCTCACCCTGCAGAATGTTGGCGGTGGCACGGCAGTGGCCCAGGTACACGCCACCGACCGGGACATTGGCCTCAACAGCGTCCTCTCCTACTACATCACCCGCGGGAATGAGGACCTGACCTTCCGCATGGACCGTGTCACCGGCGAGATCGCCACCCGGCCCTCCCCACCGGACCGCGAGCGGCAGAGCTTCTATAGCCTGGTGGTCACCGTTGAGGATGAGGGCAACCCCTCCTTGTCGGTGAGCCACCAAAACGTGCTTTTCGCGGGGGAGGATGGAGCTGGGCAGCACTGCGGGAGTTGAGCTTAGCGTTGAGATGTCAAGCATGGAAGGGGTGAAGAGGCACAGGGCGTGATGTTTTGGTGACCCAGCCGTTTGGGTTATGACTCAGGGTCCAGATCTGCTGCATACAGGTTTGATTCAGAGCCTTCTTCGGCTCCTGGTCTTGCACAGCCCTCTCTTGCAGTCATTCGGGGAGCTGCTGCCTCCCGTCCGTAAATGCCAAAAATACTAAGACCATCCCAACGAGCAAGCGTGCTGGTGGCTGCAGTTGTCCTGCTTGCTGGCTCCTGGCGCTCTGAGTCTGAAATGTCTCGGGAGGTTTCTCTCACCCATCTCAGGGCAGGAGGTGGCTGGAGCAGCAGCTGAACCACGGTTCAGCTCACCATGGACCAATGTGTGCTTGCTTTGGTGCTTACAAATGAGATGAGCTCCAGTAATTAGCTCTACAGCCATGGCAGGCCCCACCGTGTGAGATCTGAGCAGCTCCTGAGTCGAGTTGCTGCCATCCGGAGTGCCCTGCCCGCATTGAGAGGGGTCTGGGCACGCGTTTGTGGGCTGATACAAGACCCTGTCCATCATCCTTCAGTCTGGGGAGGCGTCCACCTTGCTTTTTAGCTACCAGCATGTATGAGTGCCCGGCAGGGTAACTGCATTTGCTGCAGCCTGGCTTCTCTCCCTCACACCTTCCCTGCTCCATGATTAGCAAGTCTCTTTATTTGTGCCTTTAAGGAGGACTCTAGTGTGGGAGAGTCAAACAAGCAAATAAGATTCGGGGCATTTTCCAGCCCCGAGTCCCTCCTAACCCCACGGCTCTGCACGGAGGTGTGCAAGTGCCTGCATGCACAAAGCAAGCGCGAATTGTGAGATGGGGAGGCACGACGCTCTGCGTGACACCTTGCCATCCTTCCTCTCCCCCACCTCCACCTTCTATCTCTCACCATCTCGCTGATCTCCTGGCACGGCTCTCGCTGCAAAGCCCTGCTCTACATTTTGAAGAAACAGGTTGCAACCAGCAGTGCAAACTGTGGCTTCCAACTCTCGCTTGAGTCTTTGCGCTTGTAACTCCTCCCTCCTGGGTAGTTCACATGCCTGCTTGTGTACCATCATCTTTTTCTTAAGCCACACCGCCACTGTGGCTTGAATCTAGGCAAGTCTCTTTCTCCAAAAAGAGAGAAGGCAGCTTGGTCTGACTGCAACATCTGATGCTACAGCTGCATCCCCATTGCCCCGGCCCCCTGAGAGCATTGCTGATGCTGGTGGTGAGGAATGCCATGCACCAAGGCAGAAAATCCCATTGCCATGGCAATGCCCCCTTCCCTTCCCGGTGCCGGAGAGGACAAGTGACAGAGCTATCGTGTCACGCTGCCGAAGCGCTGTCCCAGCAGCCTTGCTCGTCCTCGGGGTTTCTGCTGCACAACCACCACGTCCCCAGCACAAGTTATTCCAGCAGCGACGATCAAAATCCCACCACACTGAAGCAAAATAAAGTGGCCAATTACCAGAATTCTGACTGGAGAGAACAGTTACGGCCCTTTGCAGAGCTTGAGGAGACTTAGGTCTTGTGAAAGGCTGTCCTGCCTGTCACTCAGTGACTGCTGGCCTTGTGCCTGGGTGATGAAATGATGCCTGTCACCTACTAGAAACTTTGGTTTCACAAGTCTAGGCTGATGCAATGATGCACAAAAGGGAATTATTGTCCGTAATTCGTACATCCCTCCATGTGCTTCAAGATTTGGCCTTCTGAGTACGGGAGAGGCAGAGGAGACAGCCGGGAGAGGACTTGGAAGTCCTGTGGTGATCTGCGATAACCCGGACAGCAAGGGTGCATGGAAGAGTGGCCATCCCCTTGGGAGCTGGAAATGTAGGGGCAAAGGGTAAAAAAGGAAAGCATTTACCCAAAAAAGCATTGCAGGAAAGAAAACCTTCACAAGCTGGTGAGTTGCAACTAGAGAGTCTTAATGTCCTTGCGTGGGAATTGCAGGAGTCACCTGGGCTCTGCCTGACTTAGGGGCAGCCCTGCAGCTGCACCTCCCCAAGGGCTGGCCCGGCTCTGGAGCCTCTGGGACGGTTCCTGCAGCAGGAGGAAGGATGTTTGCCCAAGGCAGCTGCAGCACCCCCGTGCGCTGGAGCAGGACTCGTCCTGACACCCGCAGACCCGGGCACCGGCAGCTGCAGCGAGGCAGGGTGGATCAGCAAAGCTGCTCCTCACCGCCCAGATGCCTATCTTGCAGCCGCCCCCGTCCAGGGCTGCTTCAGCCCCTGCTTTTTCTATTCCCGCCTGCCTGCTCTGAAACAAGAGTTCAGGTTAAGCACCGCAGCTCCTCGCTGTCCCATCAGCGAAGCCCTGAGTGCTGATGCAGCGGAAAAAAGCCAGCAGCAGAGCACCAGCTCGACGTGCGTTCCCAAGCCATGCGCTTGCAAGAGCTGGCGGCAGCTGGCAAGGTCTGTGAGGGCACGAGCGCCTTGCCGGGTCACCTGCACCATCAGCACCCGCAGCACAGTGCCATCTTCTCCACCAAGTGGTGGGGGCCACGGTGGTGGGGCCCGCAGCACGCTGGGGCTCCGGCTCCAGCATGTGTGGAAGGCTGGGTAGCCACCACCTCTTTCCCCTGAAAGTCTTCAGTTTTCCTTCTGGCCAGCTTTCCAGGTGGGAAATGGTTCCTGATGACACACAGTGCCCTGATGTGCCGCACCGGTGCCTATGGCAGAGAATGTGGCTTCTCAGCTCACCTCTGCCTGCCTACCGCACACGTCTGCTGCATGCGGCATCCCGAAAACTGGAATTCTTGTAGCACAGAGAGAAACCTGTTTCCAGCAAAGCTTTATTTCATCAAAGAGTGCATTCGTTAGGGTTAGGTTAGCAAGCGGAGAGACTCAGAGAGGGTTTCAGAAAGGTTAGGACCAGTGGACAGGCAAATCCCCTACGTGCCTTTCCAGCTGCAGCCACTGGGATGGGGAGAGGGAAGTGCCAGAGGCACCGGGTGAGCTTCCCCAGCAAACCTTGGAAAGGGGCTGAGCCCTGGATGGCAACAAAGCACGAATCCCGTGCTCAGGAAGTTACATCCGCGGTGGGGGCGTTGGCGCTGGCCTCTCCTTTATCCCTCTGCCTGCGCTGGACCATCTTGAAGTTGCTCTTGTTGAAGCCAACACTGGATTAATCAAACCCAGCAGCAGGCCAGGGTGTACCCAACCGACTGCAGAGGCAAACACTGTTTCCTCCAGCCACGTAGTGTGAAAATTCAGCGTGCTGCCTGGGATACTCTGGTATTGCTCAGGTCTGATGCTGTTTTGGTATGACTAATGTTTATGTTTATCTAGTGGCAATTTTTTCCCCACTTTACAACAAAAACAGAAACAAGAGGGGAAAAAAAAACCAAACACGCCCTTTGAGTGTCTACCACAAGGTTTTATCTCCTTGCCAGGGACTGAGTCACACCGGAGCCTGACTCATGGCTTCTTTTGAATAAGCGATGCCAGGGTGCTGCATTTGGATGGAGGATGCTGTAAGGGCACCCGCATCCCCCGGGGTATCACAGGGTCCTCCGGGGTGGCTGAAGGCAGTGGCCCCAGGGGTGGCTGCTCAGGCCGTGCTGGCCCCAGGAGGATGGGGGGAAGCCAGCCGGAGCATTTTCTCACTGCCCACTGTGTGTCGTGCCTCCACCTCTCCGCGGGGGCTCTTGGCCACATCACGGGAACACCCTCCAACACCCTTCAGATGAACTTTCTAATTTACAGACATTAAAAAAAAACAAAACCAAGCAAAACCCATAAATACCATTTTTTTCTTTTAATCTCAAATAGTAATGGAACAAACAGGAAGATGACTTCCCCGATCCCAAGCTGAGGATAAAATTGAAGCAGAAATAAAGCTCCTCCCGATGTGTGTCCAGCAGATAATGTGGCAGCTTCCCAAATCCATGGCTGTGTCAGAAGGCTGGTGGGGAAGGAGGGCTCTGTCAGCAGCAGGGAGCCTCTCCCCTTCCTGTTTTGCAAAGACAAAGGTGACTCTGTTCTGTCTTGTGGTGGACCATCCCTTCCCAAAGAGGATGTGCAGTCAAAGATGCAGAAACAGGTTGATGTTGCAGAGCTTAAACTCCTGGCAATAACTTAAATCCTTGGGGATGTTTGCAGGTGTGGGTTGTTCTTCCTTCTCTGCACCCCCAATTTTCAGCTTAAAAACTGAAATCCAGGCAAGACAAATTCACTTCCAGCCTGAGGGCAGAGCCAGGACAGGAGATGAGGACAGGGCTCCTGCACTCAGCTTCATTTTTTAAGGCATTTCTGCCTGTGGCGATGCTGTCCTCCCGGAGGGGTCTCAGCTGGGTGAGCACGGTGCAGCAGCTGCCTGGCCTCTCCCAGCTTTGTCTGGGGGATGTGGTTTCCTCCGCGGTCTTTAGGCTTTCAAGGAATTTGGTGAGTCGGGAACAGGATCTGGAAAAGGGCAGACCAGGCGTATTAGTCTGGCTTGCAGCTGCGGGGACACACTTTGGGAAGCGGCCAAACTCTGCTTTCATTGACTGCACTGGAAGAAGCAGCCTTGGGTCCTTCCCATCTTCAAAGCCCTGGGACTTGATGTCCCACATAATGCACAGTTTGCAGCCGATATTTAACCCCAACTTTCCCATTCACCCCCCTGGCTGCCTCTTTCCTTCCCATCCCCCCAGCACTGGTCCCCATGGGGGCTCAGCATCACCAGTCACTCACCCAGTGTTGGGAAGAAGCAGTCCCCAGGGCCGGGGGGGGACAAGGGGGTGCCAGGCTCGGAGAGCAGGTGCCGGCCAGACTCAGAGGGCTGCCGGCTGGCCATGTAGGAGAGCTGGGGTCGGGGCCGTGGCTCCGTGCTCACTGAGGGGACTGCCTCGAAGACGGGGTTTTCGATGCCCTGGGGGCTGCTGCAGGAGAGGAGAGGGTGTGAGGGCTGGAGATTCGCATTTTTGTTTCAGGAGCCTTTTTTACCCCCAGGGTTTTGGCTAAGCACTGCGAACAACCAAGCAGGGCAGGGAGCAGGTTCAGGTGGTGGCACCTCGGCTGAGAGCAAGCGGGGAGCCTGCTGCAGCAGGGGAAGCTTAGGCAAAAGGCACCATGGTTTAGAGCTCTCCTAGGGCGTGGGGAGACACATACCCTTGGCACAGGCAAAAAGAAAGGAGGCACTTCCCACTCGGAGAGAGGGAAGAGAAACAGCAGCTGCCCAGAAAGGGACAGGACCCTGGGCGTGGGTGCTGCCAGCATCCCCGTCACTCTGCCTGCGAGGATAGGCTCCAGCTTTAAGAGGAGGGGAGGAGAGGACAAGACCATTGAGGGGTCTGGGATGAGGGTAGAGGCGGTGTGAGGAGGTCAGGGAGAGCTGGAAGCACGTGAATTTCCTCACCTCTCCATTCTGACGAGCTCATGGGCACCTGCCAAAGACAAAACAGTTGGTGTGCGCACTGGCAGCGTGATGCCCAATGTCAAACCCAGACCCACTGCCAGCACTTTTCTGGTGTCTCATCCACATCCAATTCCTCCTCTTCCTCTGCATTCCGCCCTCCCTTTCTCCCTTCTTCAGCATCAGCCTCTTCTTTGCTCCCAAACCTCCCTTTCCACATCCCTGCTGCCTGCAGCCTCCTGCCTTGCTTACTCCCCAGCCCAACCTCCTCCCAGATTGAAACTGCAGGCTCCAAAGAAGGGGAAGGAGGCGATTCCACCAGCACAAGGCAAGGCGAGGCACAGCTGTGGTGCCTGGGCTGCAGCCTGGCCCTGCTCGTCCCTGGATGCTCCCACAACCTGCCCAGGACGCCTTCCCGGGGCAAAGCACCACCCTGGTGTTCGGCTGCCCCTGCATTTGTCTGAGCAGGACCCTGTTATTTATTTCCTCATCCCCTTTGCCATAGCCGCAGCAGATCCCACAGCTCGGGTGTGCCAGGTGGCTGCACAGTGAATATCCGCAGCTGAGCTGCACAAGTTTTGGCCCAGGCCATACCGATGGAAAGCACCTGGTGGAAATAACCTGTAGCTAGCTGATCTGGCTTATTTTCCCTTCCAATGCCAGTAACAAACAGCGCTTCTCTGGAGAGACCCCAGAAGCAAGTCCCTCCGAGTTTTGCCTTCCCTCTTGGGTTAAATAGCATCCAGGTGATGCTTTGCGGCACAGGGGAGGAGCTGCACCCCAGCCATGGCAAAATGGACGCACGAAGGCATGCATCCAGTCTTTTTGGCCAAGGGTGGATATCAAAAGTGCAGTTCCTGTTCTCGTGGCTGGCATCATGCCCGCTGCTGCTGCAAAACCACTTCTCCAAAGGATGTGCTCAGAGCCACGCAGCTGCCCACCGAGCTCAGTGAGAGAAACCGCAGGGCCCCTGGCTTCCCCAAGGCCTGATGAAATGGCTCTGCCGGTCAAGGTATTGCCCCTTTCTGCTTAATTACTGAAATCCCTGGGAGCAGAGTGCAGGCAGGAGCCGGCAGCTGGCTGCACCTCGGCGCTGCCTGGTTTTCTAGGGCTGGGGCAGTGGGGAGAGAGGTGGCCTGCTGCAGTCCTATTGCCATAGAAATGTAAGCGGTCTTTTTAAAGATGGGGGAGCAAAAGCATGAATAATGCTTTTTCAATCACTCCGGAGGCAAAAGTGCTATTTTGGCTGTGTGGTGGAGAGAGGGATGAGTATACGAGCCTGCTCCCACAGCAGATGGGGAGGAAAGGACTCAGCGGGGAGGGGGCCTGGCAGCATCTTTGCAGCCTGAGTGCCCCCAGCACGCTCCCGGGGTGCCTTGCAGGCGTCGCAGGTCTCTCTCCTACTCCTCACCGCAGCCTGCAGGCATGCCCAGCCCTTCCAAGGACTGCTTTGCAGGAGACACCTGGCACGGACCTCACTTTGAGCTACCTTACATGGTGCCTGTGGGACTCAGGGCAGCCAAACCCACTGACCCCAGCGGGACACGTTCCATCCCATAAAGGCCAAGCTAACGCAGCCCGGGAGAAGAGATGGGTGTCCCCGCTGGCGGCTGGCGAGGGGAGGGTACATACGTCTGCTGCTGACCGCTTGTCTCTGCTTGTAAATCAGGAGCAAGATGAGGGGCAGGCAGAGGATGCCCACAATGCAGGCACCTGTCGCCAGAGCGGCAGCCGTGATATCTGCAACAGAAGAGGACAGAGCTGGAGCTGGCAGTGGGGAGGGTTTGCTTTGTGTTTCCTTGGTTTCCTCAAGCCATAGCAGAAGCGTGTGGCAACACCGGCATTGCCCCATGCCTGATGCGACATGACTCCTGCACACACGGGTGGTCTGCTCTTAGTGGGATTCACGCTGGGATGCATTGCTAGTTGTGGAGATAAGCTCTGAGACATCAGTTTAGGACCTTGACCAAAGTCCTTCATTGCTGGAGGACACCCCAAGGTCTGTCTTTGGTCTTCAAGACCTGAGGAGAGAAGCAGGGCCCTGATAAAGCCCTTGAAGTCAGCAGAAAGGCTTCCCAGAAGGGCTGGCAGCTTTTGTGCACATCTGTGGCCACCAAGGTCCATGTGGGACGGCTTGCAGCAGGGTCGAGGGCTGCCTAAATCAAGGGCAGATTCAGCTCAAGCCCTCCTCTCCTGCACATCTGTTTGGGGAAGCAGCCTCTTTCTCTGGGTATGTTTGCAGGGGAGCGATTTTTTTTTTCCCCTTTTTTGCCCAGCAGGACAGGGCATCCCAGCGTCTGGGACTGAGGGTTTGAGGCAGAAAGCACTACTCATGGGGAGGATGGTGCAGTTTCCTATGGCTGGGCTGGCCTCAACAGTGCTGCAAACCAATTTTAGCAAAATCTGCCCGTTTAGCAGCCAGCAAATGGGCGTAGACAGTGACCCACGGAGAGTCCCCCTGCATAGCAAAGTGTGGGCACCTGCAGCATCTAGACACATCACCGGGGGAGCCTCATGTTGTCTGAGCACTCAAGCAAGATCTGGGTTTCCCCTGCTAGAGCATCTCTGCTCAGGGAGGGGTGGCATGGCTTGGGATGGCGGCAGGGTGTTGCAAGATGTTCCTGTGACTCTTTACCTTTCTGTCCCTTCCCATCTACTCTGGCAGCAGCTGCTAAATCCCCAATTGCTTTTTTTTTTGGGGGGGGAGGGTTCAGATGCTTTATAACTATGAGGTGAATGATCTCCACAGGCTTCAGGACAGTCACGTCGGGTGCCATGGAAACACAGGCCAAAGGAGGCTCTCCTTAGCCTGAGGACGTGCCTGTCAGATGCACCCCATGGGGACAGCCTTGGAAATCACCCTCCCAACACCTGTCTGTGCAGTTGCATCTGGACACTGGTGTGTCCATAGCAAGTGGCCAACCCTAGTGAAATACACAGGCCAGGACGGCGAGCAGTGTAATGGAAGAGGGTTTTTTTTCCCTTTACCTTTGCTGATGGCAGTGTGAAACGTGCAGTTTTGAAGCCCTCCTCTGCCTGCGGAGGAGAAGAGAAAAGCGTGTTAGATCTCAGGGGATTCACTCAGGTACCACAGAGCTCCCACACCTGCTAGCTGCGCTTGCCTTTGCTCACCAGTACTGAGAAAATTCAACCAAAGCAAGAGTTTAATCCTGGGACTTATGCCGAGATTCCTGCTGCAAGACCCCTTTTCCCTGGCAGGGCCTGTCCCTGGCCATGCAGGCTGGTGGATTTTTTTGGTCTAAAAGTATCTATCCTAATGTTGTAAGTCAAGGGCAGAGGATGCATCCTCCTCCAGCTCACGCCTCCCCGGGCAGCTGTCTCTGCTGGGCTGTTGCCCCGAGGTTATCTACTAGCCCGGTGACCCAAGCAACCCCTGCAGCCCTTACACTCGGCCTTGCCCACCAGCCAGCTCCTTTTATTTTGAGGTTTGTTTTCCTCTCTTAGAGAAAGAGGTTGAGGAAGATCAGTGAAACTATGTAGCACAGATTTTATTACATTCCAGCCTCTTGATTTATTTTTTCTGGGTTTTTTTTTTTTGTTTTGTTTTTGTTTTTTTTTAAATGTTCCAGCGCTCTCTGGCCCTGAGTCAAACCTTCAACATCTGCTGCTCTTTGACTCTTGCAGCATGGCTTGGGCTTTCAGCAACAGCATGCCCTGGCTCCCCAGCCTCAATGCTGCACCCCAGCATCGCCTACCAGCCCTTACCTGCCACCTTGCCCTGATGCGCCCCAGCACGGGCGCGGGACTGGCAGGGGCTCCCCTTGCCCCCCTCACCTTGCTGGATTTGCAGCTCCACGAAGCCATGGGCGACCTGCACGGTGTGGGGCTTGCCGTGCTCCCGCTTGGCCTCCACAGCGTAGCAGCAGTAATTCCCACTGTCCTGCAGTGTCAGGTTCATCACCACAATGTGAAAGGCACCGTGGTGGTCAGGGACAAATTCCACCCCGTGATGGCTGGCTTGCCCCGCAAGAGGGGATTTTTGGGTGCCGTTGCCCGGCAGCTCGTGGTGCCTGCCTGCGTCATGGTGCAGCTCCTTCTCCGTAATGTTGCGGATGTGCTTCTTCTCCGAGCAGCTCTGGTCGCCGTTGCTGCTGAAGTACCAGGTTTTGTAGAGGAGGTCGTGGCGGTCGGCGAGGGGACCGCTGATCCGGCAGGTCAGGGTGACGTTCTGGCCCTCGGGACAGACGCAGAGCGAGTACGGGGTGGTAATCAGCAAAGCTGCTGGCCCTCCTGCCAGGGAGAAGGCACAGCGGCTGGGTCAGACCCTACGGCCCTGGGTTTACCCTGAGTTTATAGCAATATGGGGATCCCTCCCCAAACAAGCACCGCAAACCCCACCACTGGTGTTGGCAGGGGGATGGTTAGGGGTTACGGAGAGCATTCATCCTGCAGGCAGAGGGAGAAAAGCCGTCACCCGTGCCCTTAGGGCAGGAAAAACTCATGAGCTCCCCATATCCCAAGGGCAGGGAGATTGGAAGTGCAGCGTGAGCCCTTCGCTTGCTCTATAGCGGCATCCCAGCAGGGCTGGGAGCACAACTTCACCTTAGAAACAAGCCCTGGAGGAGAGGCATGCTTTAAATATAGCTATGCATCAGCTTTTAATAGCAGCAGGGAGGCAGAAGTTTGCCCAGGGCTGGAAGAGCTGGCAGAGCAGGGCAGCATGGGGCAGGGAGGTAGGGGTCTGCCCCAGACGCCTGCTTATGGGGCATCAGACCACTGCAAAGCAGGGCAGCAGGAGGCTACAGCTTGCAAATGAGGAAATACAAGTGGCGCTGAGCCAGCTGCAAATAAAAAGGAGATTAAAAAAAAAGCTAGGAGGAGCCTGTGCCCCCCCCCACCCCCCCACCCCCCCACCCCACGAGATCAGGCGGGGCGTGGGTCCCACCCTGCTTGTTTTTCAGCCTTTGGGGAGAAGAAGGGGGAACTGGCCAACGCCGACTGCGAGGAGCTGCTTGAAAATGAAAACAATTTTCAGAAAGAAATCCCTAACTGCTGCCGATTGCAAAACATGTAATGGGAAGCCTGGCAGAGGTGCAGGAGCGTGTCGGGGGGGCGGGATGGAGGGAAGCAGAGGAGCGTACCGCAGTGTTACTGGTCCCGTCTCAGCATGCCGGTGGAGGGTACCGGTGGGCAAGGGGAGCTGTGCACGAGGGGAGAGAAAAGAGCAAATATGGGCGAGTCTTTGGTGCTTTGGCCCCACCACCACTTTGTGTTTGCAGAATTGCAAACATCACCTTTGAAAGCTGAAGAAAAAGCAGATCCTGGGTTCTTTTTCTTTAAATTATTGAAAAAAAGGGAGGTTCCTGGGAGTGCTTTGCAACAGAGAAGATGGTATGATACGAGATGTTCTTGTATTTTGGTAACATCCTGTTGTGCCATTAGCTCCACCACTGTTTCACTTTGAGGTTTTTCGCTTGCTATATAGGGCAGGCGTCAATCACAGGTGAGGTGTGCTGTGCTGCCCGCAAGCCATCCAGCGGGCGAGAGGCTCCCCGTTGCCAGGCCTCCCGGAGAGCATCCTCCTCTGGGCAGGGTCACCACCCTGACACAGAGCTCCACTTGAGAGAGTGAAAGTGAAAATGTCACCCATGCCTTCCACCCCTCATGGTTATTTATGGTTTTTAGGATGCTGGTGATCTCCAAGCCCTGTAAAAACAGCCATGAAGCCCCCAAGTCCCAGCAGCCTGCCTGAGGGTGCTTTGCAGGGAGAGGAGGGTTTCGGGAGGGGATCTGCCCCTTCGGACCCGCCCTCCCCACCCTACCCCCCCCCCCCGGCCCTGGTCTGCAGCACATGGTATCAAGGAGTCCCACAGAGCTGGGGATGGCGTGACCTTTGCTGAACCGCTCCGGCTGATCACTCCGGTCTCCTGCAGGCGCCTCAGCCTGCTCTCCACGGCGCGTGAAGCAGCGCATCCCCGGGGCTGCTCTGGGGCAGAGGTTTGCATGGCCTGAGCTCAACGCTGCCCTGTTCCTGCTTGTTTTCAAGCCCTGGCTGGTCCCCATCCTTGGGTGCTGCTGGGGCCGGGATGCCTGGCCAGGCTGGCTGGGGTTTGTCACACGGTGGAGCAGGTCCCCCACCTCCTTGTCAGCGTTCCAAGCACAAAAGGCACCTCAGATGTGCTTCTCGATACCTGCTGCAACAGGAAGTGCCCCATTCACATTGCGGGTCCCCTGGGAGCCAGCAGAGGGGAAGCCAGGGCTCTATTGGAGGAAGCTACACTTCCAACACCTTGCAAAAGTATCTACGGGAGTCTTTGTTTTACACATACGCACACGCACACAAATAAAATGGGGCTGTCCCGCTCATCCCCGCACAGTTTGCAAAGCTGTGCCTTACTAAGCCATCCAGCCTCCACCTCCGGGGCTTGATGGGAACCGTCTGGATGGAAAGTCAACACAGCCCACGCTTTCGGCAGCAGCACCCAGCCACAGGGAGGGGCAGAGAGTACCACGTGTGCAAAGCCTTCAGCATTGCCAACTTCTCTTCTTTCTCCTGAGCAGAGGAAGCCTCCCAAAAGCCATCGAGTGGAAGAGAAAACAGCTAGAGAGGAGAGATGGCAAGGCATGACATGCCCCATAGCAGCTCCAGGGAGGTTGTTCCCTCCCCAAGATGTAACCAGGTTTTAAAGCCATGCTAGGTGCCAGATGGTGCCAGGAAGACATGTCTTCTGTCAGCATCTTTACACTAAAACTCGTGGATCTTAATCTCCCTCGGGTGCTGTGAGCTTCTTCCATGCCAGGTTTGGCTCCATCCCATCCCGGTCGGCCCATTCCCTTTGAAGTCAGCGCCGCTGGCAAATGCCAGATAACACCAGATGCCTGTCTCCGCGCGTCTCTGGCTGAGAGAGCCTGGACCCATCAAGGTCCGAGCTGAGAGCTGTCGTCTTGTCACCATCTGGTAAAGACAGAGCAGGCCTCAGGCAGGTGCCAAAAGTGCCCCTCTTCCTCTTTGGCACCTCGTTATCTTAGTCTCCAACCCGCGGCGTTGCACTGGTGTGAAACAGAGCCCAGTGCAGCACTGCTGCATCCCCGGTGCCGGCACCACTGCCTAGCCTGAAGCCTGGGAGCTCTCCTTGCAGAGAAAATGAAATGCAAAAAAACACCAATGCTAAGGAGCCTCTGTTGCTTTTCCAACCAACAACTTAAATAAAACAGGATTTCGTGCCAAATTCTGGGCTGGTGACCAAAAGCCTCTCCTGGCTCCTTCTCCTAATTTTGGTTCCTCGCTCTGGCAAGCAGGTGTTTGATTTACACTCCTGTGACTTACAAAGTGATTTCCACATCATGCCACCTCTTCCCACTCCAGGAAAATCTGGGTGGGATGGCTGCAGCCTTTGGAGAGGCTCACCAGCTGCAGAGGAGTGCCGGAGCAAGGAACCAGGCTTTAATTCCTCTTCTAGGAGCTTTTGTAGCAGCCTCACATGAAAGTGCTGCAAGTGCCATCGTCACTGTGCTGTCATTACGCTTCAGAGTTATCAGCCAGGTGAGATGTGCGGGGGCATCAGTACCTCAGCACAAGTACTTACGGCAGGAAAATAAAGAGGAGAGAAGAAACTTACTGAGGATGCCAGCGATGCCCGTGTTAACAGCCCTCGTCTCCCGCACCCTGAGGAGCCAAATGACCTCTCAGCCGCAGGGCTGCTCCCCGGGTACCCATCATTCAGGCCGTGGGGAGAGCAGCCTGTTGCTGCTGCACCTGCCAGAGTGACCTGTCTTGCTCTTCTTCCAGCACAGCCTGGCTTGGGGACAGGGTCACAGCATGGGGTTTGCACTTGGGATGCAATTTTGGAAGGCCCAGCTCAGCTGCCATCACTTGCATGGAAAGGAGCCGCTTCCCCATCCACCTAGATGCCAGTGTCCCCAAACTGCGTAGGAGCTGGATGTCTCCAAGACCTCTACTTCTCCATCAAGCCCTGCTAAAATTAGTCAGGGGGTCAGAAAGTTTTGGCAGGCACATGGTTGCACGAAGCTCAGTTCCTCTGGCACCAGGCTCATGTTGACCGTCGGCATCCAAGCTCGTTGCACCACAGAAGGCTTGATGGTCAGTCCCAGCACACCAGATACGTAAATGAAATAATCTAAAGCCTCATGGAGCTGCTGGGAATCTCTCCCTGATGCCAAGAGGCACGAGTGAGAAGCAAAGCACGCTTCAGTCGGCACCAGCCTTGCTGTTCCAGAGGAAGGAGGAGAAAGGACCCCGTGCCCCTTTGCAGGGCAGCATCATTTCTTCCTGGGGAATACGCCAGCAGAAATCCTGGAGGCAGTTGTTTTGCTATCCCGGGACAGAGGGAGAAGCCAAGGCTGACAGGGTGCTCATCCTCCGCCCGCTCGCAGCAGGGAGTGAACACGGTCCTTCCCAGCTTCGTTCTCTTACCCTTCATTGACAGACGAACTGTGGTTTTAATTGCCACCGCCCCTGTTTCACCACCTGGCCCCAGGGCCCCGGTATGGAAACACTGCCTGCCAGGGCTGGTGCAGAGTCAGGCGTGAAGCAACCCCCCCCCCCCAAGCATTCCCCCGCCATGCTGGCGAGCAGCTGGCGAGCTTCCAGCGCTGGGAAGCACTCGCTCAGGGGAAGGGAAACTCAGCAGCCGCACACGGTGGTTCTGGCCCGGCTGGCTGCCCACCCGGAGAAGCTGCCTGGCACATCCCAGCAATTACGATGGAGCGGAGCATCCTTAGAGAGGGCATCGTACAAACCGCCTCCCTCCACTCCCCTGGGGCTGATGAAAGGCTCCTTTCACTCTTGCACGGCCAGGGCAAAGTGCCGTGCTGGAACAGGGCAGCTTTTCCAGCTCAGGATCCTTGGTGGGGGGCTGGCAGGGACAGGGGGTGCTGCTTTCCTTCCACACACATGAAATCAAAGCGAAGGAGGAAGGAGGAAAACCCAATCCCAGAGTTTTAAAAAGGCAGCTCCCCGTGGCCTCTTCCCCCCAACACAACCAGCATCACATGAAATGCTGACTTGATCCCCCACACACACTCTGAAATGACAGGGTAAGAAAGCAAATAATCCCTGAAATGCCCCAAATTCCTCATGCCGAGGCACAGCCCTGGGCTGGGCAGACGTGGTGCCCCGGCGAAGCGAGTTTCTCTGCGCTGGGAGGAGAGGAAAGCGAGCGGGAGCTTACCGTGGGAAGCGAGCAGGCAGAAGATGGCCAGCAGCAGCCCGGGCCCGGGGGACGTCACCTCCATTGCGGCTGGGGCGGCCGGGGGGTGCTCGCCTCGCCGGAGCCACCCGTACACTCTGAGCAGCCCCGCAGCGGCAGCCGGACTTGCATACACAGGAAATTTCATTGAGATATTGCATGCAGCATTGGAGAGAACTGAGAGCACCCCCAGGAGGTGAGATGTGGCAGGGAGCTGCGGGTGGCTTGGGGGGGGGCGCGGCAGCACCCCCACAGGGCACCCACGGATGGATGACACTTCAGTCCCCACCCGTTTGGGCAGCAGCGCGTGCATCTGCTCGGTTTTTTCCCCTTACAGCATCTCAGGGTGTAGCTTAGAGCAAGCAGGTCCCCCTGCATGCGTTTTCAGGGTGCACAGGAGGTAGCTGAGGAGGATGCTCGCTGTGCCAGGGGAGCTGTAGGTGCTCAGCCATAAGGAGCTAGGTGCTGGTCCCCATACTTTCCCAGGTGGGAGCTGATCCCCTGGGCCCAACATCCAGCTTGCTTGATTAAAGCGCACTTTCCTTGTAATTATTGTTTTTCCTGTGTTTGTGAGGATTAAGTGGGCAGAAACCCTCCTGGGATGAACAGGAGGCAGGTACAGGGAAGCGTAATTCAAAGCGGTGCCAACTCAGGGAAGGGAATGGAGCTTTCCCCAAAACAAGGGGAGCAAAGCATCCACCCCCTCTCCCCGGCCCCCCAGAAGGCCTATTTGCACAGGGCGGGGAGCCTTACTCTGCCCTCAAATCGCAAAGCAGCACCACTGGCCGACCCACGTAACTCCTGGAGCTTCACTCAAATTCAAAAGGCATTGACAAAATCTCCAGCCACCTCGTTTCAAACAGTGCAGGCAGGCACCTGCTCCCTGGAAAGTGGAGCCCGTAGACACGTGGAGGTTTGCAAACCACAGGAACATTTGCTGCTAACCTGCTCTGAATTTGGAGCATGCAGTGAGACAGAAAAGTAGCTAATTATGTGTGGCTTTGTGGTTTTTACAGCAAACATGTCTGTGATGTTCTTGTCAAAAATATAACTCTTCTCTGGCAGGAAGAAATTTGTTGCTGGCAGAAGGTGTAGACACAAAGTCCAGAGACTCCAAGAAAATGGTTTATCTGTCCCGAGCCCCCATCTCTGAGCTGAGCCCTTAGGCGGGGTCGCACACTCTTGTCACCTCCCCATCCCCAGGTGTGCCCCATGGTGACACAACCAGAAGACACGCTTCAGTAAGGATATCCAAGTGCCTGTGCAGGGTCAGATACAGCTGGAGGCGGGTCAGGATAGGCTGAGCCTGACCAGAGGTGAAACTGGGGTTAGCAGGTAGATGATGGGACCAGAGGGAGAAGGGACCGGGTGTCTGAGATGCTCATTTTTGTTCTTCTCCTGAGCCATGGCACCATCATCTCCAGGTACTTTCCACCCTACCATGTTGCCACCATGGTAATAACGACCAAGGAGTCCCCAATGTCAAGGTGAGGACTCACACAGGCCTCCTCCAAAGGCAGCAAGGCATGATGGGGTTAAACGTCCGGCTTTACCTCTGCCATGGGCTGCTCTCCAGTGTGATGGTAAAAATCGGGTGAAAAGCAGAAGGATCCCACAGAGACATGCTTTGCTTGGGGACAAGAGTGTGATTTAATCTCTGTACCCAACCATTACCTGGAGATGCATCTGCAGCCACGGCTCATTTCATTCTGAGCCCTGCATCCTGTTTGTGTCCTTGGCAGGGTTGAGCCCACATTGGTCATTGACCTTGACAGGTCCAGCCTTCCCCAGCCAGCTCCAGGGGTTGTGGAGCAAATCCCTTCACAGTGCTTAACGTGATGTCCCCGAATCCCGCAGGCCTCCACCACGGTGTATGTCACCATCCTGGACGAGAACGACAACGCTCCCGCTTTCCGGCAGCAGCTGTATGAGGTGACCCTTGACGAAGGTCCCGCCACGCTCAACGCCACCCTCGTCACTGTGCAGGCCCTGGACCGGGACGAGGGACCCAATGGCACAGTTGTGTACGCCATCACCGAAGGCAACATCTTGGGTACCTTCCACATTGACAGTGCCATGGTCAGTAAGGATGCCAGCCCCACCCAGGCCATGCCCCCATCCCGCTCCACTCACTCTGGCCACTCTCCCTTCACCTTGCAGGGGCAGATCTGCACAGTGAAGGAGCTGGACTATGAGATCAGCCACGGCCGCTACACCTTGATCGTTACCGCCACTGACCAGTGCCCCATCATCTCGCGCCGGCTGACATCGACCACCACGGTAAGGAGCTGCTGTCAGGGTTGCGACACTGCGGCCTTTGCGGGGTCAAGGAGTTCCCTGGCAAGCGAGCAGTTTCACATCTTCTTCTTGGCCACATTGGACACTTTCAAGAGTCAGCTGGACAGGGTGCTGGGCCATCTTGTCTAGACTGTACTTTTACCTAGAAAGGTTGGACTAGATGATCCCTGGGGTCCCTTCCAACCTGGGATTCTGGGATTCCCAGTGGTCACCTGTCACTTTTACCAGCGGTCACCGGTTGCTTTTCCCAGCTGCAGCCAGTTTGCCCAGTTGCTGCAGCGCTACTCCCTCATAGGGGTTGCAAAACAGGGACGTGGGCAAGGCACGCTTGTGGGTTAATTAGCCCAGTTATTTGGTCGTGCGAAGGCAGAAACAGAAGAAATTCCCTGAATTGCTTTTAAGTTGCACTATATTGCTTTAGAGGCTCCCTTGGTTCTTCTTGCCTAAAGGGACTGTAGGCAGTAAAGCATTGCCAAAGCATTAATTTCTGCTTCATCTTTATCTTCTCAGATTATTTATCTGCTTTTTAAATTCCTTTTTCATTCCTTGTATGGAAGTTATTTAATGCCTCTACTATTTTTTGCTGCCTCTCGCTATAGCTCTTCCATTTCTCCTGGGCTGCAGTCATGTGAACCTAGTGCACTGCTCGAAGTGTGGGGAGGGCAGATTAGCGGCTCCAAAGCGAATGTTTTACAGGAATTGAATACACTGATTATTTTTGTGACCGAAACAAAAAGTTGATGAGTTGTAGGGCAGACTTTTCCATGCCCAGAATAATTTTAGGATCTGCAAGTGGAAGGGGTTGGTTAGATCTTGTGCCTTGGCTCCCTATTGCGGACCATAGTGCCTCACCCAGATACTGAGCCAAACATTTTCTAGTCCCTTAAAGGAGATAGTTTTTTATGTGTGAAGAAAAAAGATAAACTTAAGGGGACACAGCAGTGTGGGAGATTTCCCTAGATAAAATCTGGCTCTACAAACCTGGCAGCGCTGTGCTCCATGCTTCAGATGCGTGCATCTGATACTGCTGGAGATGCCTTCCTGGCCCAGGAAAACTGCAGCGGAAACCTCGAGACCTTGGGTTTAACTGCCGTCAGGGAAGGTGGCAACTGCCAGCGTACTGCAGGCGAAGGAAGAGCTTTCCCTGCTCTTGACCCGAGCAGAGACATGAACTTGGAAACCCCTTCAGCAACAAGTATCAAAGCTAGAAGGGATAGGGAACATCCTCCCTGCACAGCCCAGGGAGTTTCTGCCAGCACTGTATGAAAACATAGCTTTTAGGAGGAGGTTTAGTGGTTATATCCACTCTGATAAAGCATGCCAGCCTTTGTTTTCTCCACTGCTAGAAACTGGAGCAGATACTCAGATATACTCATCTGTAAAGATTAGATTAACCAGTAACAAATGCCAATCTGATGGATTTTTCAAACCCAGAAGGTCGGAAAGCTCCTCAATTTCAGTATCTTTCTCGTAACCACCTGTACCATCAAACCTTAATCTCTTATTAGCCACCGGAGACCGTCCTCCTTCAGCAGGGCTTCTCCTCTGTGCAAGTTCCCCAAAGCCAAGCAAGGGGGCAACACTCTTTTCAATATAGTATAGTACAGATCTATATAAATGTCTTCTATGTAGTATGACTTATTTAAAAAGCAATGCTCAAGTTTGTTGGATCCCCAGCTTCGCCGGCAACCCTATGGTCTGCTCTGTCCTAAAATTGTTGATGCTTTCCCCTTCTGAGGTCTGTAGGATTGATTTCTAGCCAGCTAAGTGCGTTGGGGAAAGGGATGCTAAGAATGGAAACATGCCAGAGGCATTGGTGATATTTTGTGTTGGAATAAGGACGCAAACTGGGAATTTTTTACAGTTTACTCAGCATTAAGAATTAAGCCCTTGGTGAGCAAGTGTGCAGCTGGCTGCGGAGATCGGGCCTTCCAAACTCATGTCTTTGATGGTCAAATCATGTCTTTGTTTTTTCTCTGTCCAGCTTGGGTTTCAGTATATGAATGTGGAGAACATTTGGCTTTTGCGTTGACTTCTCCATTGTGGTGCATGGCCTGGAGGTTGAAAAGGGTCCCACCTGTGTGTGGCTGGAGTTTCATAGTGTCGCTGTAGGATGGGCATGATTGGGAATAATGCGTTTGAGTCTCTGAACTGTGAGCTGGATGTTTGGTGAATGCAGCAAAGCCAGAAATACGGGGGGTATTTTACAATGGCCATGGTTTCCCACACTCATGGCTAACGAGCTGGTCTCCCTTTCCATCCCTCTCCTTTCACTGCCCTCCTCCCTCTTGCCCTGACCACAGGTGCTGGTGAATCTCAATGACATCAACGACAACCGTCCCACCTTCCCTCGGCCTTACGAGGGTCCCTTCGACGTCACAGAAGGGCAGCCCGGCCCGCGTGTCTGGACCTTCCTGGCCCATGACGGCGACTCAGGACCCAGCGGGCAAGTGGAGTACAGCATCATCTCCGGGGACCCCCTCGGTGAGCAGGGACGTGGGGTCACCACCTCTCCTTCTGGCTCCCCCCATGGAGGAACCTGGCTGGCAGGAGCTGGCACAGGAGCACAGGCGGAAGCTTTCAGAAAAGCCATCCTCCCAGCTGGGCGCTTCTGTGAATTCAGCCTTTCGACACCAGGAAATCCTGTTTTGAGCAACAGGAAACTTAACCTGTTCATGGCCAGGCAAGGGGGTGGCCGGGGCTTGTGCAAGGGAGGGGGGAAATCTGCTAAAGAACAAAGGCCAAAAAAAAAAAAGAAAAAGGCAAAAAATCAGACCGCAGAAAGAGAAATCATGAGCTGCAAGTACACAGCCCCGTCCCCTCAGCCCCGCTGGGTCTGCAGGGCATTTGGGGACTGAGTTGCTCTGCACCCCATGCTGAAGCTTGTAGCTCTAGCCCCACCAACACCCAGTGGCAGGTGGCAGAGGAGCCATGGACATCCCCAGCCATGGGGACGTACGGCTGTCCCTCCGTGAACGGGTGGTGACTTTAGCCCAGGGCATCTGGAAGGCAGAGCCCAGTGCCATCTCCAAACTGACCCCACCGCACAGCTTTTCCAGAGCAACCAGGATGCAACTCCTTGGCTCAGGGGGGTCCATGCCATGTAGCCCACCCTGTCTGGCCATCATGGGGCACGGACAGGTGCTTGGAGGGCTGATAGCACCTTCAGAAAGGCCCAACCAAGGCTTGTGAGCACCTCTTACTTGGCCATTCAACCCACGTCCCCTGCTCTTGCTGGTACCTGTGGGTGTACCGGTCCCTGGATAGAGCCCAGCTGCCCACAGTCATCCCATATCTGCAATAATGGGGTACTGGGGCTCTTGTCCCCAAACCTGCTGTGGTGCCTGTGCCCTGGCTGCAAAACAAGCCAGCCCCCTGGGCAGCCAGGTCATTGGCAGCAGCACAGCACGAGCCAGGGCCCCGCTGTCTCCGGCAGGGGAGTTTGTGATCTCCCCAGTGGAAGGGGAGCTGCGGGTGCGGAAGGATGCTGAGCTGGACCGTGAGAACATCCCCTTCTACAACCTCACTATCGCCGCCCGGGACCGGGGAGTGCCCCCCCTCAGCTCCACAGTGAGTCCCCCAGGACAGCGTGGGTGGTGTTGCAGGGTTACCATCCTGCATCCCCAGCCCCTTCCTCAGGGTCTCCTCTGCCTTGCCTCTTCTTCCATCCTCCTCCTTCCCCTTGTCCCTGGGACTTTCCTCCCCTAGGCTGTAGTGGGCTGAGTGGGGAAGCCCACCTCTTGCCTGTGGGGGCAAGAAAAGGATGGGAGGGGTGAAAATAGGTGCCACGTGCCCTCTCCACTTCTCTCCCTGGCAGATGCTGGTGGGCATCCGTGTGCTGGACATCAATGACAATGACCCCGTGCTCCTCAACCTCCCAATGAACCTCACCCTCAGCGAGAACACCCCCGTGTCCAGCTTTGTCACCCGCGTCCTTGCAAGGGATTCAGACAAGGGGCCAAACGCCCTCCTGACCTTCGACATAACATCGGGCAACATGGAGAACGCCTTCTACATCAACAGCACTGTACGGCCCCGGGGATTGCGGCCGCCCTGCGCCGGGGGTTGGGATGCTGGGACGCGGAGGGTGGGCACTCCTGGCCCCAGAGCCCTGCCTTCCCTGGGCACTCGTGGGTGCTATCTGGCATACTGCCTTCCCTCACCATGCCCTGGCAGGAGATGCCAGTACGCACGTTTCACTTCCCTTGTACCTATTTTCTCCCTTTTTTCTTGGTAGACTGGCATCATCTACGTAAACCGCCCACTGGATAGAGAGCGGGTGGCAGAGTACAGGCTGACCATCACGGTGAAAGACAACCCTGAGAACATACGCAATGCCAGGCGGGTAATTACAGACACTGCCGGGGCCTCCGGCAGCACAGGCAGCAGGGCAGATGGGAGAAGGGGCTCCTGCCGGGGCCAGAAGCAGGTGGTGCATTTACCCACAGCATTTTCTATAGCAGCCTCATTCCCCCAAAAACACCTGGGGGTCACAAGGAGGGGGTTGCAACCCACTCCCCATCAAATAACAGGAGTGGTAGGATTTACGGCAAGTCCAAAATTTCATGTTCACTCCATGCAACAGCAGCAGACGTCACAGAAAGTAGGACAAAGTTGGGCTGGAGAGCTGGACAACAATGACACCAGAGCATCCTTTGGCCCTGCCACGATATCCCACGCACCACCCTTTGGGGTGCAGGCTGGGAAAGGATGCCCAGCCCCGTGGTGAGGGTCCCTGCAGACCCTCCAGGGTGGTCCAGGGAGCACAGCATCGTGGCTGCACAGGGCTCCAGCTTTGACCAGCAGTGGGAGAGGCAGAAGGTGAGCTCAAGGAAAGGACATTGCGGTCATAGCCCTCTTGTCCCTGTTTTCCTTTAGGATTTTGACCTGCTGGTCATTTCCATAGCAGATGAGAATGACAACCGCCCCCTCTTCACCCAGAGCTCTTACCAGGCCGAGGTGATGGAGAATTCACCCCCAGGTAGGTCTCTCTTCTCTCCCTTACATGGCTCCTGGAGACTCCCTTCGGGGGCGAGGGAGGGGAGGTGTCTCCTGGCTGTCATGCAGGAGACACAACCCTGAGCAGGGAAAGGCTGCAGGCCAGTGGGAAGGGGATGCTGAGTATGAGGGGCTCCTGCTGACCACCCAGGTAGGTCAGCTTCGAGGAGACCATGGCTTTAGTCCATGCTGCTGGTGGAAACCCTTCCTGGCACAAGTCAGGCCCAACCCTGCGATAAAGTGGCCCCGTTTGGGAATTGCTTAGCTGGTGACAGCAAGACATGTGCATGGTCTAAGCTGAGTCCTAGAGTCAGCCTTGAAGGCACCAACCTGCCCAATGTCCCTGCATGGGATGGGGTGCCATCCCTCCATCACCAGCACCTGGAGCTGCCTTGCTCTGGGGGTTGGAGATAAAAGAGCCCAGCCTGTCCAGGTAGACATTTCCCAGCCAAATTGCTAGACATATTCCTCTTCTTTTTTTTTTTTTTTAACTTCTTGCCATTTAAATTGCTCCCTGCTCCAGGACCTCAGGTACCTCCTTATCCCACCATCAAGGGACTTCCCAGCCAAAGGGTTTGGGTGCCTCCAGGTGATGCCCTCGGTGGCAGGGTGCTGGTGCCACCCACCTGACGGATGTGTCTGTCTGTTTGTTTTTAGCTGGACGTCCCGCCGCCTTGCCTGGGCCCCGCGAGTCGGTCTGCAAGGCTGCAGCAGCTGCCCCCCTGCTGCCTCGTGCCCCGCGAGGCCCCACTCTGTCACCTCCTCCATCCATTCATTGCCGTCCCTCATGCGTCACCGGGGCGGGAGAGGGACTGGGTGGGGGGGGTCCGCAGGGGGCTGCCACCCTACCTAACCCATGTCATCCCACCCAGGGACTCTGGTCACAGTGCTCAATGGGCCCATCCTAGCTCTGGACAGTGACCAGGGCAGCAACGCCATGGTGACCTACCAGCTCCTCGAGGCATCCCCGGACCTCTTTGTTATTGACAACAGGACAGGTGGGGTGGCTCAGCAGGTCCCAGTCCCCAGCTCAGGGCCACCAGGCGGACATTGGGTCTGTCATGGGGCTTTTCCCCTCATCCAGGTGTCATTTCGGTGAAGCCCGGTGACGTGATAGACCGAGAGGCTTTGCTGGATCCTTGCCTGCAGTTCACACTCATGGCTCTTGATGTGGAGGGGCTGAACAGCACTGCCAGCCTTACAGTGACCGTCCTGGATGACAATGACAACCGCCCCATCTTCCAGGCGGCGTCCATCACAGCACGGCTGCGAGAAAACAGCCCCCCAGGTCAGGAGAGAGCTGAGGCTGGATGTGAGAGTGGGTGATGGAAAGACCTGGGTGTCCCCCGGGACTGTGACGATCCAGCTCCCAGTGCCAGGGGTGGCCAGGATGGGGTAGAAGGGAAAATTTTTCAACTGGGGCTGCCCTTGTTGCTTGACAGCATTTGCCTTGGGACCGGGGGCTTGTTGCTGCTGCCCTCCAACCCTCACTTGCGAGGGCTGTGTCCCCCTTTCCAGGCTTCTCTGTCCTCCAGGTGACAGCCACAGATGCCGACAGTGGCCTGAACCAGCAGCTGGATTATCGGATTGAGGGTGGCAGTCAGGACAGGTTCCTGATCGATGCCGCCACGGGGGTGATCCGCGTGGCCAACATCAGCATCGACCGGGAGGAGCGGGATGCCTACCGGCTGATGGTGGTGGCTGTGGACCAGGGCACACCGGCGCTCTCGGGCACCACCACCGTCAGCCTCCTCATCGATGACGTCAATGACTGCAGGCCTGAATTCATCAACCCCATCCAGACAGTCAGTGTCCCTGAGTCAGCCACCCCTGGCACCGTGGTGGCTGAGGTGACCGCCATCGACCGGGATCTCCACCCCCGCCTGGAGTACTACCTACTGGAGATCGTGGCCCGTGATGACACAGATGCGCTGGTGCCCGACCAGCAAGGAGTGTTCGCGGTGGATTTTAGGACAGGTAGGAGAGCGGGAAGGGTGGCAGGGGCGGCACGGACCCCTCTCCTCGCTTCCGCTTCTTCTTCTCTGCCTGGAGGTAGGTGTCCAAGGCATGGGGAGATGATGTTCCCCTCCTGCCTTCCTGCTTTCTTCCTCCAGCTGCCCTGTCTCACCCTGCCCTGTCCTCTCTTCCCTCCAACTGACTTAACTAACCCTTTTCTTTCCTTTCCGGCTCTCGGCCCACCAGGTTTGTCTCTGTGTCTGTGCTTATTTCTTTCTCCATGCCATCCATCACCTCCCTCCATCTCACCCATCACCATCACAGGCGGCCCCACTCGGGGCCAGGGGCTGCTCAGCCTTGGCAGACCAGACACGGGCACCCTCGCTGGGGGGAGCAGGGGGGCGGCTCTGGGGTAAGTGGTGGGCGGTGGGCTCTACCCTCGGGGAAGGTGAGCCAGGAGCTCCCTGCATCTGTTTTGGAAGGACAGAGCTGATCCAGGAAAGAAAAGCACCCGTGTTGGAAATCATACGGGACAAGACCTTTAAAGACATCCAGATGCTGAGCTAAGGTTGATGGGGTCCTGCAGGGGAGCAGCAGCAGGTGCTCCCAAACCCCTCTCATCTGCACAGCCCAAACAGTTACCCTGGCTGAGGCAGTGTGAGGCCCAGTTAGCTGGGCAGAGCGGAGCAGGCAGCAAGGCAGGAATTGGAGGGCAGGGGAAGAGAAGTTGTGTCCTCCCATAGCTATCGACTATTTTCCCTGTTTAGGCTTTGGGGAGAGGCAAGAGAGCACATGCAGTGGAGGGTGCAACAGTTGGCTGGCGCAGACCAGTCTGCTGAGCGTCCTTGGTGCAGGGGTGCAGGCACAGCCTGTGACCCATATCTTTTTGGCATTCCCAGGAGCTGTGAAAATCAAAACCCCCCTCAACCGGGAACTGGTGGCCACCTACGAGGTCACCATCTCCGTCCACGACAATGCCAGCGAAGTCATCGACCGCTCCGTTAGCGTGCCCAATGGTAAGCATGGGCTCCTGCCAGGCAGTGCAGGGCCAAGGCTGGTGGCTGCCCGGGGCTGGCACAGTCTTTCCCAGGCACCATGGCAGCTTCTGGGTAGCCAGCAGCTCTCCCACCTCCCTCTCTACCCTGACCAGCAACACTTCCAACAGCAGCAGTCCTGGACCAGCTCCCAGAACGTTCGGGTTCTCCTCTGAGCCCTCCTTTAGCGAATGGCCAGGCATCCTAGGGCTGCACTGGGGATGGAGAGGACCATGTGCCCATAATCATACCGTGGGAGACACTCATTTCTTCATTACCATCCCTGTGACATCTTGCCACCCTGCTCCTGATAAATCCAGGCCCATGTGTGAGAAGGCACACACAGATCAGGCACACACACACAGGAGTAGGTCTGAAGTGGGTGAGACTGTCCCACAGCCAGCTCAGGGCATAGTGGCTTTGCTGAATATTGCCATTTTTCTTGATGAACCCGCTCTATTTAGTTGGCTTTCCTGGAGTTTCAGGCTTGTATCCTTACAACCCTCCCTTCTCCCATCCTTCCTTCCCTTCTCTTTCTCACTTCTCCTCTTCCTCTCCTCTTCCCCTGTGGTCTCCACCATGGCCACAGCCAAGCTGACAGTCAATGTCTTGGATGTCAATGACAACACACCTCGCTTCCGCCCCTTTGGGGTCACGTATTTCACTGAGAGGATCCTGGAGGGAGCCACGCAAGGCACCACACTCATCTCCATCTCAGCAGTGGACCCAGACAAAGGTGCCAATGGGCAGATAACCTATGAGCTGCTGAACCTCTCCCCGGAAGGCTACACCTGCCTTGAAGACCAGTCGGCAGGTTGGTGGCCTGGGGAGGTGGGACTCGGGGGCAGGTCAGTGTCCTGGGGCAGTTTTCTCATTTCAGGGTCTGCCATCCTCTAGGGAAGGTCGTGGCCAACAGGACAGTGGACTACGAGGAGGTGCAGTGGCTGAACTTCACCGTCCGAGCTTCCGACAACGGCTCTCCCCGCAGATCTGCTGAGATCCCTGTGTACCTCCAGATAGTGGACATCAATGACAACAATCCCATTTTCAGCCAACCGTCCTACCAGGTGAGCTGGGCTCCCCCATCCAAGTCCATGCGGGGCTGGGCTGTGCCTGCCTGGAAAGGATGGGCACAGAGCTAGGGTTTCTCCAGGGACACCTTCTCTTCCCTCTCTCTGTGCTTGAACTGTCTGAAGACAATGGTCAACCCACTGATGTACTCTGTCCAGCTGTGCCCACCCCTGGGTGCCACCCTGCACCCTTGATTACTGCCTGCTCCCTTTGCTTGCAGAAAGCTGTCTTTGAGGACGTGCCGTTGGGTACGGTCATCCTGAGGGTCAAGGCCACGGATGCAGATTCTGGGCGGTTTGCTCTCATCCAGTACAGCCTGGGGGATGGAGAGGGCAAGTTTGGCATAAATCCCAACACGGTAAGGAGCCAACTGAGGCCGGAGCAGATTGGGAAAAGGAAGGGGAGGCTGAGATGGTCCCACCTTGTGCCTTGCTCCCCCACCTCACCTTCTGCCCCTTCTTGAGTACCAGCTCTGCCTGAAGGTCTCTGTGCCCTGCAGGGTGACATCTACATCCTGTCAGCCCTGGACCGGGAGAAGAAGGATCACTACACACTGACAGCTGTGGCCAGGGATAACCCTGGGGACGTCTCCAGTAACCGTAGGGAGAACTCCGTGCAGGTAGGGCTCTCCTCCTCCCACCACCCCTTGTGCGGTGGTCCCCAGGAAGAAGGTGTTAAACTTCAGGCTTTCCACCCCAGCAGGCTTGCTGGTGGCTCTGGGGAACAATTAGGCAGAAGGAAGGGCAGATGGCCCCAGGGGCTGTGGGGTGGGTGGCGCAGCGGTCTTTGTGTGATGGAGTGTTGGCAGGAGGGGATGGGGCAGGGGAGGGTGATGCTATTGTCTGCAAGTGCTCCAGCATGAATGGGTGCCCCTGCCGCAGCAGCTCCCATTGTTGGACGCAGGAATTCAGCTAGTAGAGTTAAACGAATGGCAGGAAGGGCACTGTGCTCCGGCAGCGGAGCCAGGGGTCACGGAAGAGGTACAGCCCATGGGGGCTGCCCAGCTATCTCCAGCCTCACGTCACCCAGCTGGCTGTGCTTTGTCGAAGGTGCTGATCACAGTCCTGGACATCAACGACTTCAGGCCCCAGTTCAGCAAGAGCCAGTTCAGCACCAGTGTCTACGAGAATGAGCCGGCGGGGACATCGGTGATCACCATGACTGCCACCGACCTGGACGAAGGGGATAATGGTGTGGTGACATACAGCATCGAGGGCCCTGGAGCAGGTAGGTGCTGGCAGTGGGGTGCTCCTCCCCAGGGTTATGATGAGCAGCAATTGGAAGAGACATAGGAGCTAAGCCTACGTCCCATGTCCTGCAGCTGGTTTGAAGCGAGGTTGTACACGCACTCCTGGCAGCAATACCGAAAGCATGGAACTTTCAGTATTGCTCCACGGTTCCCAGTTCCTCATGGCGTGGCATGTTACAGCTTTGCCTGCCTTTGTCCTGCAGCCCAGCCTTGGCTTATCCTCTTACCTCCCCCGCCCCAGCAGGACTTCCTATGTACGCAAGTGTGTCTTAGAGCAAGCTCACTGCATGCTTTAGAGGAAAGCTAAGGGCTAGGAGGCTGTGGGTGGAGAGTGATAGTACCTGAAATCCAGTATATGTCTGCACCCTGGGTAGTGATGGGAACCAGGCAAAAGCCAGCATAAACATAGAGGGGAATGGCAAAATGTTTATTTTCCTGAGACCCATGGGCTTCTCTGCCCGCTGCCCTGTCCCAGCCTCAGCAGGAGTGACATGCAGCAAGGGGTGGCCTGGGAATAGGGGCCTTGGCACTGCCCAGTAGCAGGGATGCGGCAGCAGGCAGGGATGCTCTGTAAAACCTGAGACCATCCGCACCCCTGGCCTCAGGCAGCTGGCTCTGCTCCATCACCCCTTGACAGGAATTTCAAGGCGCGTGCTTCAGCTGGTACGCTGGTTTCTAACCGTACTTTATCTGGTGTGAAGTGTCCTGAGCCAGAGATGTGTTTTTTTCTGCCCCCAGAGGCATTCAAGATCAACAAAGACTCTGGACTCGTCATGTCACGGCGGCGCTTGCAGTCCTACGAGAGGTTCAACCTGACTGTGGTGGCCACAGACAAGGGGCGTCCTCCTCTCTGGGGGACCACCATGCTCCACATCGAGGTCATCGACATCAATGACAACCGCCCTGTCTTTGTCCGCCCGCCCAACGGCACCATCCTGCATATCAAGGAGGTAAACCCTTTGAGAGGGAGCTGGGGTCATGGCACACCAAGACTGTGCCTGGGAGCTCTCCTGCCTACTGGTGGCAAAATCCAACCTCTGTCTCCACCGGGGATGGAGCAAGACCTTGATTTAAGATGTGACAAGAAGGTTTGAGTCATGGGGCTGGATGGTCAGCAACAGCCCCTCTCCGTACATGCAAGTGGGGATGCTGGGGCAGCTTTGGGGAACAGAAACCCCAGCAGCATGCAAAATAAGGAAACAGCCGGGTGCTACATGCTGAGCCTGTTTATAAACAAGGGACAGAATGCTGACATTTAAGATGTTTCTCCTTTTGGGGAAGCTGGGCTTGGCTCAGCCAGTCCCCGGCACATGCACAGAGCAGCGACCCTGCCAAAGCGAATCATAGCTCCGCAGTGCCAGTCCCTAGTTGGGTTTTGGGCAGTGGGAGCCTGCTGACCCTGAACCCCTGACAAGGGGGTTCGGTGGGGCAGGAGGAGCAGGGGACTCACATGCAATGCCAGGGCTGAGGGTCTGTACGTGTGCAAGCAGGAGATCCCCCTGCAGTCCAACATCTACGAGGTCTACGCCACAGACAAAGACGAGGGCCTCAATGGAGCAGTGCTCTACAACCTGCTGAAAACCGGGGCGGGGAACAAAGACTGGGAGTATTTCAGCATCGACTCAGTCAGCGGGCTGATCCAGACCGCCAAGCGCCTGGACCGGGAGAAGCAGGCAGTATACAATGTGAGCAGCACGGCCACGGGTGGCCAGGCAATCCTCAAGGTTGCTGGTGTGGGGCTGGTGGGATGCAAGCGATGTGGCGGGGATGGTGTCAGCTGCCGCAGTCATGAAGATGTCGCACTTCAACAGGAACTGGGTCATTATCAAGTATCATCAGAGAGTTGCGTCCAGCTCCCAATTCCCTGTTAAATCCCCCCAAAACTCTCCACCACCCAGCTGTCCTCTCTGTCCCTGCCTCAGTGACGTCTCCTGGCCTGCATGGCTTTGCCCAGGATGGCCCTTTTTCCTCTCTCCCTATCTCCCTAGTTGATCATCGTGGCCTGCGACCAGGGCCAGCCAGCCTATGAGACCATGCAGCCCCTCCAGGTCACACTCGATGACATCGATGACAATGAGCCCGTCTTCCTCAGGCCACCCGTAAGGAGCTGGGATGGAAGGGATAGGACACAGGGGATGCAGGGATGGGGATGCCAGTGAGCATGTGTGACGGAGCATGCACTGCTGGGCGTTACCATAGTGGGGACCATGATGGGATTTGTCCTCTTTTAATTAAATCCACCTCAATGCTCATAGCCCTCCCTTCTCCCGGGGTCTCATGCAGAGGGACAGTCCCCAGTACCAGGCGCTCTCCGTCCCCGAGCACTCGCGGCCTGGCACCGTGGTGGGGAATGTCACCGGGGCAGTGGACGCAGATGAGGGCTCCAATGCCATCGTCTACTACTTCATAGCAGGTGGGTGCCAAGCAGGGCGGGATGGACAGCTCTGCATCCTCCTTCACACCCCTCACCAAGGGTTTCTGTCACTCCCACCATCTCCTCACTGCATTTCTGCCCTTGTCAATGGGTGAGGTGGCATTTCAGAGATGCCAAGCCTGAAGGGGCTAACTGGGGACCCCTTTCTGCACCCAGCTGGGAACCAGGAAAGCAACTTCCAGCTGAGCCGGGAGGGGAAGCTGCAGGTCTTGCGAGACCTGGACCGGGAGAAGGAGCCTTACTACTCCATCATAGTCAAAGCGTCCAGCCAGAGGAACTGGTCACCCCCCCGGGGCCAGAGGGCAGGCAGGGCCCAGCTCTGGGACCTTGCTGGGGACCTGACCCTTCAGGAGGTGCGGATTTTCCTGGATGACATCAATGACCAGTCCCCTCAGTTCACCAAGTCAGAGTACACAGCTGGTAAGGGTCTGGTGGGGCACCAGGAGCCAGAGATGCTCTGGGGAAAATCTAGATGGATGGAGGGGCAGTGAGAGCCAGCCTGGCCCCAGGTCCCTGTCCCGTCTCTCTCTCAAAGGGGTTGCCACCGATGCCAAGGTGGGATCAGAGCTGATCAGAGTGGTCGCAGTGGACGCTGACGTGGGCAATAACAGCCTGGTCCTGTACAACATCTTGGGCATCCGCTACATCAAGCAGCACTCCAATGACTCTGAGGAGGTGGCCAACATCTTCAGCATCGGTGCGTACCCTGCATGCCACTGGAGCACGGGGCCATGGCCAGAGATGGCCCTGTGGTCAAAGGTGCCCTCGTGGCCAGGGTCACTAATCCTGGGGTTATGACTGTCCTTCCCCCAGGAACCCTTGATGGGATCCTGCGAACTTTCGACCTCTTCACGGCTTACAACCCTGGCTACTTCGTGGTGGACATCGTGGCCTCTGACCTGGCAGGCCACAACGACACGGCCATTGTGGGGATTTACATCCTGCGGGACGACCAGCGGGTCAAAATCATCATCAATGAGATCCCCGACAAAGTCAGGCAGTTCGAGGAGGAGTTCATCAGCCTGCTCTCCAACATCACGGGCGCCATCGTCAACACAGATGACGTGCAGGTAATCACCCACCTTTGAGGCTGCTTTGATGACAGGTAACCTTCTACGTGCTGCTTGGTAGGTCTCCTTGGAGGGTTGCCCTGTCTATATAAACCGTAGGCACCCCTGAGCTCTGAAGATGATGGATACGTCCCCAGCTGGGGTGTATCAAAGGGATCCAGACAGACCCCATGCCAGGCTTGAGGGTCTCTTGCCATGCAAGCATGCCTCAGGGCATGCTCGGGACATGCCCCGGGACGAGACAGCTCTCCTGTACTGCAGACTTTGCTGTCTCTCCCCAGTTCCATGTTGACAAGAAAGGTCGGGTAAACTTCGCACAGACAGAGCTGCTGATCCACGTGGTGAACAGGGAGACCAACCGCATCCTGGATGTGGAGCGGTATGTCACCTGGCCCATCACCCAGCCCAGCGCCTGGCCTGCTGAGTTCTCCGGGAGCCTCATTAACATTGAGATGCCCAAGCAATCCTTCTCTTCCCAGAGTGATTCAGATGATAGATGAGAACAAAGAGCAGCTGAGGAACCTCTTCAGGAACTACAACGTGCTGGACGTACAGCCCGCCATCACCACCCGGGCCCCCGATGACCTGTCGGCTCTGCAGGTAACAGCCAGCTGGGGCTGGAGCAGGCTGCTGCTTGCAGGTGGGGCGATGTCACTTCCCATCCTCCATGGTCCTCCATGGCCTGGAGAGGTGTTTCACCCAAATCATTTTGAGCGGGTGCCCACTGTCAGGTGCTGGCTCCGTGCTGGAGATTGCCACTACCCCTCTGTCTCTCCTAGATGGCAATCATTGTGCTGGCCGTCCTGCTCTTCCTGGCTGCCATGCTCTTCATCCTCATGAACTGGTACTACCGGACAGTGTGAGTTATGCCCAGGCTCTGCCCCACTGGCCACAATGTCCCCATGGGCCAGGGGGACCCACGTGGCTGCTCCAGGCCCTGGCAGTGCTGGCAAGCAAAGGAAAGCATCAGCTTCCCAACACCTTCTGCGGTGGGGCTCAGCCTGGGTTAAGAAATTGCCTCTCTTCCCTCAAAATATAATGGTTTTCATACTGTTAGCACCTCTCCCTGCCAAGCTCGCCATCCTTATAGATACAAGGGCTGTTTGCAGGGTTATTGCAAATAATTGTTCCCCTCTCCTTCCGAGCATCTTCTTTATTTTCTTCCCTGATTCATTGTATTTCTTTCACAGGCACAAAAGGAAATTGAAAGCCATAGTGGCTGGCTCCACTGGTGAGCATTGTTTGGGGTTTTCCAGCTGCATGAGACAGTGGGGTGCATGAAGAGCATGGAGGGGGTACACAGGGAGACATGGGGAATATCAGGGGGGGTGTAAGTCAGAAGCAATCCTGCCCAGCAAGGGGCAATGGTGGGAGGCTTTTCTCAGCATCCAGGCGCCACGTTATCAGCCACATCCCAGCATGTTTCTCACACCACCGGTGCCTTTTTGGTCACTCAGTTGCCTTCCCCGATAAAGAAGTGCTGCCCCCCTGGTTTGCTGCTCAGCCCGCTGACGTGCCACCCTGTAACCCCTGCCCTTGCCTTTTGCAGGGAACAGAGGCTTCATGGACATCATGGATATGCCAAACACCAACAAGTACTCCTTCGATGGGTGAGTTCTCCCCTTCCTTCCCTTCCCCAGTTTTCTACCTCATGGTATGGCAGCCTGCTCCCAAGAGAGGGATGCTTGCGTTTTGCAGCCAGGGATGCATGGGAGGCGGAGATGCAATGCCTCTTTGCTCTGCAGAGGGATGTGGCCAGGCATGCCATGTGGGCCATGACTCTGGCCCTGGGATGCGTGCTTGCCTTGAGAGCTTTCAAAGCCAAAAGACCTTGTGCCTTCTCCTGTGACTTTGTCTCTGGCCAGGCTTGGGGTGAGCAGAGATGACAGGGAGGTGTCGACACACATCTGAGTCCACAGCAGCCGAATTCATGCCTGCACAGGACAGGAGGAGGCAGTGCAATCTCAGCATCCGGGCTCTGGATGGGGTTAGGAATGCTGCCACCCTTTGCTTGTGCTGAGGGCTGCTTCTCTCCCCTGGGCAGGGCCAACCCAGTGTGGCTGGACCCCTTCTGCAGGAACATGGAGCTGGCGGCACAGGCGGAGCACGAGGACGACCTGCCAGAGAACCTGAGCGAGATCACCGACCTCTGGAACAGCCCTGCCCGCACCCACGTGAGACACAGCCCCTGCCAGGACACCTCCTCCCCACTCCTGACACCCGCGCCGCCTCCTCAGCCGCTCTCTCCTCCTGCAGGGGACCTTTGGGAGAGAGCCCTCTGCAGCCAAGCTCGAGGATGACCGCTACCTGCGGGCAGCCATCCAGGAGTACGACAACATTGCCAAGCTGGGGCAGATCATGCGGGAGGGACCCATCAAGGTGAGTGATGAGTGCGGGCATCCTCCGCCAAGGGGTCTTCTCCTACCACTACAGCTTCCAGGTTCACAGCTGCAGTGCCGGAGGGTGACGTTGCTCAAAAAAAAGCTGGGATGAGGCCAGTGTCGCTCCAACCAAACCATCTCCTGTGGGTAACTCATCGTCTCTCCCCCTCCGCCCAGGGCTCTCTCTTGAAGGTGGTTCTGGATGATTACATGCGCTTGAAAAAACTCTTTGCCCAGCGGATGGTGCATAAGGCCACCGCCAGTCTGGGGGACCGCTCCTCGGTCTCGGAGGTAGATGGGGTGTGCATGGATGTGGGGAGATGCTTGCCGTGCCCTCTGGGATGCAGTGTGTCTTCCCGGCCCCGCAGGTTGCCGTCGCTCCCCACAGCCATGGTCCCCATCACCCAGTGGTCCCCCCATTCTCTGCTTGACCAAAATGAGCCAGACAATGGTTTTCCACTGAGACTGCCAGTTCCCTGCAGTGCCCCAGCTCTCACGGCCCCGTGTTTCCTCTGAGCATCAGCAGCACCCTCTTCCTCAGCCTCTCCCACCTGGGGGAGGACCCCACTCCGTCCATCACCCCCCGTCCCTCTCTGCTGAGGCTGGCCAAGAAGCTACAGGTCCCTGCACACATGCAGGGACACCTTCTTTCTCCTCTGCTCCTCTGAGCTTATTAACCCAACAGGTTTTTGAGGCAAAAAGGCTGGGACAGAGGGTTTAGGTCCAGGAGAGCTGCTGCGGGGAGAAGCAGCTCCTCCTGCAGCCTTCCCCCTCTTCACTGGGGGCAAAACATGGGGCAAACAGAGTGGGGGAGAGCAGTGGAACAGGAGATGCCTATCAGCCTTTCTGCCCCCCCATCCCTCCTTGCCCTTATCCCCCTCCAGCCCATCCAGCTTTCCCTCGACTCCTTTCCTTGTCTGCCTCCTGCCCCACCACCATCGTACAACCAAATCCCAACCCGGGGCCAAACCCCTTCCTGAGCCCCTGCGGGGGCTGCTGCAGGACACACCACCCGACGAGCAAGTGATCCGGCTGGAGGTCATCATCACGCTGGTGATCCTCATCACCACGCTCTGAGGTTGCCTCAGAAAAGGAGGGTCCCATCCCTCCCACTGGGTTCCAGCATTGCAGGAGGTTTGGAGGTGGGGAAGCCAGGATCTGCTCTGACCGTGGTGGTGATTCCCTCCCATCATGGACCTTTTGCAGCTGATCCAGAAGGAGCTGGAGGAGGAGGAAGAGGAGCGCAGCCCCAGCCAGGGCAGCCTCCGCTTCCGACACAAGCAGCCAGTGGAGCTAAAAGGTCCCGATGGCATTCACGTGGTGCACGGCAGCACGGGCACACTGCTTGCCTCCGACCTCAACAGCCTGCCCGAGGACGACCAGAAGGTGCTGGGTCGCTCGCTGGAGACTCTGACTGCCGACTGCGGGGGCTACAGCGACCACAATGCCCGCACCGAGTCAGCCAAGTCTACCCCCCTGCACAAGATGCGGGAGGTGATCATGGAGAGCCCGCTGGAGATCACCGAGCTATGACGAGCGGTGGTGGCAGTGCTCCTCTAGCCAAGCCGGGGCCAGCGGGGACAAAGCATGGGCCAGGGGGACCGTGGCAGGGGCCGGGGGCACCCTGAGGCCGGCACTTGGCCCCCTCTTCCCCTGCAGAAGGAGTCCAGGCCAACCGGCGCGGTTCACTCCGGCAGCCTTCGAGAGCTTGGCCCCAGGAAAGGGCTCTCAGGACCGGTTTGCTTTTACTCACCTGTCATTTATCCATGAAAGCATTAAATTTTTTTTATTTTTCTTATTAAAAAAAGTTGGGTTTTTTTAAAAAAAAAAAAAAAAAAAAAAGAAAAGCTAAACGACTCTGATGAGTCCAGGCTGGACAGGGGTGAAGGCGCAGCGAAGGTGTGGATGATGTGCCACCGCAGCATCCCCAGGTGCAGGCTGGGAACAAGCAGCCATCACACCTCGACCACGGGCACAGGGAGGGCCGGGGCAGCGCGGGGAGAGGCTGAGGCCGTCCGGCATTGACATCACCTTTCCAGCAAGGAAAGAGCAAAAAAAACAAAAACCGAAGACATTTCTCCATTTTGCTGGCTTTACCAAAACATGTTGCGACGTCGGAAAAGAGAGAGACTGACAATAACTGGGGCTTCTGGATGTGGAGTGCTCGTGCGTGTCTTTATGCCCTTTTCTTTCCCCTTCTCTCTTGCTTTTGGGTTTGTTCATTTGGGGGTTTGTTTCCAATCGTAACCTTGTGGAGAGTTTCGGGCACGGTCTGTTACGGGACTCAGAAATACACTGTCTATGGCTTTGGGTAGCCTGTCTGTTGTCCTTCCTCCCCGGCCGTGCCGCGCCAGATTCACCACACCCAAACGGCCTTTTGATGAGAAAAACCCCCTTCTTCCCTTAATTCACCCCTCCCTTCATCAGCTTCGTGAGATGCCAGCTTAGGTGTTGCTACACCCCGGATTTTTGGGGGAAGCGCTAAACCTCCCCCAGGTTTGCCCCCCCTTTGCCATCCCCGCCCAGCACCCCAGCACAAGGAGGAGGGAGAAAACCAGCCAGGCTCATGGGAGGAGTTTATTTGCAGTGAGACGCTCCCATGCACGCTCAGGACCGGGCTCCGCAGGCATGTCCCCCTCCCCACGTCAAGGAGGGACAAGCCAGCAACCCGTTGCCCCCCTGCCACAGCAGCTGGGTCAGCATGGGACCCCCTTGGCAGGGATGTGTGCATGAAAGTCAATTTTTGCTCCCAAACTCACTCATTTTTTGTTCAGGGGATACTCTGTGTGTGTGTGTGTGTGTGTGTGTATATATACACACACTTATCTCCAGCAATTGGCCGGACAAATCAGTGTATTGCAAACTTCATGCAAAGCCAGGCATTGCAGGCAAATATAATCCACTTTGTTTCTTTAACTAGTGACCAGGGGGAAAAAAAGAAAAACAAACCAAAAAGCCACCCCAGTTTGAAGAGGGACCAGCAAAGGTCTGGGCTTGCCAAAAGCCAATGAGACCTGTGGTGTGAGGTTGCCAGTGGCCGGGAGCAGGCGCCGGCGTTTGGGCAGCAGAAACTGTCCCAGCTCACGGGGCTGGATCCATGTTGCAGAATCTGGGCTTTACAAGCAGTTCAGGGTGGGATGGGGATGAGGATGGGGATGGGGTTGGATATTTTTGCAGTTGCCCTGAGAGATGTCAAGGCTGAATCCCTAGTCCTGAAAATACTAACGAGTCCCTTAACCTGATTTGGAAATCCAAGCCCCAAGGGTGGGAAAGGAAGCAGCAGAGGCAGCTGGGGTGTCCCACAGTCCCCGCCAGGGTGGTGAGGCCGGTGGGCTCCTGCTATCACTGTCCATGTGTGCAGGCACATCCCAAGGGAGGGGGTCTGGGATCCTGAACCAAAATGGTGGGGCAAGCCCGGCCAGACGGGAAGGTGGCTCCTAGTTCCATAGGTGACGCTGGCAGTGCTCAACGGCCTGCAGGAGAGACAGAGAGGGCTGGCAGGGGGAGGCAGGGACCCCGAGCACCGTGCCGACCCCGGAGAGGGGACTTGGCTGACACTTACATTACACTCTACAGCCGTGGCCATGTTCTTGCACCAGTATTGTGGGCCCCAGGCACAGGGGTCCAAGCCCAGGAGATCCTCCTTGGCTGAATCGCAGGCTTTTAACTTCTGCATTGCAGAGGAAAAAGGTGGGGCGGGGGGGGGGGAGAAAAAAGTCCCTATGAGCACCGCTTGGCCCCACTGCCCCTCCGCCAGCCTCCCCCACGCCTGGCCGAAAGACGCCCAGCTCAGTCCGGGCTGCCCCAGGGAGCAGGTGCCGCACCACAGCACAGGGACACTTACGGTACAGACAAAGGTGGGGTCCATCATCTGCACAAGGAGCCGGACGGCCGCGGGCTCGTACTGCAGCACGAGTGCCTCACACTGGGAAGGACAGAGGGGGTGAGCCTGGCTCATGGGGCTCAGGGGTCCCCACCAGGCTGGGCGCTCCCCTCCTGGCTCACCTTGCTGGTGAGCGGTGTGGGCAGCAGCTCACAGCCCTTCTCCAGCACGTCGCCCAGCTCCACCAGCGTCTCATTCTTCAGCAGCTCGTTATCAAAGTAGGTGATGACGATCTGGCAGACATTGCAGATGGTGCCCACACCCGCCGCCAGCTGCTCCAGTGCAGCAGCCCCTGCGGGATACGGTGGGGGCTGTTAGCACCAACCCCCATCACCCCCCCTCCCTGGGGACCCAGTGTCTGGGTGCCACCCGGGTACCCCCAGCTCACCTCGGTGGGTGTACCCGCTCCGGGGGCAGCAGCGCAGCATGGTGCAGACGGCCACTGGGTCGGTGGCCTCCAGCAGCATGATGACCACGGCTTTGCCGTAGGAGTTGACGAAGTCTTTGCACTGCCCGATGATGCCGTGGGGCAGCATGTTGCACACCTTCTCAATGTCGTTCACCAGTTGCTCCTGCCAGGAGAAGGCAGGCTGAGGAATGGGGAGGACCCCCCCCACACTCCTTGCTGCCCCCTTTGTCACCCTTCTTCCAGGCCCCGCATCCCCAGACGGCAGCGGCAGGGCTCACCTCCGTCACGTTGTTCTCCAGGAGGCTCTCAGCCGTCTTCACGACAAACTGGCACATCTCACACAGCGGCGTGGTCCCCTCCCCATCCTGTGGGGAGAAGGCGGTGGGGTGTGTACCGAGCCTCCCCAGAGCCACCCCCATCCTGCCCAGCCATCAAATCCCAGGAAAGACATTCCCCACCTTGGAAAAATGGAGGTGCTTGAGGGGGAAAAAAGCAAAATACAGCTCCGCCTTTCCAGCATTTGGATTTTAAGGAGCACGGCAGAGTGGGGGGTCCCCACTTACCCCCAGCGTGCTCAGGACCTGCGTCACCTTCTCTGTGAGCAGCGTATGGAGGGGCAGTGCAGAGGCAGAGGAGCAGAGTCCCAGATGGCCACACAGCTCCATTGGGTCCTGGGGAGAGGGAGACCACCTGAATCAGGTGGCTATCACCCCCCAGGAGGGTGGTTCTGTGCCCTGCCCCCTGCTTCCCCATGGAGGGAGGTATCAGCCCGTCGGGGTGCAGGTCTCACTTACCTCAGCTTGCTGCCGGTGGAGAGGGCAGAAAATGGCAAGAAAAAAAAATAATAAAAAAGAATTACAGCGGTTGCAAGCCAGAGAGACAAGAAAAAATATTTAAAAGTTTATAGGAATATTAAAACAGCGGGATTAATTAGAAAGACAAGAGCAGGACCCCACTTCTGCTGGCAAGGTCCCCTTCTCTGTGCTGCTTGGCCACCCCGCCAGTGCCCATCCGCCCCTGGCAGCGCCGGGGGGCTGCTCACCCACTTACCAAGTGCCGGAGCAGCTGCACGGCCGTGTCTCCGTATTCGGCCAGGTAGCGCTTGCACTGTGCAGGAGGACACTGCGTCAGCACCCAAGGAGGGACACCCCACCCCGCCCTCCCTGCCCACACCCCTGGGTGCTGCACGAAAGCAGGTGGCCGCACAAGATGCTCCCATGCCGCGGTGACAAGAGGGAGGAGCGGGGAGCCCAGCAGGGTGCCAGCACCCTTACCCACTGCGCCAGGTCCGGCGCCAGGACCTCGCACGCCTCCTCGGTGCGGGCCACCAGCGCCTGGGCGAAGGCGGCGTCAGTCCCCAGCTCCAGCTGCAAGGCCGCTACCAGCTGCAGGCAGTCCCCGCACACCTCCTCCGTCGCCTGCGGGATGACACAGGCAGGGACACATCCGTAACTCCCCAGATAAAACTAGCCCCCTCCCCGCTCCCCCCCTCCCCGGGTTTGCAGGGCTGGGCTTTAAATGCCGGTGCACTCTGGGGCAGCTTTTTGGCCAGCATCTCTCTGATCCCACCCTGGACCCTGCAATATCCGGGCCCCAAATTGGTGACACCCCTAATTTCATCCGTGCAGTACTTTTTAATATTTTTAAAAATTATTGTTAAATAGGTGATGCTTAGGTAATTCTCGCCCTGGGGCAGCATCAATGGCGTTTGTTCCCATGCTGCGGTACCTGGGCCTCGTCGTCAGGCAGGTCCTGGGGATGGAGCAGGAGGGGCACGTTGGCAATGAAGGGGGTGACCAGGTCAGCAAAGTCCTGAGCGGGGCCCGTGCGGGCTGGTGGCGGCTCCTGGAACTTCAGGGCCCCCGTGGGGCTCTCCCGAGGCTGGCACAGCTTGAGGGTCCCACACACCACCTTCGGGTCCGACTGGGGGAGCAGAGGACTGAGAGCCTGGGGCTGTGTCTGCCCCACCAACCCGTTCCCCCCCGCCACATCCCTGGGTCATTTCCATCCCCATCTCCACCTTGCAAAGGTTTTGTCCCAGGCATCAAGAGCCTCCCGTGCCCTGCAAGCTCCCAAGACAGCCCAAACCATGGAGAAATGCAAACCCAAGGGGTGTCCCCCCACCAGTTACCATCACTTGCTTGCCCAGCTGCACAAGGACGAGGATGCCGGTGTCCACCATCTTCTTGCACTTGACTGACCAGTCCTGGAAGGGCAGGTACTGGCATTTCTTCTCCAAGAAGAGCCGCACCTTTTCCTAGGTGACAAGGTGAGTGCTCAGGGCTGGGCTGACCCTGCGGTGTTGGGGGGGGGGGACACCAGCCCCGCACACCCCCCCCATGACTGGGACCCACCTCAGTGCAGTTGTCCTGCAGGATCTTGCCCACCATGGAGACTGCCATCTGGCACAGGTGACACGGGATCCCCTTCTGCTGAGCGAGGGCAAGTGTCAGGCTGCTGCGATGGCACCCGGACCCCCCCGCTTGCTCCCCAAATCCCACCCCTCTACCACAAAAACACCCCGCCAAGAGACACTTAGGCATATCCTGGGGTACCCACTCATTTTTGCCACTCACCCTGCAGAGTCCCAGTCCTACCTGAGCCCCACCCACCCAGTTAGGCAGCCTTGCTGGCTTACAACAAGCTGCTTGAGAGCATCAGTGGATGCTCCTCTGGGTGGCCACCTTCAGGGCAGCAAGGCTGGGCTTCTTCCCCCAAGCCCCACATTTTGGGGCAGGGTGGGCGCATCTCTCCATCACCCCGCATCGCCCCGCTCCCGGTGCGGTTACCCCCAGGGCCTGGTCCCAGACTGTGAGCCGACAGAGCTCCAGTGTCCCGCACTTGGCCGCCGTCACCACATCGCGGCACCAATCCTCCGGCCGCTCGCTGCACTCGGGGAGGGGGCTGGCTGCGGCTGCAGGGGGGAGAGGAGACTGTCAGCCCCTGGGGCATCCCAAGACCAGCTCCTGCACCACCCCAACCCAGCACCCCAACCCCAGCCCTGCCCTGCGAGCCAAGGGCAATGCTCCTCACCCTCCCGCTGTGATTCACCCGCAGCTTTTGCAATGGCGGTGCAGTTGCTGGGTTTCAGAGATTATTTTTTGAAGCCCAGCTTTGCTGGGCCACTGCGCGCCGCCAGCTTTTCCAATGGGATGTCGCAGCAGCTTTGGGCCAGTGACAAAAGCAAAGTGAATCTGGGGGCTCATTCTCAGCCTTGCAGCACTCTCCAACACACCGGGGAGGCAGCTGCTAAAGAAAAACAGCAGTAAATCTTGCAAAATGCGCAAACTGGGGATGTCAGCACTCAGCCCCACACAGCAGCCGGTTAGCCGTGCCGTCGCTCCCGGCAATGATTGAGCAACCCCGGTTTTAGGTGGTTTTTTTCTTTCCATTTCCTCCCAAGGACCGCAGTTTCTCCTGGCTGCAAATCCTCAACGCCGCAGCGGTGGCATCGCCCGCCCCAGCCACCGGGGCAGCGCAGTGGCGTGGCGCAATGCTGGCAGTGTAATTGCCACCTCGGTGTGTCAGGATTCATTCGCACTGGGACGTGTATTTACTCCCACCAGGGGCTGCACCCACCCAGGATGCAGCTGAGGAGGCGGCACGGAGCCAGCACAACCCAAGCCCTTCGTTGCCCTACTTTGGCTGAGGAGCTGCTCCGGAAAGTCGGCGGACACATGGGGAGCAGCACATGGACAAGCGGATGGACAGACCCTGCTGCAGCTGGCATTTTTAAGCAAAGCACAACCCCCTCCCAGAGAACTTGCATCCAGCTTTCACCACCCAGCCCTGGCCATACGATTTTGCACAGCAGGAATAAAGCCAAAGGCAGAAACTGCTCCTTCCACCCACCCTCCCCTTATCAGGTTTCTCCCTAAAAGCTGCTTTTTCAGCATGCCTGATTCTGGCAATGCCTTCAGCTCATCCACAGGACGTGTTGGGGCAGCACCTTGACGTGACCAGGGCCATCCCGGCAAGTCCCCGGAGCCCCCCCACCCGCCCCCAGCCCCACCTGCTCCCAAAAGCGCTGGCACAGCTCGGTGGGTGCTGGGCGGCGTTTCAGCCCCAATTACTCCATCAGGCTGATGGCAGCATCGGGACAGGAGCAAGCCCCGGGGCAGGGTGAGTCCCCCCGGGTTCCCATGGGCAGCTTCCCACACACCTCTCCAGCAGCATGATACCACCATCGCCGCATCAGCTGAGAGATATATGTTTTTGGTTTTGTTTTTAACCCTGGCACTAGCATCAGGGCAAACAGGAATGTCAGGTCAGCGGAAGCATTAAGGGGCAGCACCCAATAAAAAAAGGAGAGGGGAGGCAACAACCCACAGCTTGTGTCTGAGCTGGTCCTGCCTGACCCGCAGACAGGAGCATCTCTCGCAGCCCCGTGCTGGAGATCGGACCAGTGGCGTAGGGATGGTGCCAGCAATGCCATGGGGGGATTTTGCTGCTCTAAAGGACACCAGTGGTTTGGACCTGTAGTTTTCTGGCTCGCGGTGGCTTTCAGCTCAGCTCAGCGCTTACTCCTCACTCTGCTCAAGCTGAAACTCAGGAAACAAGCGCTGGGCCGGAAAAATAATTAATAACAATAATAACGCCCATCTGCTGAGAGCTTCCCTGGGTGGAAAGCATCGCCACAGGGCAAGCAACTGGAGCAACCGGTGCCCCGTGAGCTCCTCTCCACATTTCAAAGCCGTGCTGGAGCCACCTCATGCCGATGGGGCACCCAGGCAGCACGACATGGGACGATGCTGCTTTTGGCGAAGCCCTGGAACAGAGCAGGGTCGTGGCAGGGATGCTGCCATGGTCCCACAGCGGCCCCAGGCCAGCCCGTGCTGCCCATCCCCAGCTGCCAGGCCCCCAGGGTGGGGTGGGCTTTGCTCAGGGGGGATCCAGCACTGAGCTCCAGATCTAGCAGGGCCGTGCTGGCATTACACAGAGCCCTAGAGCGTGCCGGCCAAGCCAGCCAAGCCTGGCGAGCAGGTTGTGACGTAAACCCCGGGGGCGGCGGCCGCGTGGGCCCCAGCGCCCCAGTTCCCGGCTGGGCGCACACCCCTGTTACAGCAAAAACCGTAAATACACTCTTCCCACCATCAAAATCCTTCTTGATTTTTGACGAAGGACGCAGCATCCCCCGGTCCTGCAGCCCCCCCAGCCAGACTGCACTCTGCAGTCAAGCCGCCGCCGCCGCCGCAGCAGCCGCTGGCTTCCAGGGCAGGCGTCGCCCGAAGGACGGACGTGCCGATCGCGGGTGAACTTTCCTGCTCTGCCTGTTGCCGGTTGGAGCATTTTGGCACATCCCCCCGCAACCGTCAGGCCACGCGTGCGCAGTCACGAGTCCTCCACCGCAAAAGTGGTGCCTGGGCAGGTCATGTCAGAGGAGCCCGAAGGTCCAAGCCTGGGGTAATTAGGGCACAAATGGGGCTCTTCCCTCTAAAAGGGGATGGGGTTTTTTTGCCTACAACAGCAGGGATCCGTGGCTTCTTCCGGGAAATTTCCCCTGGAAAAAGTGATTTCCCCTCAAGCAAGGACCAGAGGTCAGAAACAGGCTCTTCCCCACTTGTTTCCTGGCGATGGGTGGGGAGGAAAGCCAGGTTATCACTTTCTCACTCTTGTTGCGGGGGGTAGCTAGGGAGCAGCAGCAGGAGCTCATCCACAGGTAGGATTTGCTCACAGATACCCAAAGCCCGGGTGATGCAAGGTCTCCAAAGGGGCTCAGGCTGCAGCGCTGCACCCCATCACCCTCAGAGCTCAGCAAGCCACAGGGGAAGAGGTTTCCTGCCGCCTGCACCCCTTACAAGGCCCCTACGGAAAAGGGTGGGATTAGGCAGCACCAGGGTCACTCGGGTGTACGAGGACAACCGAGCAGTTTCCCCCAAAAGGCACGTATGCAGCCAGGTCGTGAGGCAGCCCTTGCCCCCATCGCTGCCGAGACACCTGCGCTGGTTTTGGCTGGCTTCCCTCCTTCCATACCCCGAGCAAAACACCGATGCCATCCAACTCCCTGCTGACCAGGGAACAGAAGGAACGAAACTGCTTTTTTGCCCCAAGATCATCTCTAAGGGCAGAAGTTGCAACGCTCACATCCAGGTGGGCAAGAGGTGAAGCAGCCGGGTGGTGGCGCCTGCCCCGGCTCTGCTCTGGCATCACTCCAAAACTATGAAGCACACTACGGAGCTTAAACACTAGAGCTGGGAATAGTTTTGGGGTCCAGAGGGGTTTTCTGGGCTCACCTCAAGTCCTACCCGCAGGCCTGGCCTTACCTTGGTAGGAGCCCAGGCACACAGAAAGGATCAGCACCCAGCCACTCCATTTGCTCTCCATGCCGTTCCTAAGATAGTCCTCAGTGGCTGGTTCCTCTCCTGTGCTGCTCCCAGACTGAGGAATCTTGGACGGGTTGGGAGAAGCAGTGAGAACACACACCTACGCAGAGCAATTACCACACCCCTCTCCTTACGCCTTGATTATAAAATGATCACACCAGCCTGCAAGTGGAGGGAGGGACCAGAGCCAGGCAGGTATTCCCAGGATGCCCAAACCAGCCCAGAACCTGCTGCTCAGCACTAACCTCACCACTGCTGGCTGCGAAGGGTGGGCGCAGCAGGGGAGCAGGCCTAGGGCCGTGCGACATCGACCTTTTCTGTGTTCTTTGCCAAATAGAGCATCATTCCTTACCCAAAAGGTCAGCGGCGTAGATATTAAAATCACTGGTCTTTAAGATAAGTGAACTAATGGTGTATTTGGAGGCAGCGGTTTGCTTAAAGCATTTAAAAGATTTATTTTATTCTAAATAAAGGAAAAAAGACAAAAGGAAAGCCACAATAAACGCAAGTCGGCAATGAAGCCTGACATCAGGCAGCTTCAGCAAGAACTCCCTCCCGCCTGCGCAAGACAAATTGCAACACAGGGCTCTTGCCCCACACCAGGCATTGCGTTGGGCCCGGGAAGAGAGCAGCAGCAATCCTGGGCGAGCCTCGTCAACCTGCAGCTGCGCTCAATATAGCAGAGGCTTGATGGGACACGCACATTGCAAGGCAACGGCAACTCAGTGGAAACCCGAATGCTGCTGTCTGGCCCCAGATCCCCAGGGACATTTTGGGACATGCCTTCCCCTGGCTCCGGAGCGAAGGGGAAGCTAACAAGACCCTTTGGCAACTAGGGCGCAACAAGGAAATGAAACACAAATTCACCGGTTTACAGAAGTTTTTATTGTTCATTAAGGAAGCTTTTGTGCAAAAAAAAAAAAAATCAAGACAATGTTCTTCAGAAAGCAACTGCACGTGTCCCCCTAGCCTAACTCAAGCAGGTCAGGTGCCACAGTCCACACAGGAAGGCAGATAACTAAAGAGATTTCCCCCAGTTCACCCAGTCACCCCAACAGGTCACTAGCATGAATCCTTCGCTGCTAAAAAACCCAGAAAAATTAAAACCTTGGCAACCTGTAAGAGCAAGCATCAATCCATCCCACCTCCCCCCTCCCCGCCAAAAAATTGCACGTTAAGAGAAGCCATCCAGTTTAAAAGGTCAAATACCGGACTCTGTGCCGTGGTGTAACACGAACCGTACCTCCAGGGCAGCGATGCCGAAGGGAGCCCGTTTCCTATCTGGCATATCTACCCCAACTGCGATACACTGCTGGAACCACTGCACAAGCCTGCCGAGACAGAAAGCTGCAGGTATTTTACATCTTTAGGGGAAACTGGTTTTGTTTTTTGAAAGCCACAAGTGCTTCAGCATTCTGTACAAATCACACAGGAAGGACAAACCAGTGTTGCTGTCCGTCGATGCTGCCCAGACATTTAGTATGTACACATAAGGAACAAAAAAGCTGCAGCCTAGTGGTTTTCCATTAAATTGCATGAAAATGTCTTTGCTTGCTGCTAAATGTTGTTACTGGAGCTCCTGCCTCACCCAAGACACCACAGGAACAGTAGCAGTTGCCGGCACCTTTCTGAACAGAACTGGAATTTTCAAAGCTTCACCTCTGCCCAGCTCCTCCTTCCCTAAGGTCTCCTCAGAGCTACTTCGACGCCTCCGTTTTGGGGGTTAACTTGATCAGAAATACACACTAAATGCTGGTAGGGGATGCAAGGTCCTTCTCAGGCAATGTAAAGCATGATTCTCATTCTCGTGGCCCCTACACCTCGAGGGCCCAACTTGTTTCAGGGTAGCAGCCTGCCCTGGAAGGCTTTCACCCAGAAGTTCAGGCCCTTTCAGCGCAATCCTGCAGAGGCACGAAGGGCAGGTTGTCAGGTATGCCGGCAGAGCTGCCAAATACCTACTACAGCGCTCTCGGTGCCTGCCACCTCTGCTTGCTACTCAGACACGTTTCCCCAACAGAAATGGGAACTCTGGAAAAAAACCAGACTTCGAACTACTCAAAAGGGCGAGTGTCAGTGAGAACAGGCAGCAGCAGCAGAAACTGCCTGCAAGCCTCTGAAGTCTGAGATGACTGAAATACGCTGCGAGAGAAACACAGATCAAGGAACAAACTGGCAGTTTACAATAAAAAACATTTTTCTACGCCTTCTGCCCTCTGTGCTGAACTCTGACATATGCACAGTTCCTGCTGGCTTTTCCCCCCCCTCCATCTTCTACTGACCCAGCTCGCTCCACCCCTTGGCACCCAGCTGGCTGCAGGTAGGAAGCTGCAAGACTAAGCAGAATTGAGCAACTAGGGTAAGAAAGAAAGGGAAGCCATTCCTGAAGTACATCAGCATGCTTCAAAAGACTGAAATCCCACTGCACAGGGCTTGACAGTGAAACACCCATGCTTAGACCAAGTAGTCCAAGGAAATAAAAAGGACATGATCAAAGGTTGAGGGTTTCCTTAGCTACACACCACAAGCAGTAAGTGTAGTCACTCAAATGCAAATGGATCTTTGTAGGTACCAGTTACTTTGAAAGTTAGCTGGGCACCCAAAGTCCCCTCCTCTGCATCTGTGGAGCTTTGAAAATTCCAGCCAAAGGGATTCCCAGATTCAACATTGTCCCTTAGAGTTCTCCCACCGTTACACAGGAAATTAATATTCTAGCCAGATGTTAAAAATGCAAAGCGTGTAATCTTCCCAATGCTGACATTCGAAAGTTTAGTCGTTATCTTGTTCTTTTTCTTTTTAAATTAAAAGATAATAGCCTTGTCTCTTCTCACCTTCTCTGCCATTCTTCCCAGCACCTAAAAAACACTTCGGCCTATCAATTAAAAATCTACAACACACTGACTATTTTTTAGGAGCATAATGAGTTAAACTGTACAATCAGAAGTATCTTTGTTAAGTCAACAATGAAGATCTGATCCTTCAACAGCAGCACTGCTACACAAGAGTTACAATAAAGGATCCTGAAGGTCAAGTTGTTAAGGAGGCAGAGAGGAGGGACATTTGAGATACAGCTCTCTGCCAACCTCAGCCCACATTTTTAAGAGCCACGGCAAACTTTCAGAACAGGAAATTCTCCTTCTAGTTCCACACATGACGTTTGCAGTGATCAACAGCCTAAAGGGAAAGAAATAGTGTATGTTAGTGGAAAAAAGCCCATCTGCAAACAAGCGTGCATCTACATATACCATTCAACGCCTTACTCTGAGCCAAGATCTCGGGAGCAAATCTGTTTTTCATACAGTAAGTGATTCCAGATGGCACTAGAATAAACAAGATCCTTGTCCCCACCCAGAAGCTTCAGGAAAGAACGCTGATGAGCCTTAGCCATTAAGACCTGGCAAAGAAGCCATCAGCCCACAGCAATACTGGAAACCAACTTTTAGAGCCCAATGAGAGGTCATGACATGGTTTGTTGGCTGTGCAAACATGGACTAAATATAAAGCTCACAGTTTGTCTTACTATAGATTCTGAAATACTAGCAGTCTGTTGGGGATAGGAAGAAAGGGAGAAGAAACAGCCTGCTTTAAGAAAGCTAAGAACTATGGAAGACCCTCTAATCAAACTCAACCACATCTAGCTTCCTTAAACTGGAATTCATCCGCTTGTAAGTGTAGTAAAGAAGTTGGAAAATTAGTTTATAAGGAGCTATCAAAGACCAGTAAGAAACACGAGGCAGGATCCTGCTTTATAGAATCACAGAATCATTAAGGTTGGAAGAGACCTCTAGGATCATCAAGTCCAACCGTCAACCCAACACCCCCAGGCCTCCTAAACAATGACCTGAAGTGCCACGTCTACATGTTTTTGAACGCCTGACTAAAACACATTACATACATTGCACTGAGCAGCAGTCTCCATGTTCTTACACCAGTAACCCGGACCCCAGACACAAGCATCATCCCCCAGGAGAGGCTGTTTAGCTGATCCACAGACTCCAAGTTTCTGTGAAAAGAACAGCAGCAGAGTCAGCATCTATTTAAAGCAGGAGATCTCAGCTCCAGCCTTACATCCGAGCTTCCACCTGACAGAGTGCAGAAGCAACACTGAGGTAGCTTCAGGAGCTCCCACAGTACCGTGCACAACTGACAACCGCAGTCACGCTTGGAGCTGAATGAGTAGACACAAAGCAGTAACCTGACACGGGGAAGAATTAAGTTACGCAGCTGCTTCTTCATACTAAGTTTTGAGAAACAGCTTCAGAAAGGGACCTTTCTCAAGAAAGGTCATTTAAATCCTTCTCATCACATTCAGGGCAGACTACACCTTGTTAGTGAACCCCAACAGCGGATAACCACTGGCAGCTCTTTTCTTCTGTCCGTCCTTGCACAAGGCTGGCAGTCAGACAGCTGTCCATTCAGTAAGCCCCAGGCCTTGCACAACCGCATTTACTCCAAGCATTCAGCGTACTGATTTTTATTCCAGCAGAGTTTCTGCACGCTCGGCACTCAAAGGCGTGCAGAGGAGTAGGCAGGACTGTATCTGAGCCCCTAGTCAACAGAAATGAACTCAATACTCACAGTGCAAACAAAAGTGGGATCCATCATCTCGGCCAAGAGTTGCACAACCACAGGTTCATACTGTTCTACAAACTGAACACACTGTAACAAAACACAGGTTGAGAGATTCTCCTGTTAAAGCCTTAGAAAAAAGAGGAAGACACATTCTTCATCAAGCAGGCCTGTACACTATTCTGAACACCCCAACAATACACTCTAAACTGATAAACCAGAGGCTTGAGCTCTACAGATCGAAAAAGGACTCAGCATCGCACTAATAGCACAACTAGATCATTTTTTTCTTAGGTCATACCTGCCTGCAGCTGTCCGCAGACAGGTTATGATGAGAAAGGAGTCAAAAAGGAAAAGAACTGAGCAGGACAGGCTTTGATTTGCAAAGCTTAGTCTCTAATCATGGAGATCACTGCCATCTCAAGAGGAAAGCACACTGAACAAGCTGGAGACAAGCATCCCGAACAGGATGGCAGCAATGCAGTAATGACTCTTAAGCACTTTTAGCCCAAGTAGTTACTATTCACTTCAGACCAGGCAGCAGCACGAACACTTCCATCAATAACAGTCAGCCCTCTAGTGGGGAAGCCACCTCCAAAGCACAGAAGGATGTTGGTGTTCTCAGAGGCTAGCGGTGCTCATTAATAAGCGAACCACAGCTATTAAGCAGCCTCACAGCAGTTAGCAGGAATAGCTGTTGCAGAGCTGCTTTAAGCCTATGTATGCCTAGTGAACTCATAAGCAGTTGCCACTTGCTGACACTCAGCAGCCATCTAATAAGATTTCCAGGCAAATCTTGGTAGCAGTGGCCTAACAGGTGTTGCTTTTTGCTGTCTCACTGGAATTATGCCAGCCTACTTCCAATTGCTTTGTTAATGCCCTGAACAGGATCAGTGTTGAAAGAAAAAAAACCCAAATCAACCTTCAGCTGTTCCCACCCACTGTTCTCAAAGACTTCCAGGCAAACCTTTCCTGACTACAAATTAGCACAACCACCCAGCCAGTCACTTCAGGCCTTTAAAAGTCTCCGTCTATTCAAAGGACTGCCAACCCCAAAGGATGGGGAATGCCACAACCTACTCTCCCTGCACACCACACTCCTTCCAGCCTCTAGCAGAGGGAGAGATTCCTTCAACTCTGACCTGCATTACACTGACTACACTTATGAAAACCACCATGAGATGCTGCTTACTAGTTTTTCCGAATACTCTGCAAGATGTTTCATCCCTCTGTTCACCTCTAGCTGCCTTGTTCTGATGGGAAGGCAGGCTGCCACACGGAAGGCCTGTGTGGTCATTTGACTGCCTCAGACCAAGCCTGCTCTCTCTTTTTTGCTCTGCTGCACATGAGAAGTTCGCACCAAAGCGTAGCGGCTAGTAAAGGGAAAAACCTAGGAAGTATCAGGCTGCTGAATACAAGCCAGCCCCAGCTGCACCTGTGGATAGTTTGTCTCCAGCCAAAGACCAAGGCAGTTGGCCAAACACAGAGACCTCTATCACGAGTACCTGGACATTTATAGCAGAAGCAGAGGCACTCGAGAGATGAACCTAAAATTAGCATGCGGACAGAATATCAGATGAAACACTCATAAAATGAGGTAAGCATAACTGTCACTGTAGGACCTATGTAAACCCAACAAAACCACAAGGACAGCTCCCAGCGATCAACAAGACCATTGCTTTTTAGCCTGCCTCCTGAACAATCGCTTTACCTGATCACTGACAGACTCTGGCAGGAAGTGACAAACTTTTTCCAGTAAAGCCTCAATTTCAGCTGTCGTGGCATTCTTCTCGAGTTCTTTGTCTGCATAAGCTACCACCATCTTGCAGATATCACAGAAGCCACCTGCAGGTTTCACTAAAACTGAGAAGGAAGAAAACAACCAAACCAAAACACAAGTGTCAGTGCTCATGTAGTTCCCCCGAAGAGAAGAAAGGAGGCAGCATCAGCAAAGTACTAAAGCATGTGTCCTTAAGAGATATAATCATAGGTGAGGTAGCTCATTTTGCAACACCACCAACTCCTCTTTACCAACCTGGCTGCTGTGGAGGCTTGTTGGCTGCACAGCATTTCAGCATAACACATACAGCTTCAGGATTCGTTGCCTCCAAAAGCATGTCAATCAAAGCCTGCCCGTAGACTTCAATGAAGTCCTTACACTGGTCTTTGACACTTGCTGGGAGCAGGTAGCAGATGACCTCCATTTCATGTACAATCTCCTCCTGAAGCACAGTGAAGGATGCATGGCAAATGTAGAACAGAAATCTGACTCAATTCATTGTTACATATTTTCTTACTCTGTCCCACCCAGAATGGGAATCTTGCTCTCATTAAAACATGCAATAAAATTGACTTTCCTTTCCCCCTCCAATACAGCCCCATTTTAGCCAAAGCCTAGGAAGAGGTACCATTTCCACCACTTACACACCTCTGTCTTGTTGCTCTCCAAGAGGCCAGTCACTTCTTTCACCATGGTCTCACATATTTCACACAAGGAGAAAGTTTTCTCTTGAACTGAGGCTTTCTGAGTACATAGAAGAAACAAAACAATAAACCAGCACTTGACTGCATTTGTACAGGGACAATTCATAAGAGATCAGTCTAACAGCATTCACATTCAGGTGCTGCACATGAATTCATTTACCTAATTGACCAGTTTGAGCTGAATTCAAATCGTCACACAGAACCCAAAACCAACCTAGGTGGTCTCAGTAAAAAGCCTTTCTAAATGAACAGTTATTTTGTATGACTAATTAAGACTACAGTCCCCAGGTTGTAGAAGGAAGGGAGCTGAATCTAGTAGACACTAGAGAGAAATAAACAGCCCTGCAGTGAATAGAGTCAAGGGAAGGGAAATATCAAGTGTTTTTTGAAATACATTATTTGGGGACAAAAGTTACTAGAATTGAGAGGACCTTCCCGTTGGCAAAAGAAACGTAGAAATTGAGGGACTTGCAGAAAATTGTTTGGACCCTGTTAATCAGAAGTTACCTGTCCTCAAAAGAGACTTTGCTTTCAAAGCAAAAACCAAAACATAAAAACCTCTCACCCAAAGGCCATGGGAAGCTAAGGTGCTTCTCCAAACTTGGAGCTTCAGCATTCTGACTCTGCACATGCAGAGTGCTGTCCCATTTTTAAAAGGGATCGAAGCATAACTCCGAATGTAGAGCAAAATTAGAATTCAGCAATTTGCCCTTGAAGATTGGAGGTGTCATCTAGAATGTCTGCTATACTCTACTTCTGGAACAAGAGTTCCTGTTTCAATCCTGAAGCATTACCTTATAGCTTCAGTTTAGTGTAGGCTCTGCTATTCTAATGAAATCAGTCAGCTCTCCTACTTTATACATGAGCATCAGAAACAAGAGGCAGCCAGTAATTTACATGCATAAAAGCTGATATTGTTGTGTCTCACCTAGTTCATTACACTAAAACAAAAAATGAAGGCAGAGCTATTGAGTACAGAAAATCCATCATACCTCCACCGTTTCCATTTTGACTTCATGAACCACTTGGGCTGGCAGCAGAGTCTGAAGGGGAACTGATTTCACAGAAGGACAGAATCCAACCATGGCACAAATGTCCTTTGGTTGCTGGAAAGATATGTATAGTGATTTTTAGAAGTCTAGAAGACACTGCCCTTTTTATGGAGCCTGGGAGCAGTCAGAAATTTTTAAAAAGCTCCAACACAGCCAGAAGTTTCATGACTACTTCTACTTCAAGTATTGCCAAAGCATTTGATATGGTTATAGGCAGGACAACTACCAGATGAAATTTAGCAGTTCCTTTAAGAGATGAAAAGGTTAGGCCACATCCATTTAAAATCCCCATTTACCATGAGCTAATACACTATGCAAGCCCTTCAAAGGAGTTGACTTAAGAGCTACCAACACCAAAACAGGCCACCAGCATCACAATAGACCTGCATCCGAAGCTGCTCCCATGAAAGCTTGAAGTAATCACAGAAGAGGCTAATTATCCTGACTTCAGAGTTCACCCAAAAGCTGCAAGAAAAGCCTAGAAAAAGTACTCTCTCATCCGCAAACTACCTTCTTCAAAGTAGCCAGTAACATCATGTTTTGCAAATAGAAACACATTCCAGCTTTACTGAACAGAGCCTATAAGAAATAAAAGTTAACCATGTTAACACCTAAGCCTAACCCTTTTTGCAAGCATCTGCAGTAACTGTATTTCAAGTGTTCTTTTCACAGTAAGAAGGAAAACAGCAAACAGAAACAAAGCCTTTAAAAAGACTTTCTAAGGTTTCCAAGGTTTTAGAAACATACATTACTAAATGCAAAAATAAATGCTAGGCATAAGGCAAACTGCTCTAAGGGGGCCACACTATACCCTCACAAAGCAAGAAAGACTTTACACAGTAACACAAAAAACCTTGAGTTTTCCCACCTGACATCTACTTATGCTAAAATAGTTACCTTTGGTCCTATGGGTAATTAGAAGATCATACCCCACCCCGTCACCAGGGCATCAAGCTTCTTACAGCTGAGGCTTATGCAACGGTTAATACATCATGCCAAAACCTCATGCACAGGCAAAAGCAGTATCTCAAAGACACAGCGCTGCTTCAGACTACTCCAGGCAGTACCTTTAAAGTCAACCCCTTTGGTTCATGCATTGTAAGAAGCATTTCCAGCTATTAATGTTACAGCAACACCCACATACACACATGTTCTCTCACAGAGAGATGACAGACACAAGGTCTCCCAGGACTGGTTAAATTAAAAGCCCAAATAGCTCTAAGGAAGCAGGAGCCTAAAGGCCTCCTGCATCTTTTCAATTCATCTACTCCAAACATCTATACCATTGTCCTAGATTTAAAGGTTAACAAAGACAAGACCCAGGGACAGCTTCGCTCAAGCCCTTTTGAGCCCAGACTTTAAATCAGAAGCTGACAGGAGCCACCGGCACGCTTTTTTCCACATCTATCCTTCTTGTACAAAAGCGAGCATATTTTCTGCTCTACTGGTCAAAGCATAATCAAACTGAAATCCCAGTAGCACAAACTAGTATCTGGAGCTAGAAGTACGACTGGTCCACTGGAGGAAGTTGATAGTCTTTTACTGTTTTAATCACATAAATATCCCTTGTATCTGTCAACACTGAGTACAATCACACCGTGTACACAGCTAATAAAGCAAGAAGTTAACTACAAGCCCTTTAAGAGCAAGAAGTGAACTACAAGCAGGCTATCACCACAGGCAAGTTGCTCACCTACCTGATCCTTCTGTTGACAGAGGAGATTGAAGACAGAGGAAGAAAGGAGAAATTAAATGTAACAGTTAAGAGAAAAAAAGACATCAAGTACTTGGAACTGCATATACTCTTTCCACAAAGATGATGGAATATGACACGGTCCCCACCCCAAAGATCCTTGGCATTGGTACAGCAACTCACATTTAATGGCACAGTGCTAACCAGCATTATTCATCTGAAGTTATTAAAGCATCCTGGGCAAGACTGCCACCAAAGAGTTTGAACAACATTCAGCCGGATGCAAGGTGTGGTCATATTCCAATTTCGGGTATTAACACCACACCGCACTACAATGCTTAAAATGAGAAACTAACTGTTGTTGGAACAAAGATTTGCTTCCTCGTGCAAATGCTCAAGCAGCGGTATGAGCTTCTAAGTAGCCTTTAGCAACTGGGAACAAAATAAAGCCACTGTGTTGCCAAATTCAGGTTCAAGACAGCCACATTCATGAACTCACCTATAATTTATTTTACTCGTGGCACCTAGGCACTGCATTCTCTAAGGAAATACTTACCCTTTTTTTTTTTTCTTTCTCTCAAAAGGCTTTGAGACCTCTGGATAAAGAGGTGTTATGGAGGTGGTCAGAGGTAAAATATAGTGTATGTTGCTACAGAAGACCAGAGCTGGTGCAGTACTACTCACTTTCCATGGCTCCTATCAAAAGCCCAGGAGTATTGAGATAGCAATTCCAAAAGGAGGTTGTTTAGTCTTGCTTCAGATAGACACATTTTCTCTAACACTTGAACCAATTTTGCAATACTGTGACAGAGACCAACTCTAAATTGCTTAACAGTATTTGATGGGGAGGGGGGAAGTGGTGCAAGTATGGGACTGAGATAAAAGAGTATAAAGAACCTATGTAAAGCATCTTCTGTGTTTCAAAGGATTGGAGGCCTTTTGCACTGCTGAAGTGGTTGTAAAAGAAAAGGGGAGTGCTAAATAAAGTATTCTGAGAGTGAAGTTGCTATCCTATTAAATGCCAAGTTCAGATCATTAACACTAAGACTTACAGAGCGAGGGCTCTCCCCAGACTTTTACTGCAGTATAAGTTTCCTGTTTCCAAATAAGTTAGCTACACAAAGCAGAAAAATGAACTGAAACTAAATATTATGTTCTACTGATCTTACCATGTGCATCATCATCTGGATAGCCAAGTCAGAATATTCAGAGATATAGTTCTTGCACTGCAGGAAGTGGAAAAATAACATCTTGTAAATATCAAACCACTTAAGCTGTGGAGTTAATCTAGAATTTTCTAATACATCAAGGTATTAATTTACCTGCTCTACTTAATCACTATTCTGTTTGTCTTTCAGAGCTTGTCCCAAATATAAGATGGCATTTCAGGTTATGCAATCATCGTGTACAGCTGATTATCTGATGAGTCCTTTTCTCTTCCTCTCAGAGCAAAAGCACTCCCCCTCACTGATATGACCACATTACCCTGCCAGACCATTTTTATGAAGAGGCCTTCAAGGGCTAGCAGCAACCTTGAGTCCCTTTCCTCATCCCCAGTCCGACACACACAACACCACCCAACTTCCTTGACCAGAAAGTTGATTTCAGTATTGTTTTCCTTTGTAACATAACCTACATGCAACACACTTTTATTGACTAGAGATTACACCAAGAGGATTAAGGCACTGAACAAACTATTTTATGTTTGTATACAGGAACAGGTTTGGTTTTTTTTAAAGAAAAAGATAGCTTACCATATCAGACATTCCAGGTCCCAGGCGGTCACACTCTGCCTTGGCATGAGCAACCAAAGACTTTACAAAGGATGAGTTTGTTCTCACAGCTTCCTGAACATCAGTAACCAGCTGAATGCAATCTTGGCATACGTCCCCACTTCCCTGGACAAAGAGTGAAAGGTAACTTAAGTTGACATATCCTCACATAACATGTTTTAGAAGCTTCCAGAACTACCAGGTTTTAGAAGCTATTTTGAACTATATACAAATCTTAATAAATACTCTACAAAATACTGAAAAGCCTGAGCTAGTACAAATAGACAAGCTACTGCTGGTATGTGCACCAGCCACTAGATGGAGATTAGGTACCTACTTGCTCTGAAACCTAAGATAACAGTTAAGATAACCAATCTTCGAAATCTCTTGGTTTTGTTCCAGACCACCACAGTGGGAGGTTTCTAAATCTGGGGTAGATCTCACCTGCTCCACCCACAGCAGCTTGTTCTCTACCCACTCAACTGTTTAACTCCTATATCTAGGCTTGCTATCAAGACTCAGCCTTTACTCACAAGTTCATCATCTCATCTAGCTCCCTGTGTCAAATATTTGTTCTTTCCTGATCCAGTCTGTCACCTCTGGAGTCAGAGACAAATGCTTCCCCTGAAGGGCAGAGCTAGCAGATTACTCAGAATGTGGGAGAATTCTTCGTCCTTTGAATGCTGGTGCCAAACTTACTCTCAGAAGAAATTGTTTCCAGTAAGACCTGCTTGACTACTACAGTCCTGGATGGGAACAGCCCAGCACAAGACTTCCTTTATAGACTGTGGTTTTTAATCCAAGATTGTACCTATGGTCCACAGGGGCTGTAGCTATCATCTTACTTAGCTTTAAATCCACAGCTTGGGCCGGGGGGGGAGGTAGTTGTCTGTAGGCAGCAATACAAAATTCTATAGGAGACCGTCACCCAGGTGAAGCACAACAGCTTAATCAGTGCCCAGTACAAAAATCCTTTACAACAATCATCATTAATCCCTTATGCAAAGGAGTGCTGAAGCTCTACAGCAAAAACATGCACTTCTCTCACATGTTGGAATAGCGACTCACCCTTACCTTAGACTTCTGCTTGGGTTTGTCCTGAGGGTAAAGGAGAAGAGGTACATTAGCCATAAATGGGGACGCCAGTTCAGAAAAATCCAGCTCTGGTATCTTATTGGACTGCAGTTGTTTCTGAAGTTTCATTGCTGCAAGGTGCTTCTGAAGGGACTGGCACAGTGAGAGTGCACTGCACACAACTTCAGGTTTATCCTAGGGGACATAAGATACACACATGAAGCTCTAGGCTGATGGCACTCTTTTCTGAACTTCATATTAGAGAGTCATTCAGGTGAAACACAATAGGAAGGGAAAATGTTTCACAGCAAGGAAGCAGTCTTCAAATTTACACCACTAATTGCAACACCAGTGGTCCATACAGGACTGAATAATTATATGCACAATCCCATGTAGAAGAGAAAATCAGGCATCAACAGGAAAACAACTTTTAATTCCATCAGTTGCAAGCTGTCCTCTACTTACTAGCTCTTCCTTGATCATATCCATGATAACTGGTAGGTAGGAATCCACAATTTCTTTGCACTCAGAGACCAGGCCTTGGTCAGGAAGAAACTCACATGTCTTTTCCAAGTAAGAGCGGATCTCATCCTGTAAAAGATGAGGTGGGCTATGGACTATCAAAATATATATGTGTGTGTATAAATAGATCTATCTATATATATCTACGTATCTCAAATGCTCTTTCCATTCCTAAAACGCACAACACAAAGCTTAAAAAAAAGCCCCCTGGACTCTGGTAGGTGCAAGACAATTAGCAAGCAAAACTGGAATGAGTTTTTACACTATAGGTGTATTTTCCCCAGTCCTGGACCTTCAATGAGACCCTGCCAAATTGAAAACATAAAATACTGCTTGCAGGGCCTGTACAACAGTCTTGCCAGCAGAGAACATTTATATTTAGGAAGAGGAAGTGAAATTATGGACTAGTGGAACAGTGATTTGTTTACACAAAGTACTCTTACATTCACAAAAGAAAAAGGGAAGAAGTGCTCACAACCAAAATAAAGTCCACTTGATGTAATCATCCACTTCTAGAGACTGCAGTATCCCACCTGTTAAGATCAACGGCCCACTGGCACAAGAACAATTTTATTAAGCATCTACAGTCAATCAGGGATGTGTTAGAGCATGAGAGGCTCTATTATTTACTAATCTCTAAACCAGAAGAGGCTGTTTAAAAGCCTTCTCCCATGTACTCTGGCCCCTTTCAACATTTGCTGCTTAGGTTGGGAAAACATCACACAGACTACTCTTCCACCCCCTCACCTTGCAATCTTGTTAGGACAATGAAATCAAATAGTGCCTTGGGGCAAGGAGAAGGGTAGGTCTGCTCACCTCAGTGCCATTATCCTTCAAAACTTTGCCAGCCACTGTCACAAGTTCTTTACACAAGTCACAGGGGATACTGTTCTGGAGAGGGAAGTAGAGAGTTACTCTGAGACAGAATTAAGTATGTGTAAACGCAGCGTGTGAATAACAGTGCTAAGAACTAGCATCACATTTGGAATTGAAGTTAAGGAAAAAACGCTGGCTGAAGCTGGGGTGGGAAGAGGTGTTTTTAAATAAGTAGTAAGGCCATTCCAAGCATGTCCAGCTCCAGTTTCTTCAGTAAATCAACACAGTATGAAGCAGCAGGCATGCTACCACTTGCTCATTTCACCCAGTCCCACCTCTCTTCAAGTATGTGGTATACTGCCTGGAGAAGCCTTCTCCTGAACCTCTTTTACCTTACTCTAAAGACTTCACACTTACTAGATATCTAAGAACTTCTCAGGCAGCTTCACTCATTTTAGTTGTGCCCTGCCATTCCTCCCTTCCCCTACTTTTCCACAAACCGGAACATATCTCGGCACAGATACACTCAGTTCACCTTGGCTGTATCTGTAAGTAAAATGCCCTTTTCCCTTAGAAAGTGGTGAAACAATACCACAAACTAAAGCTACATCTAGCAAAGCAGCACTCACGTTTAGCACAGACACAATGTGAAAAAGCCACACTAAGTGTAACACTTGTACCATTATTTACCATCATGGCTTTCATAATTTAGCATGTGCTGCATCTTTTGTGGAACATTAACTTATAAGACAGACCTAAAGCAGCATACAGCTTTTTTTGTAATAAGTCTATCAGTTTGGCTCAAGTTAAGAAGAAAAGGCTCTGTGAATTAGGAGTCAGTTTAATAAAGAGGAACAAGTCTGAAATCCACTAGCTCCATTCCACACATTGCTCGGTGATTGCACAACAGGTCACAGAATAAGTCAGCAGACAAGTTGTGCAAGGCACAGAAGTAGAAAGCAACCTTTATCTAGCACCCAAATTAAGGCACAGTACCCAAGGTATAGTCAGATACAGCACTTAACTCTGCTCAGAAACTTGACAGTATCTTCATCAGCATACAGAAACCAGCTACCTCAGCTACAGGTGGGAAGAAGTCTCAGTAGTTGACACTTACTACAGTAGGCTTATTCCAGACATTCTGCTGGCAGTGTTTCACCGCTCCGCACTGCGATGCAGTCCGAACACTCTGACACCATACCTCTGGACCCTTCGCACAGTCCTTCTGCCACAAAACAGGGCTTGCCACAGCTGAAAAAAAAAAAAGGTTCTTTCATAGTTGCACACTTGAACGATTTCCCCTCCGAAGCAAGCAGGCTAATGCTGTACAGTATAACTACAACCTTTCCATTAGGCTACTTAGGTTTACTAACATTTTTAAGCATATTTCAATCCAGCCATTTCTACCTGAAACGTAAGAATTGAGTCCCAAATACATATTACACATCCAAAGAACTCCAGAAAAATCAAACCCATGCTTCAGACACCTGATTCAGCTAATTCCCCAAGCTACAACCCCCCTGTTCTCCAGTCCTACTGTCCTTGCAGTTACTTCAACTCCGAACCAGCAGTCACATCTAGCTTGTAATTGCTGTCTGCATTCCTTCTCCCAGGTGAACCACCCTCTTCTCATACAGCAACTGTGAGAATGAGCAAACTAATTGGATTAGAAGCCACAACACCACACACATTACATGGAGGACTTAAAAAGCAGGTACAGACTGAAACACTGATTATAAACCAAAAGTTTCAAGAAAGTCAAAGCAAAAGAGAGACATGAAACGATGTGAAACAGTTTTTAAACCCATTAAATCTATTTAGACTTTGTTTCCTCTTAGTCAGTTCAACTGCGCACAGAAAAATGAGGGAAAAATAATAAAAAGTGTAAGACCTTGTCTTGACATTACCTCCCACCCAAGGTGGAGTTCTTGCAACCTGTAGAGTTTTGAATACAGAATACCATTTCTGGACAGCCTTCCTGAAGAAGTGTAAAAGAGCTGCACTATTAGGAAGTAGTAGAACAAGTTAATCAAACACACCTTCTAGCTGACATCCCAAGCAGTTTTGGTTTCATTTTGGGCTTTTTGGGGGTTTTAATTGTGCCGTCTGGACCGGACACCCAACTTCTCCCCATTCTCTAAAATCATTCTGTCTGTCAGTAGGCTCAGTTTCTTCAGCAGTAAACCTCCTACACTGCACTAACCAATCAAGAAACAAGTCCTAAAATCCTACTGCAGACAGAGTCCAAAGAAATTTGCCATGGTCTAAGCCTACAAGGCACTGCTGTCAAAGTTTTAGGTTTGGGCAATTTTTGTTCCCTATTAGCTGTATAGGTGGTGTTTAGGAGACATTATCTTCACACCAATGCTGCTCACACATCACAAAATGCTGTAAAATTATACTGTCAACCAAGAAGCAGGAATTAAGCTGTTTCATCCCTATGAAGCTTCTAGTAAGATTCTGACAGATGAACAATCACATTTCCATTTCTCATGTCTTGGTTCTAAGCAATTAGAGGATCAACTTAATCGCTGAATCACCAGGGCAGCTACTAGGTACCTAGCCACTACGCAGAGCCAGAGAAACACTGCTTTATAGGTGGCATTCTGCAGCACTCTCAGCCGTGTACTTATAAAGCCTGTTTACACTGGATTTCAGAGGAATGACCCGTTTATTTTAAGAAAAATGTGCTTTGCATACTTAATCTTCAACACAAGAGCATGAAGTTTGCCACCCTCTCTCCCTGCAAAAAGCCTAGGTTGCATATTATTCTTCAGCAAGACAGCACGCTAGGATTGTTTATAATACTGTATGAATAGGACTTCAAACCTTCGAATAATGTAAGGTTAGCAGAGTATTTACAGACAGCCTATTCTAAATTACAGCATTATTGATCTGGAAGCACTAGGAATAGTTAGGTTTCAACGTCAGACTGGCAGGACGACAATAGCCAAGTACACACTTGGTTGAAGGAAAGAGTTATTCTTCCCTTTCAGATATTTGTATTGAACAACGGTAGAAAGGCTCTGCAAGGCACAGCCAAGTCTGGCTAAAGTCTCACTGGTCAAACAAGACCGACTTTAGAGAGTGGAATTAAGAGCTTCCAACCATTTACAAGTACAGCTTTCAACCTATGCCTTTAGTTCTGTAAATCAATTTTCTCCCCTTCCCATATGAAATATACTGTAAAACAACAAACTGAACTATAAAGCTACAACAATAGCTACACCAAGCAGTTTCTCAAACTCTTGATCTAAGCAGCCACTTAAAACCCAAACTGAGGAATTTATGCCGTAACTTGCACTGGTTTGATCTAGCTCTTAATGAACTTCCAGTTTTTGTTTGGCTTTTTACTTTAAGATCCTGTCAGCTGTATGACTTCTCAAATCCAGTTTTGGCAGAATGTCTAACAGCTAGTCTTGTTCCTTCTTCCTCGTAGCCTCTGACATGGTCATTATAAGTGCAGGACAAAAGTAGTATAAATTTGAAGCATAGTATTTATCAGCTTTTTTGGCTGTATGTCTAACAAACCCCCTGCTGCATGGCTTCTGTATCAGATGCTCAGAGTCAGTCACTAATGCTCTGACCTTCCAGGACACAGCAAGGGGCATCAGCAGGGCAACAGGGCTTTGTCAGGTTATGACACAGAGGCAGAAGGAAACCCAAGAGTAATGCAGTAGTCTGAGACCTTTTGAGGTGAGCAGAGTACATAGAGGTTGCAGATAATTCTGTTCAGAAGGAAAAAAGTCTTAGATTGATTTTCGACAGTATGTTAACTACTTGATGCCTCTGATAGCTCTGGTTCCCTTCATCGCATGACTCACCGGTTTGGAAGGAGAAAAAGAATAATTTCTCAGAAGAGGCATATGCAGCCATATTTTGTTCCAATTCTGCTCAAAGTACTGCCACTGCGCACACAGTCACTTCGGATTTGAGAATATGGCCATTAATGTTATCTGCAGTCCTCTACAGGAGACCCAAGCCACAGAATCTCAGAACAGCCTGAGACCAGCAGGGACAGTGAAGAATGAGAAGCATCAAACTGTTTATAAGCCAGTGAACACCAAAAACTAGTTTCAGGATGCAAGCGACCACCCCAAACCATCCCACTGGTATTACTTAAAGTCCTCATCCCTGCACAACACCAGAGCAAATTGAAATGCCAGTATATCTTCATATTTCTTCCAACAAAAAAGCCAATAGATTCTGGAAACCTGAATCAGCTATGCCATGAGATATGGCCAGGTATGCCAACACATATCTACAGAAAACAAAGTGGAGGAACAGCAGTTACAGAGTACACTGGAGAAGTTCATTCCTTCTGAGAAGGCAACAGATGCTTTCAGTACAGATCTTTCTGGTCAAATGGTGACTAGGCAAATTTGTTAGAGCCACACATTGCTGGGCTCATTTTAGAAAACAGCTACAGAACAAAGTAACTTTAAATATAGTAAGCTTCTATTAGTTTATTCTGTATTATGCTGAAATATTTCTATTACATAAGTCAATGTCTAATATGAAAGGATGCACCTTCACTGCGACAGTATCCACATCCCCGTTCTGTAAATCCTGGGAAAAACAGAAACAAAACTAAAAAGCTCTGCATTAATTCAGATCTTGCAGATTCAGAAAAGGATAGCATGAAATCTTTTACTGTTCCCACTTTTTCCCCTTTAGTTTGTTCTCCTACTTAATTTTGAGACAGCATTTTTCCTCATATGCCATAGCAAAAGCAAATATGCAAGTGTGTTAAGACCTTGTGCCGTTTCACAACAAAATTAGTGCTTTTGAGTCTTAACAGTTATCTTGCCTGTTCCTTCAAAATAGCCTCTGCTGGAAGAGTGGCACCTTAACATGGTATTTCACATCCCCAGCAGAGCAGCAAGCCAAGCGAAAACAAAGCACTGTCAGTTACCTCACACAACTCCTAATGCTGGCTGGATAAGCCCAATGGGATTACCTTCTTGGTTATCTCTGGCATCCTTCTATTTTATATATTGTTCTTTATCTAAGGTCATCCGTTTTTAAATAGATTCCTCCTTTCTCTGTAGATTAGCTCTCAACAGTCACACATCATCAACAGCCACCCAAACCTGCCCCCCTTCCCCTAAGTTCTTGCAAGCCACTATTTTTAGAGCACCAAACAAGTTTATCTGTGAAGGCCAGAGTGTTTCTTTATTAGTTCCTCCCTTCTTGAACTCTTTCAGAGACATGGTCTCTCCAGTTTTAGAAGGAACAGTCTTTGCTCCACCAAGCTTTTCCTAAATTAAGCAGTGAAAGAAAATGGAGGAGGAAGAAAGGGGGTAGAAATGCAACCCGTGTATAAAGGGCACATCTTTCAGATGTGAAAGACTTCAGCTTTCAGGCTTCTAGCCAGGCTGACAGCCCATGGGCACCCTAGGATCCCTGCAGGCACTTGCAGCTCCTCAAAACAAAACAAAAGATTCATAATACCCACTCTGACCTCTCTGATGCTCGTGTCTGAAAAAGAAAAGCCATCTCCCAAAACAAGCATTGCCTCAGAAACAGCCTGAAGACCAACATCATCAAAATACTCCACAAATTGAAGGGTAACAGCAGAAAAGGAAGAAGGAATATTTTCTTTAAGGCCCAGGTCAGCAACCTAACACTGCCAGAACACCAATAACACCATCCTGACAAGTGACAGCTACTGCATATTGCGTGGGGCTCTGCCAAGGAATTCACACAAAACCCAGTTCAAAGGCTGCAAAGATAAAGGGAAACCTACAACTCACTCCCACAGTGGTACTATCCTACTCACTTCAGCAACTGTGCATTACTCCCAGACACTTCAAATCTGCAAACGCCAGCTACAGTCTCCATTCCAGCTGCCCAGGGTCAAGGAAGGAAACACTAACACACCATCAGAAGTTAGGGAAGTAGAGGTGACAGCCCTATCATACAATACCACCTTTTCTACTTGGAAAGCTTACAGAGCCATGGCATGTGAAAGCACAGTTCAGTTCTTCACTCCTCTTCAGGAAACAAGAACCTAAAAGGAAGCTTATAAAGGTTAGGTTACCATTCTGGAAGGACAGCTACTGGAAAATTGTTAGCTCATTACCTTTCCTGAAAATAATCTTCCCTTCCCTCAAGCATTTGTGTTATTCCTCTTCCAGGGAGAGCCAGCCTGAATTTCTTCCTGATATTCTCAGAAAAACATCATAAGCAATCCTCTTCAAAGCTGTACTGAATCTAATGAGACTTTCGTGATTGTGCTTAAAAGTTAACACTTCATACAAGCTTGTGTGAGGAGGGATTCTATATGGGCCAGACCAGATTCCCTGAAGAGCCAGAGGACAGGCCAGAAAACTATCACCCAGAACACAAAGAAAATCTTGAAGACTCCATCCTCCTCCAAATCAAACCGCTAGGAAAACCTTGGTGTGAGCAGCTTTTTTATGGACAAATTTACCAGCAGCTGTCCAGAAAAGAAAAGAGCTAGCTGCTGTTCACTTTAATGGGTTGAAGTCAAATGTGGAAGATTACTTGGGGCACTGTCAACTCTTACGCCTTCGTGACAATCTAATTTGTTCTGGGTATATTAACATATTCATCAGGAGGGATGCTCTTTCCCAGGCTGTTCCACTTGGCAACATTAAGGAAAGACCATTCATAATCTCCCAGAAATGGCCCACAGACCAAGCAAATGCATCAGTCTCTGCCACTCTGTGCTTAGTTAGTTACTAACTTTTCCCCATTTCTTCGAAGTACTGCAGAAGCAAAGTGTATTTCAGTTAAAGAAGTCAAGTAGGATCACTTCTCTTCATCAAATCTTACAAAGTGTCAACAAGTCAAGGAGTGCTCTCAACCTGAAGTTACCTAAAGGGGTCAATACTCCACAGCCTCTATGGTTGGTCATTGAGTTGAAGTAAAATTTCAAAAGTTGTTAACTGCATCACATTCCAGTAACTCATGCCAAAGGTCTGCTATGCCTCTGGATTAATGAGGCAGTAAAATGACTACAGTATTTGAGAGATTACAGGCAATCTGCAGAAGAAAGAGATTAAATGTGACTAGCTGTTATTACTATTCCAGATGTCAGCTTAAAAAAAAAAAAAAATCAGAGTCCTCCTGTACAATATCTGCTGATCAAATATCAACCTTGGAACATTTCTAACCAAGGCAACTCACAAGAAATTAGTTTTGAGTTAATGCCATGGGCTCTTCCTCGAAGTGGGGAACATGTTCTTATTTTGGTACACTAGCCCTACTGTAAAATATTGCTCTTACCTCAGACACTCCCTCGCTTCCTTCACCAGAAGACGAGCACAGTAAGGGAAACAGTTTGTGTACATATAAGCTATCACAATAAAGTTAAAGACAGCAGAGAACAGGATGAGCTGAGACAGTAAAATCAGCTCAACTGTCCCAGCCACTATAAAGGTTGAAAGAGAATCAATTTTCACATTGACCAGAGGTTGCTACCACATTGCCAAGCAAGCCCCAGCTTCTGCCTGAGATTTTTCTATGACAGAATCTAGAAGAGATATTTGGATGTTCAAGGGCATCTAGCAGTATGTTAAGATATTCACAAGAAGTTATGAAGAGCGTTTTTCCCTGCAGCAGATCCCTGTAGAAATACACCTAAATGTTTTGAACATACTTGTCACCCACCTCCATTCCTTCTGTTTTTGCTTTGGGTTGGGCTTTTTGCAGGGAGGAGGGGGCAGATTTCACACAAGCCTCTACAGAAATTCTGTATCTAACATCCTCCTTTCACCAGGCAAATATATTCACACCACAAAGAATGAAAAAGTCTGCTAGTTACACAGACAGCCATGTTTGTAAGAGACCACAAAACACCTGGCCACAGGTTACACTGCACCCCCAAAGCACAGGTAAGTCCAGACACATCTAAAAACTTCAGAAAACAGAAAGGCAGCAGTTCAAGTCACGACCACAAAGAAACAGAAGAAAAGTCTCAGGAGCAATGTTTTCACACTGCTGCCAGAGAAGTGCTTTAATGCAGAACAAATGCCAGACACGGAAGACAACTCAACAGGAAGTTCCCTTAGGGAAAGGGAAGACATCAGACCCCCACAGCTGAGCAGAGAAAGTAGGCCAGAGGGATGAAAAGGGATGCTTTAAAGAGCTCTTCAGGGAGGACAGCAGTTAGCAATGGTAGAGCCTAGAAAAGGCAAACTGTGGTGCACAAGGTGAAAGAATAACCTACCCAGGAGTACAGTGATGAAGCAGTTGGCAGCAGGAAAGAAGATAGTGTTAACCCCTAATCTGTGCATACTAATAGCTTGCATCCCAATATGAACATTGTCAAAGGATTTTAAACTGTTACATCCAGAAAAAACAAGCCTTGAAATCTCACTGCAAGATTCATTTACTCAGCATTTCCAAGAAAAATCTCTCTATATGCAGACTTTAACAGAAGCAGAGAACAAAGTTTAAAAACTAGTCAGAGTAAACACTGTAAACATGAAACTCTTCACTCCAAGAGGAAGAAAAATACTGATATCTGAAATCAAACATTGCTCCGTGACCAAATATGCAGACAGGTAATGCCCCAGAACATATGCACACACTTCAAAGGCCACAGAAGTACCCCTTTTAACTTGCAATAGGAACTCTGATGTTATAATAGCAGCAAATTAATTGCATATAAAAGCTGCTACATAAGGAAAAAATTAAACAGAAAAATGTACTGCGAGTAAATCCTTAAAGAAAAAACAAACACAAACCCTATTTTTGTCATGTAGTCTAAAACATTGCCCCAAACCTGCTTTGAAGAATCAGATCCAAGTGAGACATTGAAACCAAAACCCACAGGCAGCCAGCAGTAACTGGTCCTGCCTCCCCCACAGACACAAAGTAAAAATCTTCCTGCATGTTATACTATAAAACCCTCCCTGAAACAGCACGGTCCACCTCCCACAGAGTCCCAGCTGACATCACCATCACCTGATGGAGACACATTCAGTCTTGCTGACTGGCAAGCTCCCTTTCTCTTGTTCCACCCTCTGCATCGTCTCAGTTTCCAGAGATTCCCAGAACTGCTTCTTTGCAGTATGCTGAATAGCACAAACCGAGACTGTAAAAAGACTGCATAAGTCTTCAGAAGCTCTGCAGTTGCGATCACGCATTTCACCATGCGTGACCATGACCAGGCAGAACAGCTTGCGCAGCTCCTCCAGACGCAACCAAGAACAGCTCTTTCTATTTATATCCCTTTGGCAAACAAGGAGGAGATTGTGCAAGGGCAGGTTTACACAAGCCACACGACTGGTGCACTATCGAAGCACTGCTTCATTAAGAGTTGTAAGGTGCCTCACACCCACAGTACTCCCTGTTATTCCTCTGAAAAAACAGGAATATATTTTTTAGAAATATGACACCTTCCACTTTGCTTCATTTCATCTACAGTAGTGGGCTGCACCAGTCTAGCTTTTTTGTTAGAAACCACACTCCCAACCAGAGCAAGCCTGCAGACTACAGAGCACAGCCTGAGTTTCATTATCTGCTTTTTCTGCATCCTCCAGAAAATTCAAGTCAGACTAAGCCAGCCTTCAATTTTCCTTCAATTTCCTTCAATTTCCAATTTGCTAGAGGAATTATACGTTAGTTTGGAGTTCTGGAAGGAAGGAAGATCAAGTCTACTATTTTTGGGGTGGGGGGTAAAATAATCACATCAAACTTTTTACTTTCCACTCCAAGCTTAACTTTTACAGGAGGAAAAAAAAAAAAGTCAGCCCAAGAGAAACTAAATTCTGTTTTAACTGCATATCCAGCCTTCCTCCTTTCCTGTTCTCAATGACAAGCAATAATCAAAGTGCATATCAGTAGTCTGGAGATCCCAAGCCCTGTACACCCTGCTTTCATTCCTTCGTACCTCCCTTAAAGGGAAGATGCAGAGAAGCACCGTAAGTAGGTCAACCAAAAACCCTCATGGCCTACCAGCCATGCTGTAAGCCAGCCAAGTAACTCCATTAGGATACACCATGGGTGGCCAGGTTTGCTACAGCTAATTAGTTAGCTTAGTAGACAAAAACAGTGTTTCAGGTGGTCACAGCAAAATCTTCAGAAAAACTGAACAATACTATCATAGATGAGTCAATTAGTATTCATAATAGAACCTCCATGAAAAAAGACACGTGTTTATTTGTGTTAAAACAGTGACTTCTTAAAGAAAAACAGGCCTAACAAGTCTTCTGCTATGCTCAGTTGCATACACATGCCTTTAACAGGTAGGCCAAGCTAACTCTCATTGCTGAACTGGTTTCTCATTACAATTTCCCTAAATACACTAATGGGAAACCTGATGGATACTTCAAGGCAAATCCTTTTCACTTTTAAAGCACAAGAAACTACAATGATTTTAGTGATTTGGAAACAGTCCCAGTAGAAATGATATTTGATAGCAGTTAATTCGGTGCAGAGCAGGCACAAAAGTCTTATTGTTAAAGCAGATAAATATGCAGAGTGAAAGCTGACATTTGCTTTCTTGTTTCCAGCCTAAGAAGTCTGAGATTCTCCATTAAATTGTCCACGTATGAGTACATTAAAACTCCACTTAAATACAAGGATAGGGTACAAACATGCAAGATCTCAGAGACATCATTTACTGTAATCTGCCAGTTTGTTATTCCCATGGTTTTTAAACAGCTAGTCAGGCTTTTTCTTTTTGGTTGACTTGTGAAATGTTGCAGGTTAAACTCATGAGCAAATAAGCTCTAGGTTTAAAATTATCTTATTTAACGGAAAATTCTTAGGAAAACGGTGTGCTGTATTAGACCTTCAATTTTGGGATTTCTAGCCATTCCCGAAGGTGTATTACCCCCCACCCCCAGTCAGCCTATGAATCATTTCTGTAGCTCTGTCTAGCTCCTGCAAAGTACAAAACAAGCGTTGCCTTTTCTAACCTCTAGTCCAAACGCTAAGGGCAGAAGATCAGTTATTCCCACCACCACCACTTTCACCTCTGCAGTAACAGGTAACAAGGCCATAAGCGACAACATTAGTGGAATTTTCCATGTGGAGCAGGACACCCTAATGAAATGAGGCTGCTAAACAGACGCAACAGAAAAGGCTACCTCTTGCCACCTGAAAGAGGATTAACACCCTTCTATCCCTGAAGTGCCAAAGATAAACAGAGCTGCTAGCAGAAAAACAGTTCCTAGGAATTGCTCTTATTTGGCTCTATCAGGTGATACAGCTGCCCGATTAGCGTCAGATATGGATATATGGATACAAACGGATCCGATGCTACCACATCGCCATCAGGAAGACATTTTCCCACCAGCAGTGGGAAAGGTTGGTTTCTCACGGGGACCTCCCCCTTCTCCAACCGTATCGCTATTCCTGGGCGATTCTCCCCCCACCCCCAGAGCCACCCGAAGGCGCCCCTAAAATCCCGGCCCTCCCGGCGGGACCGTTAGGCCCCACAACGGGCTCCTCTCCCTGCGCTTTCGGCAGCCGGGCCCGGCACCTCCTGCTAGGAGAAGAAAAGATAAACAGCTTTAGACCCGGCCTTTCCCCCCTCCTCAACCCCCCGCCTCCTCACAGCGCCGGCCGCCCTCAGCCCGCTCCCGCCCGGGCAGGCCCCTCGGCAGTGAGGGAATGCCGCCCCCAGACCGGCGGGGCTACGCGTGAGGGGGTGGGGGAGCGGGAAGCGGAGGCCGGGCCGCTTACCGCCCGCCAGGAGCCCGAGGAGGCAGAGGAAGACCGGCGCCATCGCTCCCGCCTGCAATGCAGTGCCGCCACCCCCCCCGCCCCTATATAAAGGCTGCGTCGGGTACCACTGCGCATGCGCACCCGCTGCGCTGCACCCCCGCCCGGCTCTACAGCGCATGCGCAAGGGAAGGGGCGCGCTCCTCACGCCCCTCTGACCACCCCACCACCTCTCCGCGCATGCGCTCTGTACCCCCGCCGCATCTTCTCAGGCGGGCGCGAAATGGCGGCGGTGGGTGCTCAGGTGCACGGCTAAAAGCCGTGGGTTTCTCGGGCTACTCTGGTGAGGGGGAGCTAGCCCCCGCCGCTTGAAACGGCCCTGCCTGGCCGGAGGAAAGGCCCCCACAAAAGGCGGTTTGCATAGCGCCGGCCCGGGGCCCACCGCAGGCGGTGGGAATACCACAGGCAGGGGGGTCGTCGTAGGTACCCCCCAGGCTCGCCCTCAGCGGGTGGCGTCGCCTCGAGGTGCACACCAGCAAGGAGGACCTACGCCACGGCGGAGCTTTCCACTCAACAAACCTCCCGTCTTGCTGCCTGGGATTAGGAGGTGACAGGGGTGCTTGTTTTTCCTTGCTGTGCTTGGCAGAGTTCTGCACCTTGTTGTCACTGGGCAGTTAAGTATCTGTGTGGTCCAAAGGAACAGTAATTAAAAGTACAATTAAGAAAGACAACCTGAATTGACTTGATGGCTTGGAGCCTCTTGCTCCTTTCACATCCCTTGCACTGATATCACCAATTGGAACAACAAACCTAGGAAGAAAAAAGGTTTCAGTAGGATCAACAAACCAAACCAGCTCTGCTGAGGGCTGGAGCTGGTCCCTTGCAGGCAGAAGCCAGGCTCACCAGGACTGCACAAAGCTGCTAGACCAGCTCCCCTCTTCTTTTAAACCCACATTTGGGGCTTTCTGTTGCTGGAGGAAGGGTCCCAATAAGCTAGAGCTCAGAACCTGGAGAGCCTTGCTTAGATATCCCCTGCAGCCTCACCATAACTCAGAAAGACTCATCGCTTGACACCAGAAGCGCTCACAAAGTATGAGGCTTATCCAGCCCAGTTTGTGAGGATCCTCAAGATATTACCCTCCATCTATGGGCATACACAGTATTACCATGTTAGGTCCCTACCTGTGTGTTCATTTTTCAAGGATGAGACTTGTTGATAACATTTAACTTTTACTTGCTGTTTAAAGGTTAGGAGGAAGTGGATCCATTCTGTTTTGCTATACCAAATGGGGTAATGCACATTTCTCCTTATGAAGATCTTTTTAAAATTAAAAGCCAAGCTAAGAAGCCTCTGTGGGAAGCTTATCACACTCTTAGCAAGACACAGCAGGAGAACTCAATGCTTACACAGGGCTTTTGCCCCCTGCCAGTCAGCACAGCTTCATTCAGAGCCTCCCAAGCCTCTGCTATCCCCACCATCAGTAGCCAGGGCTCTTGGGTAATTCCCAAACTAGGGCCAGACTCATGCGGACCAAATCAACCAGGCAGAAAGCAATTTTGGCCAGACTAAACAAGCAACCTTTACTCTGGTGCTGAAGCCACCTTTCCTAGGCAGGGCTCAGCATGCCTCTCTTATCTCAGGAGTGCACACAAAGTGTTGACAAGGTACCTTAACTTTCTTAGTGGCAGTCAGCTACTAGCTTAGGAACACAAAAAAATCCCTACTAGCCCAGTTTTGTGAAGAATGTTTAAAAGGGGGGTTAAGTAAGACTGTCTGGAACAGGAGAGCTATTTCAGCAGACAAGGGTGTTTTTCTTCTAGGAACTGAAGAAAGGACTAGCATCAAGCTAGTGGGTGACACCCCCAATTTGTTCTTATTTTGGGCACCAAGACCACCAGTGCCAGCCTTAGTTGATTTGGGGACTTCTTGGTTTTTCCCTCTTAAGTACAGAGCATATAATATCTGGCCAGCAGCTTCCTGACATATTGTCACCATGACATAGCTTTTCTTGGTTTAGCCATACTGCCTGCTAGTTCTCTCACTTAAAAATGGGATTAGAAAACATGAAGTGGCATCAAGAGTTCAAGCACTGGCCATCTGCCATTGACCATGGGCAAAAGTGGGAAACCCCAGACAGCAGGTCAGCTGGTTGAGACCAGGTCCAGCTCACAGATGTGAGGACCAACTGAAGAGACCTCGCACTGAGGACATGAACTGCAGCAGCCTGCCAGCTGCCTACCACCTTCCGCTTTTGCTGAGCTTCTGCTCAGATTTGGGTTTTTTCCTGATGATAAACCTTGCAGATCAGGTGTCAGATAAGGCTTCTCAGGAAGGACCATGGCTTGTCCGTAGTCACACAACAACTGAGTCACTTTGCTGTGGCTGAGAGAGTAGGCAGCCTTCCTGGTCTAAACTTGATTTTTTTAGCCCCATTTTCTGGGAGGTGCATGCTCTGCACCAAAAAAGTGGGTAGGAAGAGCCCGTTCTCCCTCAGGCTGGAAAGCTGCAGCTGAGTGAGGGACTCTCCCGCAGCAAAACACATGACTCACTTTCCAGGGGCTGGCATCCAGGAGCACTGCCTCCCCTACCAACCAGTTGGACAGGGCTAGCACCAGAGTCCGGCTGGCTCCAGAAAGCCTGATACTCGGTTTTGTCATGCCTAGGGCACATAAATTCCTTTCACCATTGCCTCGCCCTCCTCGAGCCCAATTCTCCACCTTGCATAAGCAGCGCACGTGAGGCATCTCTGTTTGGCAATCTCTGGAGGTGAGCCAGAGGCCCCTGCAGGCTCTGGTTTTGCAGCCTGCCACAGACAGCTCTGCAGAAGTATTCTTGTAGCAAAAAAAAAAAAAATCAACTAAATAAGTAATAGAGACATTTTCTACATCAGCCTGGCTCTTGGACCATTTTGCATTTCCACTCAGACTGCAACAAGCCGTCGGAGAGGAAGCAAAGCCAGCCACAAATTACTGCCTGACAGCCTTGGGAAGAGCCTTGGACACATTTGAAGTTTGTTCCAGCCCAAGCAGGAACAGCCTCCCCATGACTCACAAATGCTTTGGCTTGCAGGTCCCAGCTGGACTAGAGACAGACACCCCACCACACGCCCCCCTTCCTCGCCACTAACAGGCTGCAGGGAAATAGCTCCCGCTCTGACATATTTCTCAAAGCAGGAGGCATCAGAGCATTTTCCAGACGGGAAGGTGATGCTGCAGAACTGTACCCAAGGGCAAAGCTGCAGTTCAACGACACCGGAGTGGACAGGGCAGGTGGGACAGCAGGGCGTCCCCTCCCCGTCTGGTACTGGTGCTCATCAGCCCCCGCACCAGGCTGCTCCAGCACCCTCACACAGTGAAAACCCCCTGAACCTGCAGAAGCAGATGGTTCTTTACTGGATTAGTGGCCTCAATCAGCCCAGGGTGCAAAGAGTACCACGCAATGAGCCAGCTGGGCCGTGAGAGCGAGACGGCAGTGACCCTACGCTTCTCCAGCCTCTCAGCCCTTGCATCAGCACAAACAGCTGCACTCTGTGCCCAGCCCAGCGACCAATACAGCTTTAGGAGTTATCTGCTCCTTTCCCAGGGCAGTTTTTTTGCTTGGATCCAGTTCACTGTCTGAACACTTGTGGCAGCACGGAGTGAAAGAAGTTGAGGGCCATCCCCTTTTGGCAGCTTCACCACTGCAGAGCTCTCAATTAACACTGGCGTGATCACAGGCCACGCTCCTTCCCATGTTCAGCTCAGCCACAACTTAATTATCGAAAGGGGTCACAGTGAGGGCACTGGATTTTCCAAGCAAAGCATAACATAAAGCCTCCAACACTGCAGCTAATTCTCATTTCAGTATTTCCTTTGTCAGCTGTCACAAATTTTACATTTTGGTTACAAGCTGCATTTTGTTTCAAGGTTTCTTCAGCGTTTTAGGTACTACTTACTGGGATTAGTCCCCTGTTCCAAGGCTGGCCATATCCCAGGGCAACTGTTACTTCAAACCAAGTAGGTCAACACAAAGAGAGTCAGCAGCCATAAATGCTTTGCCCTCATGAACCAAGATTTCTGACCAGCATAGACTTGCCAGAAAAGCAGATGATTCCTCCTAAATACAACATGAGAATCAACAGTGCGGCATCATCTCATAAAGCCTGTGCTTTAAAGCATACGCACAAAGATGCAGAATCCCATTCCTGCTCTCATTGTGTCAACTTTTCGGCATTGTAAGCCGTAAGAACGCAGCCAGACAAACCCCTGCAACAACCTTTGAAGGAGAAACAGATTTCTTTTTATAAATGGAAAGGAGAATCAAGTCAAATGTTTTCCTGTAAATCCTACTTCCCTCAAAAAAAAAAAAAACCACCACCAAAACCAACATTAGAAATATACATCTAGGTTACCCAGAAAGAAAATAAAGGAAAATTAATAATGGAGTTAAAATATATATCAGAAATCCAAAGAAAATAAAGTCTGACAAAGCAAAAGAAAAGGATTTTAGGACATCTTTGGTTCCCACTCATGCTACGAAAGAGCAAAAGCTCCCCAGCAGCCCCCAGGACATGCTACCCCTTCTCTTCCCTAGCCTGTCTATAAAGATTTAGAGCAGATGACTGAGGCTGCTTCCTGGGAGCTAAGATCCTCTCCGCTAAGAGCAGCAGGCTTGATGCTTTTTAGGGTTTCTGCAGTAAGGGTTCGGAATGAACAGAAGAGTGTCCCTACCTATTCTTGCCCATAACTCCCCCCTCAGTCACATCGTACTGTTGCACTGAAGCTCACTGAAGCTCTGTTTCCTATAGCAGCCACATCTTTACGGGCTCATCTATCCCACGGAAGAGCCACTTTCCAGAAGGTGCTTTTAATGTGTCAACTCTATATAAAAAACCAAACACATCAAAACAAAAGAAAAAACACAATCCTTTAAAAAACATCCCAGACCATTTCTAAGAGCTGGCCTGTCTCAGAAAGGATGGCATTGCAAAAATAAGCAAGATTTGAGTTTGGGTCTTCAAAGCCTAAGGGGGCGGGGGGGAATTGCCACCCCCAGCCCTGGCTGACACCCCGCTGCATATGCCCTGGCAAACTGCTGGGGCCTTCATGGGCTGTGGTTGGGTCGTGCAACCGAAGAATTCTCTCATCTTCCCAAAGGAGGCACGCGCAGGGGTTGTGCATGCACCCCAGAAAATACGCTGCTAGGAAGGTTGTGCATTTTCCAAAGCAAACTTCACCACAGCCAGGCCTTGCCATTAACTCGGGTGGGTACCCCAGGTGTGTAGGGTCTCTCTTTCACTGTAATTTTTGGTGTGGAGTGGAGAATATCCTGCCTTCACAGAGCCTTGGGCAGAGCAAGTGTTACTGCCACATGGCTCTGTCCTTGGGGAACAAAACTGAGCGTTGCTCAGATATCACAGAGCAAAGTCTGATATTCCTCTTTTCTGTGTATCCCCTCCAAAATAGAAGGCAACAGGTTCCCCATCCTCATTCTCCTTTACCTGTCCATTGCCTCTGGGCTCATCTCAGCACTCAACACAGGACTGGCAGCTCCAAATCCCATTGCCTTGCTTTTCCCACTACCAGCCAGAAATGGGCAAAACTTGCGTGCCAAAACAAAAAAAAAAAAAAAGGGGCTGAGTTCCTTTTATTCACTCTGTTTTGCAGGTTTTCAAGGATTACACTTGGAAGCTCTAAGGGCTTTGTCAGCAGTGCAGACTATTTCAATCTAGCCCTTTCACAGCAGATGGAAAATCTGCTTTGACTCAGTTTAGCTCACATGGAAGTGATTAGATAATCACGGGACTCCAGGAGCTATGGCTTTAAGAAAAAAGCACAATGTATTATAGGCTTTGCAGAAAAAAATAAGAGCTGGCAGGGGACAAAAAGCTACAAGGGCTCCTGTAAGGAAACGTATTGAGAAGACACCCATCCCCCAGACTTTCTTTGTATAATTTCCTCAGCTGTTGAAATACTTGCTTTCTCTTCCCTCATTATCCAAGGCAAAAGGGAAGACACTGAAGGGAACATATTATCTGGGGAAGAAGGCACAAAACAGAAGAACTTGGGCTGGAAGTAAAAGCCCAAGTAAGTCATCCTCAAAAACTTGGATGAGCAAACAGGGTGTTAGCTGGTGTGTGGGGAAAGGAGTGGGAATAGATCAGGGCAATCGTATAGTCCGAGGTCTTAATAAGCCGCCCCAGAAGTCAGGCGGGGATCACACTGCTGCTTGCCTGCTCGCTGGTCGCAATGCTGTTGCAAAGTCTGCAGTCCCTTTTCTAGGTCATAAACTCAGGAGGCAGCACCTTTTCACGCGTGATCTCGCCTCAGCTGCACGCTTGCGGTCAGGGACATTTAAGCCAGTCAGTGGATTTCAATGAAGTTTACAACAGCAGCTAACTGCTGGCCAAAATTGGCACGAGTTTGGATTAATCAAAGTCACAAGGATGCAGTGGGGGAAGTGGCAAGTCCAGCTACTGTGGCTTCCTCCACAAGATCTTTCATCATCTCATGGTCACCAGCAGCACAAAACCCACACCAAGTCATGAGCGTCTGAATAGCTGCCCTCTGCCCTCTTGTACAAAAGGCGAAAAACACAGTCAGAGGCTCAGTCTCCCTCTTCCATTGTCCCAGCTAAGTCTGGGATTTAAATGGTTGGGAGCAAGTTGCCCACTGCAGCATTCACCCCTTGCTTGCTCTAAGTCTGACAGAGAGGGCCCATGTCAAACTTCCTGAGCCTCTTTTTCTTCACCTTCCAGTTTCATAGCGTAGAAGCATGTTTCACACCAGGAAAAAAAGCCGGCTGGATTGCAGCACGTGTTCATGCTGCAGGCAGCTACAGTTCAGCACCTTTGGATTTCACAGGAGAATTCAGCAGCACCTTTCCCTACTAACAGCCTCCCCTTCTGTGTCCTTCCTACCACTCACCCAACAGCAGCTGGGGGAACAGCTGACCATCTCCGCAACACGGCAAACACAGGGCAATAGAGAGGTTTTACAGATTCCATGGGCAGTGCTGTGACTAATGAAGTATTATCAGCCTGCAGCCTGGTTTTCCACAGCGATCACAATTTCCATGATTATCACCTAATGTTTTCCATGATTATCACCTAACATATGTCTTTGAGGCTTGCCCTTCACCTCTTCCCAGAAATGAACTGGTTCAATAAAGGCTTATTTTAACCCTCAATTTCTCAATCACACACCTGAGAAAAGCCAGTACCACGTACCCACGCAAGCTCAGCTACAGACAGGAAATAGCTAGATCAAAACTCACCGTTCTGCTGAGCTTTGTTTGCCACAGCGAACGTCAGAGAAGAAACAAAACCCCTCTTATCCTTCCCCAGGGAAGGGCAGAGAGGCATAGGAGTTAGCTCTCAACCCTGGGCACTGTGATCCAGCCAGCTGCAGAACAAAAGCACAGCTAAGCCTATAGAAAAGAGGAAAATGCAAGAAACCACTCTGTAAAGAACAGCAAATGTCATTCCTGGCTTAACACACAGGGTCAAATCCACCACTTGTGGAAGGACAGAGAAACTCACCCAGGACACCTCAGGAACCTGACACTCACCTAATAAAGAAGAGTCTCCCCATTTCCAGTTCCCTTCTTTAGGCCAGGCTGCAGCTGTCCTTTAAAACTTATCCAACAGCTGCTTCCCCTCAGGTTGTAATTCTTTCGTTCAGCTGTGGCTGATCTCTCTTAGTGCTCCTTTAGTTGGACAAGGTTCAGAGCTGTGTTCTGTCCTTGCTAGCAGATCTGCAAATGAGAGTTAATTAACCCTGAGAGATTTGGAAACTGTTTTTCCATAAAAATGAGGATTACCAGGTTTGAGCTGCTCCTATTTCACAGGGAAGATTAGAAAGCAAACAGGTTTTGCTCTTATTTGGCTTTCCTGATGCTGCCTGGGGCAATCAGAAGATATGTGGAATTTACAGTGATTTGAAGCAAAAGTGTCCCCATAATCTTTCCCTAGCTTGCTCTGAACAGCCAGATGACAGCCTCCCTACTGGCAGGTCAAGTTGTTCTCTTGCTGCACTCAAAGACCATCATGTCATGGTGGTTCCTCCTACAGGTGTCCACACAAAGCGGGTGATGTCCGAAGTGGGCCCGGTCCTTCTCTCTGAGACCTATGGGTTTTACACCAGGGGTTCCTGCCCTGTGTCACATGCCATCTCTCGTTCCACAACACGCCCTTGAAATGAGACCCACCACGTCGAGGGCTGCCAAGGTGGAGAAGCATGTCTTATCCCTGCAGGCTGCCAGGATGCAGCAGGACCATTTCGTAGAGGTGGATCTTCCAGATGTCCAGCTTCAGGGCTTGGCTGACAATGTGGACATCCCAGTGAAGTCCCCTGGCTTCTGGGCAGACACTGGTTCTCTGTACTTTTCTGCTCTGGTGCTTTTGTGTCAGCTTCTTCATTGGAAAGGCCCTTTCCCGTTGTGAGCAAGGCTTCAAAGGTCCTGGTACCCTTTATTGTGTGTTAAGTAGCAAGGATCTGGTTATCACCAAGCCAGACAAGGTTTCCAGGCAGAGGTGTTATCTTCCTTTTATAAGCAGACCGACAAGGCTGCAGCATGACTACTAGGGGATTGTCAGAAGCCACCGTCTCCCTTCTGCAAACAGTGGCGGAGCTCCGGAAAGAATTAAAACATCCCCCCCCAAAAAAAACTGGCAGTCAAACAAACCAGTAGCAGTCAGACACAAGAGCAAGCTCTGATCCTTCAGCCATGGCTGGGGAATCTCAAACCTGAAAGGTGTTTCAGAATAGGATGAATGTATGTCTGTCCGGACAGGGCTAAATCAGGTTTCTGTATGTCCACAGTGATGTTTGGATGAAAGCATCTGCCTGAACTGATGCTGGAAGGGGCTGCCCGACCGTCTCTTGCACCCTGGGATTGCACTCCTGCCACTTCCCTGTCCAGGGACAAACTGACCCTGAGTAGATCTGTTCAGCTCCTGATCCAACTAGAAACTCACCCTGCAAAGGAAAAGCAATAAAAGATAAGTTTTCAGGCTCACATTGCTGCAAGTGACACGAAGGGAGGGGGGAACGTGTGCCAGGGACAGAAAGAGCACAGGGCGGTCTCTTCTCTTCCCTGCCTTAGGTGGATTTAAGCACATCATGAAATTGCAGGGCAGCAGAAAAGACGAGATACAGATAACACATTAGGGTAAGGAAATAAGCCTCATCGATATACCTCATCGATGCGAGCACTCAGCTTGAGGACCGTTTTCCAGCCTAAAAGGTTCTTAAAGGTTGCATCAACATTTTGATAAAACCACACCATCTCACAAACATCTTGACACCAAGGGTTTGGCTAAGATATTAATAACTCACTGTGGGCAGAAATGATTTTCATACTCTTAAGACCATCTTGTGATGTTGTCATGAGGACACCCCACAGCAGAGAGCACCCCTGGCATGCGCTTTGGTGTGTGCAGGTGCCCCAGGATTACACCAGCAGTGGGAGTTTTTAGAGGAGTCAGCAGCTAACCAGCCACGTACCAAAGCTAAACCTTCTAGTTTTACAGCTTCAGAGCTGTACAGGCTTCAGAGAAGCACGGAGAAAGCTTGGTGCAACCTTGCAAATCCATTACAAACACCTGCTCTGCTGTGGAAACTTCCCGAGCAAAACCCAGTGGGGAACATGGCTGAATAGCTCAGCACGTATACTGGCTGCTGAGCACCCAAAAACCTGAGTCACCCCGGGAGTTTTCTCGGTCCTGAATACTTCTCAATAAAAAGCGATTCTCACTTCCTTATTTCAGAGGGGAGAGGATGGGGCAAGTCATGTTTTTGCTTGTTGGCATGCTTGAAACAAGTCATTTCTTCTCCCGTGAAGGCTCAGAGAGGGTAACTGGTGCCATTTAGCACGATCAGCTCCTTTTCGCAGGGGGTTTCTCTTCATACATGGGCTGGTCAGAAAAAAAAACCAGCTATCAGTCTGAGTCAATCTCCCAGCCATCAACGTCAGGCAAAAGGAGCTTTATCTGGTTGATCTTAAATAGAGTTCCCTGTCTTGAATGGCGTGTTGGGAGAGTGGAGTTCTCAGACAGGGAGTTTTCTGTGGTTGGAGAGAGCAGGGAGACACAGGTTTTACCCAGCGGAGGGTGCTGCTGACCTTAGGAAGATGCTGCCAGGTGCCTGATGGCATTTCTTTTGATGCAGCGAAGCTCCAAAGCTAATGGCACCGGTACAAACACGCTTGCGGTCTGCATGTGATCCCCCCTCTCTTCTCACGCACCCTTTTTCCTCTGTGCCAGAGACTTAGAAAACCAAACCAGAAAGCACAAGGCTTCCTGCTTACCCAGGAAAGCAGCAGACTGGCCTTGCTGGCTGTCACCGGGACGGGGTTGTGAGAGGCATTTTCTACTGCCGTCGCTATTTTAAGGTTTGCCAGCCTCTCTTCTCGCCAGACGTCCCCCTGGCTTGGCTGCTGTCATCATGTCAAAGTGAATCTTTGCGTTGCAGGTTTGGAAAGTGTTTGCGATGATTAAAAATAAACTAACTTCTTTATTTCACCCTCAGCAGTTTTAGAGAAGCAGAATTGAAAAAGGAAGAGAAAACGCAGAGCAGGGTCGTTTACGATCGTGCACATCTTGCGTGTGGGGGCTGCAGGAGGCAGCGAGGGAAGGATGTGCAGAGATCAGTTAAAAGCATGTCAGCTGTGAACACTGAGTTTCCCACCAAGCTCCCATCCTAATTACGTCCGCTTGTTTTAAGCATACCTGCTGGGGGGATGGGCAGGGAAAATTCAGCTGCAAATCTCACCTGGGGGCTCAAATGATGGGATTTGCTGGGGCTGCACGAGCCAGTGTGCCTGTAGAGGACAGCTAGAAAAGCAAACACAAGAAAGCAGCAGTCACCACAGATACTGGATCGAAAGGCTGTCTTTACAAGGCTCTGCAGAGGGACCGGGACAGGCTGCATCGATGGGCCGAGGCCAGTTGTATGAAGTTCAACAAGGCCAAGTGCCGGGTCCTGCCCTTGGGTCACGCCAACCCCAGGCAATGCTCCAGGCCTGGGGCAGAGGTGGTGGGAAGTGCCCGGCGGAGAAGGCCCTGGGGGTGCTGGCTGACAGCCGGCTGGGCATGAGCCAGCAGTGCCCAGGTGGCCAAGGAGGCCACCAGCCCCCGGGCTTGTGTCAGCACTGGTGTGGCCAGCAGGAGCCGGGCAGGGATGGGGCCCCTGTGCTCGGCCCTGGGGAGGCCCCACCTCGAATGCTGGGCTCAGGTTTGGGCCCCTCGGGACAAGAAGGGCCTTGAGGGGCTGGAGCGTGTCCAGAGAAGGGCAGCGGGGCTGGGGCAGGGTCTGGAGCACAAGTGTGCTGGGGGGCGGCTGAGGGGGCTGGGGGGGTTTAGCCTGGAGAAGGGGGGGCTGAGGGGAGCCCTTCTCGCTCTCTGCAGCTGCCTGAGAGGGGCTGGAGTGAGGGGGGGGCTGGTCTCTGCTCCCAAATCACCAGGGACAGGGTGAGAGGAAATGGCCTCAAGCTGCATCAGGGGAGGTTTAGGTTGGATATTAGGAAAAATGTCTTTACTGAAGGAGCGGTCAGGCCCTGGCACAGGCTGCCCAGAGAGGTGGGGGAGTCACCGTCCCTGGGGGGGTTCAAAAAATGCGTAGACATGGCACTGGAGGACATGGTTTAGGAGGCCTGGGGGTGTTGAGCTGATAGTTGGATTCAATGATCTTAGAGGTCTTTTCCAACCTTAATGATTCTATGAAACTGGCCAGGTATCAGTTTGCCGTGGGCAGCCGTGGCTGCTTCCTCAGGCCATTTGCTGAGCAGGGGATGGCCCAAATTGCCACCCACAGGGAAGCAGCGCCCTGCCGGACGGTGAGCAGGGCACTGCCATTCCCCTTGCAGAGCCCTCGGCCTGCCGCCCCTGCAGCAAGCCAGGAGTTTCTTTAACGGGCCCAGGCCCAGATGTTGTCAGGCCCAGCCTCCGGCAAACGCTCCGGGCTCACGGACCGCCCTTCCCATGCCGTTGGCCGCCCCTGGGTGCGGTCAGGGCTGCTCTTGGGGCTTGCCGCCCTCTTCTACTTCGGTGACAATTTGCTTTGTCCTCTTTGCGGGCAACGCAGGCACCACCTTCCCCCGAAAAGCTGACGTGCCAGGGCTGTACGTCGTGGGGTCGGGCCCATCGCTCCGGTCCGAACCGCCCCCCCCCCCCCCGCCCCGGGGTAAGGGCTGCCGGGGCGAACTGGGCACCAGCACGGAGGGACGGGCGAGGGGGCGGCGGCGGCCGCCAGGTGGCGCCAGGAGCCCGCGGGGGGCGGCGGGCGGCGGGCGGGGGAAGGGGGCGGCGGGCAGGGGCAGTGGGAAGCGGGAAGAGGGCAGGGGGCAGGGGGAAGGGGTCAGCGGGAAGGGGGCGGGAGGCAGCGGGCAGCAAGCAGGGGGCAGCGAGCAGGGGCAGTGGGAAGCGGGAAGAGGGAAGGGGGCAGGGGGCAGCGGGCGGGGGGCAGTGGGCAGCGGGCAGCGGACAGCGGGCAGGGGGCAGCGGGCGGGGGGCAGTGGGCAGGGGGCAGTGGGAAGCGGGAAGAGGGCAGGGGGAAGGGGGCAGCGGGCAGCGGGCGGGGGGCAGTGGGCAGGGGGCAGTGGGAAGCGGGAAGAGGGCAGGGGGCAGGGGGAAGGGGTCAGCGGGAAGGGGGCGGGAGGCAGCGGGCAGCAAGCAGGGGGCAGCGAGCAGGGGCAGTGGGAAGCGGGAAGAGGGCAGGGGGAAGGGGGCAGGGGGCAGCGGGCGGGGGGCAGTGGGCAGCGGACAGCGGGCAGGGGGCAGCGGGCGGGGGGCAGGGAGCAGGGGGCAGTGGGAAGCGGGAAGAGGGCAGGGGGAAGGGGGCAGCGGGCAGCGGGCGGGGGGCAGTGGGCAGGGGGCAGTGGGAAGCAGGAAGAGGGAAGGGGGCAGCGGGCAGCGGGCAGCAGGCAGGGGGCAGCGGGCAGCAGGCAGGGGGCAGCGGCATCCTGCTTACCTGAAAGGCGGTGTTGAAGCACTTCAGTTTCAAAGTTTGGCCATTTTTTAGCCTTTGCTTTGGCACCTGTCAGCGCCAGAGAGGGTGAAACACCCCGTTTATAATTACCATGGGAGAGGTTTCCTGGTAGGTGGGTTTGTGTTTAGTTATTGAAAGATCTCACACCTTTGAGAGCTCTGTGTGGGAAGGTCATCATCCAAGAGGCAACGTCCAAGGACAGGTAGCTCTGAGATGGAAAATGGCATCCAACCCTTGGAAGAAAAACATGTTTTTCACATTGATGCCTTTCTCATGTCAGCCTCCAGCCGGCAAGTCACTGGAGCACCTGAGAGGGCTTTTCTTGGGAAGGTCAGGTATAGGTTATGGGTAGGCACGGTCTGCTCAGCTGGAAAACTGGGCTCTTCTTCAGCTCAAGCGGAACATTGCCTGCTTATCCCTTGGAGCGCAGGTAGCCTTAGTGCTCTGGCGTGGCTGTGCAAGCACCCACACGCACATCGCTCCCAGCCCCGGAGGCGATACGGCCACAGCCTGGCACTGAATCACAGAATCATAGAATTGTTACGGTTGGAAAAGACCTCTAAGATCATCAAGTCCAGCCGCCAACCCAACACCCCCAGGCCTCCTAAACCATGTCCCCAAGTGCCATGTCTACACATTTTTGAACCCCCCAGGGACGGTGACCCCCCCACCTCTCTGGGCAGCCTGTGCCAGGGCCTGACCGCTCTTGCAGTGAAGACATTTTTCCTAATATCCAACCTAAACCTCCCCTGACTCAGCTTATGGCCATTTCCTCTTGCAATTTCCCAAGAGAAGCAATGGGAAAGGCAGAGAGTTGTGTTTCCTCTGCCCTTCAGTAGCTGCAGGATCGCATTCCCTTTGTCACCCACTCCTCCTCCCCCAAAACCTTCTCCCTCTTCAGAGGCAGATTTTGGCTGGCCAGTTCAGGCTCTGTGCTAGGACCTGTGCTGCACGTGTTAGTTCAGCGTGAGCATTTGCATAGCTTTAGGTTCCCCACCCCATTCACTAGAGGAACTACATGGCTAGAGGAGGCAGAGACCTTCTCCTGACATGGGTCCTGGTTCCCTAGGCCAGCTCATGCAGCCGTAGGAGCTCCTCAGCCCAGCTCTTGCTGGGAGCAGGTCCCATCAGCAGCTGCCCCGCTGTCCCCAGGGCAGGAATCCTGCCATTTGCGGGTGCCCGTCCAGTCTTCTCCCCCAAAACCACTGCACCCAAGTCCCTTTGGCCACTGGAGAATGATGTTTCCCAGGCTGTGTTTGCAAAAAGCCCTTGTGCAAAAGGAAATCAGGGTGTTTGTGACTCCCATTTTGCAGCTGGCAGGTCGCCCCCCTGCCGTGCACCATCACCTCTATGAGGATTGTGCTGAAAACAGCTCGCCACAGCACAGGCACCTGGCCATGAAAAGCAGAAGGAAGGCTGCCAACAGGTTTCCAAACTTCTGGGGAGCGAGAAACAAATCTGAAACGAGTCCCTGCAGATTCAGCCTTGAAACAAAGCCAGGGCACCTTCTCCATCTCATAAACTCAGACAACAGGCGTCCTTCCGCTTTCTCTTGTTTCCGAGCCACATCATGACCTTTTGGGAAATAAAATCTTGAAGTGCCTCCGGGGGAAGCAGCAAAGCGGAGGAGAACTGGGTTTCCCTTGCACCGTAGCGTCCAGGCCATTTCCAGGTGCCCTGTCACAATGTCCGGGTGCCAGAGGGCACCAGAACAGCACTTGAAGGGACCTGGGTACAGAATTTGGCAATCTCTAATCCACAGGCAAATTTCTAGGTGGGCGCTGCCCCAGCTCCATCAGAGCGAAGACCAGGGAAGGCTTTTTTAAACCAGAATCCGACCTGGTCACAGCCACATCATCTGCTTGGACCGAGGGTGGAAAATGAGCGTCAGATGCTTTTATTCCCTGAAAACCCAAAGCATCCTCGTTGCTATAGCAACGTGTCCCCCCTTTCCTGGCTCCTGATGTCATCCTGGGGACCGCTCCCCTGCGTCCTCCCTCACGGCACACGCGTGTGCAACACGGGGCAAGGAGAGCAGTCTCTGTTATCCCTAGGGGAGGAGTGGGTGACAAAGGGAATGAGACCCCGCAGCTAGCGAAGGGCAGAGGAAACACAACCCTCTGCCTTCCTGTCACCTCTCTCAGCAGTTTGCAGGGAGGAGAAGGCACTTTGTTTCTCCCTGTGCCAGTGTTACTTATTGATGAAGCGGGAAGGCGATCTCCATCCGGTGCTCCGCGTGTGTGCACAGAGCAGGCGGGGAGCTTCAGCCCAGGCTGCACCCCACACCGCAGCTGTGTCGGGAAGGGTCCCTCCTCTCCTCCTGCCATCCTGCCCGGGACAACCGCAAAAGCATCCTACAAAGGCAGTGATCCCCTGCTAGCGGGGGTGTCCCACTCCCCACTGGCCTCTCTCTGCCCTCATCTCAAAGTTATTTACACGTTGGGGATGTATTTTCACCAACATCTCCTCTGCACGCAAAAATCTGAGGCGTAATTCCCTGTTTCAATTGAAATAACAAGCAAGGACCTTAAAAATGTTTTGAAACCCCACAAAACTCCTGTGGTGTGGGGCCAGCCAGACTTACACACTCTTTTTGACATGATTAACCCGACAGCCTAAACAAGCCTGATTTTAACTCACTTAAGCAGAGTTTGCAAAATTCTGCCCTTCACCCCAGCTCCATCAGCTGCAGCAGGGGTGCACCAGAGCTACTGTGCCCGCCCACCGCCGGATTGCGGAGTTACCGACTGTGGGATGCCTGCTACAACCAGAAAAAGCAGAAGGATGGATGGATGGATGGATGGATGGAGCCTATACCATAAACATCACAGGTTTTCCTGCGCTGATGTTTGTATACAAACTGTGCCGCCAGCCCCATGCACCTCCGAACAACACGGGGCAGGTCCGCAACACCCCCACTTTAATATATGTCTTTACATCTGTATGAGTACAGGCTTGCACACACCCACTGTTGCTGCAAGCACGGTGCTGGCACTCCCCGTGTAAAACCCGAACACGTTACCTTGGCTAATAGGAAGCCACTTAGGAGCCAGGCAGGTCATCTCATCGCAAACGAATGCCAAGAAAAACCTGCATTTTTTAGCCTATGCCACATGCGTAGCAGAAAAACTATGCCAGGAATGTGAGAGGGCTGAAACTTTTTATAGGGACTATTTTTTTCGGATCTCTCTCTGCTTGCAAAGCCAGATGTCTTTCAGCTCCTCACCGTCTAAAGTCACAGAGCTCTGAGGGAGCTGTATGAATTTCTGCCCCTAAGCCAGAATAGCTGTTTCTATATGATTTAATGCTCCAGACCCTAATCCTGCCCCATGACGACAGTGACAGCCGGTGTCCCCCAGAGCTCCTGGTCCGCTCCCAAATAAGATGCTCTGACTCCCTGCCCTCCTGGGGCACGCAGGCACGTGCTCACCAGCACGGCACGCCGCAGTGTGTGGCCATCACACAGGGCAAAGTCAGCCACAGCTCCTGCGCGGGGAGAAAATGGAGTTTGGTACTGTGGGGAGAAAGGTGCTGACCCTGGGGCCAGTTTTGGCCGGGGATAGGGAGAAGGAGCCTTCCCACACTAGCAGGGTGGGCACGGAGAAGATGGAGCCAGGTTCCTCAGGCGATGGGAGGGCAAAAGCTGGGTCAGGAGAGGTTTGGAGCGGAGATGTGTTTTCCCCACAAGACCAGGCTGCCTGGAGAGGTGGTGCTGGCTCCGTCCTTGGAGGTTTGCAGAAGAAAGTCCTGGCCACCCTGGTGTGACCCCGCGTTGCGCAGGAGGCCGGACAGGAGCCTGCAGCCTGAATCGCCCCACAGTGCCAGGGCGGAAACTCACCTTGGTCCTGTTGGGGCACTTTCCTGGGGTGTCTGTGCGCTCCCAGACCCCCATTTCTCCCCAGTCCCAGCGCCCAGGCGGCCTCTTCCAGCCCGGGGCCATCCCAGGGCTGGGGCCGGTGATTCCCGGTTTCCAGCCCCGGCGTGTCGGGGAGGCGGCGAGCGGGGAGGGGGCAGGCAGCGGGCAGGCAGCGGGCAGGCAGGGCCGGCTCGGGGACCCTGCCCGGCTCCGCCCCGGGACCCGCGTCCAGGCGCCGGGATCGCTCCCCCCGCCGCCGCCCCGGGAGGGAGGAAGGAAGGAAGGAAAGAGGGAGGGAAGAGGGGAGGGAGGGAAGGAGGGAGGGAGGATGACAGCGCCGTGAAGAAAAGCAGGGGACCCGCTGCCCTCCCTCCCACCGCACGGCAGGACCAGGCGAGCTCGCCCCGCCGGGTAGGTGCGGCGGCGCCCGGGAGCGGGGGGGCTGGAACCGGGGAGCAACGGGGGGCTGGACCGGAGAGTGAGCGGGGGGCCGGGGTCGGAGCGGGGGTCCGGGAGCGATGGGCAGCGGGAATCCCGGGAGCGGAGTCCGCGGGAGCCTCGGGGGGCGCCGGGGCGAGCTGGGGGCGGCGGCGGCGGGGGGGGGGGATGGCGGCGGGGGTCGGGCTTTTCCCTCCCGGCGCGGAGGGGAGTTGCGGGAAGTTGGGCGTGCGAGGGCGGGCCATGGCCCCGACCCCCCCCCCCCCCCCATCCCCGGCGGCGGCGGCGAGGCCGGGGGTTCCGCCGGTGCATCCCCCCCCGGCGGGGGCGGCCCCGGGCTCCGCCGGCTCCTTTGTGCTCCCTCCGGCCTCCGCCGCCCCTTTGTCTCGGTGCGGCCCCCCCCCGCCGCCCGCTCCCGCAGCGGGGCAGCCCCGGCGATGCCTCCCCGCCGGCGGGGCAGCCGGATCCCGGCGCTCTGGTTTGGGAGAGGGAGAGAAAAGTCCTCTCGGCACACCACCGCCCGAGCAGCTCGCTCCCCTGCTTTCTTTCGGCGGTGGGGGGAAAGAGGAAAAAAAAATAAATTAAATAAGGGCGAGCTCTCCGGCTGCGACACTGAGCTTCCGTCTGGAGCGAAGCGCGTCTGGGTCGAGAAAAGGAGACTTTCTCACAGCCATCTCAGAGTTGCATCATCCGGCCTGTCAGCCCCTACCAAGGAGCACTGGAAAGTTGTCCTCACCCTTTCCCCTCCTGCCCCAGGGCCGCTGGGGCACCCTGGCCCTCGGCCCGGCTCCCGGCGACCAGGATCCAGCAGCTTTTCTGCCGGAGTGGGGTCACAGCCATCCCGCCAGCACCCCACAGGGCCCAGCTGGGACCTGGCTGACATGGCATTACTTGGGGGGCAAAGGGCCGCCTGGGCAGAGCCCCCGCTCAGCGCCTGCATGGCGTCCGGCAGCCACTCCCAGCCATGTTTCGGGGAGCTGCCCGCACCCCGCCACCTTTACACCACGGGACCCAGGCCTGGCTTCTGTCCCCAGGGGAAAAGCGTCTCCTTTTCCACAGTCAACGATTTTACAACACCACGCCAGGACAGGGATTCAGCTCTGTGATTTTCCCACATCTGCTGAGTGGCTTCAGTGTAGGACTCGTTTTCGTACCCCCGGTCTCCCGGCACTGCCAGGACCTGGGCACGGTCTGCATTTTTCCCAAGAGCGGCAGGGATTCACTATTCCACCAGCAGCAAACATCTCTCACCACCAGCCCCTCCCGGAGGCCCCTGGAGAGCTACAAATGCCTGTCCCAGGCTAAAAGGGGAGCGGAGCAGGGCACAGAGCAAGCGGTGTCCCTGGGTTTTGGGGTAGGTTTAGTGGAGGAGCTTCCAGGCTATCACGCAGAGGTGGGGATAAGGAGCGCAGGGCGGTGGGAGGGACTGTGGGCTCTTTCCCCCAGAGAAAGGGCTCATTGAAGCAGGGACGGGCATTTGCGGTTCCCAGCCCGGCCGGGGGGCCATGGCATGCACAGCAGCCAGCATTGTGCCACCAGCGCCGAGCAAACGGAGCTGGGCGGTCCTCTCGCCCGTCTTGGTGGTCTGCTCTCCAGACCCCCTTGCTGCCCAGCAGGTTGGTGTGTTTAGCCGCACACCTTTGCTGCAGGTGGTGGTGCAAAACCCACCCCACCAGCACCTGTGGTTTCCAGCAAGTCGGTATCAAGGTTATAGGCTTGTTAGCCGGCTCAGCTGGTCCCCACTGGGTCCTGGTCTGCGTCACACCAGGGCAATGTAGCCTGGCGTGCCTGCAGATGCACCATTTTACCCCCGTGCCCAGCACTGATGTCTCTGAAAGTCCCATCGCATTCACCAGGGGCTCAGGCGGCAGCAGTGGCTTTCCTCTCTCCTCAGTCAGGAGAAAACACCTCTCTGTGAACATCACCCAAGGTGAGGAAGAGCAAAGACTGGTCTGTCCTGGCCACAAAGCCTGGGCTGGTCCTGTCACTGGCATTACTGTGCCCAACACCAGCCTCTAAATCCCTTCTGGGCAGTGCTTTTTGGGACACGAGGAGCAAGGACAGCTCATCTGGGTCACCCCAGAGCTCGGTGTGACTCCTCAGGGATAATAAATAGTGGACAGAAGACTTCATGCGCCTGGAGTTTGAGAGCACATGCAATGAAAACCAAGTCATTTAAGCAGTGCTTGTTTGTACCAACGCCTGCTGCTGCTGCTCCTGAGCATAACCTCCCGTCTCTACCCACACCTGCATGCTTCAGCACCGGGGGGGGGGGCTTTGCCCTGGGTGCCCAGTTAAGAGGAGAGGACCAAGCCACAGCGGGTTGAAGGACCAAGAGGCAGAGCCAGGAAGGGAATGAGGGGAGGAGAAACAAGCATGTCTCTCTCTGAGGGATCGGACATGTGGAGGAGCAAACCCTTGGCCGTGTCCCCAGGGGGTTGCCCGAGCGGGGGGCAGCGCCTCTGCCCTTCCCACCCTCCTTGGGGAACACGGCCCCAGCTCATTCTGGGGTCTCTCTGTGGCGGCGGGATGAGCTGGGGCTGCTGCGGGCACCAGCACCCTGTCCCTGCCAGAGCCAGAAGGGCTTTGTGTTCCCAACTTTCTCCTCTTATGGGCAGTTTCCAGGCTTCGATTTGACGAGGCTTGGGGCTATTCTAGGCAACTTTATAAACAGTAGGTGACTTTTTCCCTCCCTCCCCACCTTTTTAGCTTGAATACACGTTTTAAGCAAAAATACCTGCCTGGGCAGCCTCCTTAGCTCCCTGGGTTGCACCGGGGGCAAACCAAAGTGGTGCTTTGCTTGTGCCATGCCTTGGAGAAGAGCCAGGGGCAGGATGAAAATTTCTGGGAGATGAAAGCCAAGTTGGAAGGGTTGGTGGCGCGTATCCCAAGGCCAGCCTCGGGAGGAAGTCAGGAGCGGAAATAGAGTAAATACAGAGGGAGCTCAGGGTGGGTTTTTTTTTCCCCCTAGGTTGCAGACAAAGAGCAGCGGAGAGAGCAGATAAGCCCGTGCACCTTATCTCTTTGTTGTTCTGCCTCTGTGTTTTGCTGGCTCACGGTGCTGCTTTTAATCTGATGAAGCAAAGCATCACAGAGGGAATGACTCCAGGGGCAGCAGGCTCAGCCACAGGTCCCCACAGGCTCCCCTCTCCCGGGAGCTGGGCAGAGATGCATGGGGGCAGACGGTGGGGCTGGATGGGCAGAGGGATGTCAGGCAGGGAGGGAGCTTGCAAGTAGGTGCTTCGTTGCCGTTGTTCCTTGTCTGGGAGCTCAGTTGTTGCCTGTTGAGTCAGTAGAGGAAAATGTGACTTCATCCAGTCACACCTCCAGCTGGCTTCCCCCACCAGCCTGCAGGCGTCTTTCCCTTCCTGGATCCCACCCAGTAGGTGTTCAGGGCAGCTGAAGGAGGGGGATGAGAGCCCCAAGGCTTTGTGAAAGACCCTCCCTTTCCCAGCTCTCTGCCTGAAGAGGCCAAACCCCCCCGCTCCTCTTTCCCAGGGCAGGCGAAATGTCCTGCAGAAGGGTGGCGAGGGCATCACTTACCTCCTCCCTCTCGCCACAGAGCCTTGCCGTCCTTGCCCTGGGGCTACACTGTGCCTCTCGCCCCACGTACAGCACCCGCGGGAGCATCCGTCCGGCCAGCGAGCCATGCAGCGGACTTTAAGAATTTGGCATCTCCAAGTCCTTCCCCCATTCTTCCTTCTTGCTGTGGCGGGTGAAGTTAACGTGCTAGTAGTGGCAGGTATCCACGCGAGCAGCTTTGCATGGGAACACCCCCACACACACACACCCCGCTCAAAAGAAAAAGCCCCTTCGCGTGCTTTGACTCGGCTGGGAAATCCACAAAGTCTTTTATCACCTCGACAGTGGGAAATGTAGCCACCCCTGCTGAAATGAAAAGCATTTCCAGCCTGAGGGACGGGAAAAGGCAGGAAGCAGTGCCTCAGTTCCCCCAAGCTGCTTTCCGGGGCGTCTCAGTGTAGTGCTTATGGAAATTATTCCGCCTTGCTTTGAGATGTGCAGAGGAAGAAGAGAACGCTGGCCGGCCGCTGCCTGCCGCTGCTGGAGATGATGTGTGTCCGTCCGCCTGCTCACCCTGTGGGCGTGCTTCCCCTGGGAGCAGGTGCTGGCGGTAACAGCATCCCATCGGCTCTCCTTGCAGCAGCGGGGAGCCGTTCCTGCACCTCCCGGCCCGGGGGAGCCCCGGCGGGCGGCCGGAGGGGAGCACGCAGGGCGCACAGAGCCCCTCTGTTCCTGCTCACAAAGGGACACTTGTGGCTTGCTCGCTGCCCCGGCCAGGCTGCGCCTCGCGGGCCCCAACGAGGAAGAGCTTTAGGATGCCAAGCAGCCTCGCCGGGTCACCCCGTGTCTCCCCCAGCCCCAAGGCTCAGCCCTGCAAGGGCCTCCGTGCCTGTCGCCACCGCCCTGCGGGTCTCGGGCAGGATGTTTGCAGCCGGCTGTTTATTTAACGAATTATGTCTGCACTGGGCCTGTGAATCAGGGTTTTTGCCAGCACTGATGGAAATGGGTCTCTGTATCATCCCTGTGAATAACTCCTGGTCCATGCATCGTTTGTGGTCTGGGGACATTAGAGGGGGAAAACCCTAGGCTGGCTTTGCCCAGGGATTTGTCTGAGCAAGCGGTTGCATGCCATCCCCCCGGTGTTTGTGCTCCAGGCAGCGAGGGGACGTTCCCCTGCACCGGGGAGGCAAGGGCAGGGATGCAGACCACCGCCACCACTCCCCGGGATGCCGCAAACCCGAAAGTCCTTAACAGCAGCAAAGCCCAGCTCTGCCGGGCGCTGAGAGACGTGGCCGCTCGCCAAGGGCTTTGCATATTTTATTTCTTTTCTCAGTTGCTCAAATACTCCGACAAGTCCTGTCGTCGCAGGGGCACCGAGTGGGACTGAGGAGTGGGGGATGCGGGACGCGGGACGCGGTGAAAGGCACCTGCCCTGGCTGCTGGCCTGTCCCCAAGGAGCGGTGTGCTGACAAACTAAACTAACAGGGCTGTTACACACACACACACACACACACACACACACGTGTGTGTGTGGGGGGGGACGTCGGTGCCACTCAGTGCAGGGGAGAGGGAGGAATGGGGGGGTCTCGGGAGCCACTGGGGCTCTTGGGGTCCCTGCATCCTACTAAAGTCCCAGTTTCCTGGGTACATGGGGGTGGGTGTCTCTTTTTAGCAGCTTTTGCTGGGAAGGAGATAGTGCAAAGTCAAGCCCCCGGAGCCAAGTGGTTTGCTCAAGCTGGGAAACTCCTGGTCCTCCCGCAGAGGGGGCTGGGGACTGGGCAGGCTGAGCGTCCCTCTCCTCCGGCCTGCATTCCCAAGGCTGTCCCCACTTCCCAGCGGGAGGAGCACACAGTGAGCAACACCAAAAAATGCACATTTTGGCCACGGATGGCTTTGAGGAGGTTTGGGCGTGGCGCAATGCCTGGCAGGGCTTCCCTGCTCCACACCCTGCCGAGGGCTGCGGGTACCGTGGCTCGGCCAGAGCATCTCCCCTCCAGCAAACCCCCTAAAGGACAAGGCCCTGCCAGGCTCCCCCCTTCACCCCCAAGAGCAGGGGTGGGTCAGGCTGCCAGGGTCACGCTGGCAGGAGCCAAACCAAAGCTAAATAGACTTTCCCTGAGTCACCAAAAGTCTGGCCAAGAAAGCGGGATGAGCAAACAGCATCACCCACGCGGCCGGCCGGATGCCGGGTGTGCGAACCAGCGGCTAGGTAGCAGGCGCCAGCAAGCCCTACACGTCTACATTTTCACACATGACACATGCAGGGGACCTGCCCCAGGCTCCCAAATGGCAGCTTCGGTCCCCAAAATCTCCACGATATTCCACTTGGGACGTGGGTTTGGCGCAACTCAGAGCAGCTCCCGACATCACCCTGATTTCGTCGGTGCTGGGAGGAGGAGGAAGAGGAGGACTGCAGGGGAGGTCTTTTCTGCTGGGTGTGATGCTGAGTCTCCTGGCGGGTTTTGCATCCCACGCCAAGCGGCTGCACCATCATTTGGGGATTTTTTTCGTTTTGGAAAAAGCCCCCAGGAATATTTCACACCCCAAGCGGGGCTGGCAGCAGCAGCAGCCACATTTTCTGGCCTGCTGTCATTCCTGGAAACCTTCTGGGTTTCATTTTCGTGGCTGAGCAGTCGACGCTGCTGTGCCACGGGAAGGCGGAAGCCGCGCGGCCCCACACGGGGCCCTACGGCGGAGGCTGCAACCCTCCCCAAAAGTAGCTCTCTCCAGAGGCTGGGCGCCACAATGCCCTCTGGATTGGGATAAGGAGCTGCTCTCACGCACAGAGAGGGGACCGTGCCGCCATCAGCAGGTTTTTGGCCGGTGGGGAGCAGGCAGCTGTCAGGGCAGCAGGCATTGGGTTTCAAGGCCAGCAGGGGTGGCCAGCGGAGGCACGGGAAGGGGTCCTGTTGGGGAGATGTATTTTGGGAAGGAGGGGGAGCAGCTGGCGGGGGCTTCGGGCAGCTGCTCCGCACAGGCAGGATGGGAGGAGTAGGGAGGAGCCCACAGCTTTTTTACTGCTCTTGTCAAGACCTTGTTGGTTGTCCCTTGTGGGAAGGGTCGGCCGCTGACCCCTGCCTGCTCCCCTCTGCCCGCGCTGACCCTCCTTCTCCCCGCAGGCAGGGCCGCCCCAGGCAAGGCTGGCGGAGCAGAGGATGCCGGGGGGCTAGCCCAGGACACCTCCCAGTGGGCGGGAGGGACGTGTGTGTCCCCCCATGGAGATCCGATGCACTTTGCCCCAGGATTTCCGGGAGCTGCTGCACTGCCTGAAGATGAGGAGCAAGTATGCCATCCTGCTGTTCTTCGTCATCGGCCTCTTCATCATCGAGAAGGAGAACAACTTCATCTCCAGGTAGGGAGCGAGTATCTAAGCCACCCCACACTTTTAACCCTTTCCCTCCCTAATACCTCAAGCTCCTGTGCAGCAGGAGCCCCCCAAAACACCCTGCCAGGACGTGGGGGTGGTCCCACTCCCCTCCAGGCTGGGCTGGGTCTCCCCGCAGGGTGTCGGACAAGCTGAAGCAGTCCCCACAAGCCCTGAGTGAGGCCAACGGCACGGAGGCCAGCCCGGCGCCAGCCGAGAACGGCTCGCTGGCCTCGCTGCGAGAGCTGGACGCTGCCTTCTCCCAGCTGAGATCCCGCCTGCGCAACGTTACCCTGCAGCTGGCAGGCGACGGGGACCCCGGGCCACGGCGGCACGTCCTGCTGATGGCCACCACCCGCACCGGCTCCTCCTTCGTGGGGGAGTTCTTCAACCAGCAAGGCAGCATCTTCTACCTCTTTGAGCCCCTCTGGCACATCGAGAGGACAGTGACCTTTGAGCCAGGGGGAGCCAATGCAGTGGGCTCGGCCCTGGTCTACCGTGACGTCCTCAAGCAGCTCCTCCTTTGTGACCTCTACATCTTAGAGAGCTTCATCTCACCGGCGCCCGAGGGCCACCTGACGCCCTTCATGTTCCGGCGAGGCTCGAGCCGCTCGCTCTGTGAGGAGCCTGTCTGCACACCCAACGCCAAGAAGGTCTTCGAGAAGTACCACTGCAAGAACCGCCGCTGCGGCCCCCTCAACATCACCCTGGCCGCCGAGGCGTGCCGGCGCAAGCAGCACGTGGCCCTGAAGACGGTGCGCATCCGGCAGCTGGAGTTCCTGCAGCCGCTGGTGGAGGACCCCCGGCTGGACTTGCGCATCATCCAGCTGGTGCGGGACCCCCGGGCTGTCCTGGCCTCCCGCATAGTGGCCTTCTCCGGCAAGTACGAGACCTGGAAGAAGTGGGCATCCGAAGGGGAGGCTCCCCTCCAGGAGGAGGAGGTGCAGCGGCTGCGGGGGAACTGCGAAAGCATCCGTCTGTCGGCCGAGCTGGGGCTGCGGCGCCCGGACTGGCTGCGGGGTCGCTACATGCTGGTACGCTACGAGGATGTGGCACAGGCGCCCTTGCAGAAAGCGGAGGAGATGTACCGCTTCGCCGGGCTGCCCCTCACCGCCCAGGTGGAGGAGTGGATCAGCAAAAACACGCAGGCGCCCCGCGATGGCAGCGGCGTCTATTCCACCCGCAAAAACTCCTCCGAGCAGTTTGAGAAGTGGCGGTTCAGCATCCCCTTCAAGCTGGCGCAGGTGGTGCAGGACGCCTGCGCACCGGCCATGCGCCTCTTTGGCTACAAGCTGGCCAGCAGCCCTGCCGCGCTGGCTAACCGCTCCTTCAGCCTGCTGGAGGAGGCACAGCCCTCCTGGGTCACATAACGGCGGGGGGCAAGGCGGCGCGGGGCAACGAGGGGCCGCAGCCGCGCTCCTGGCTGGCCCAGAGGAGACCTGGAGGTCCCCACTCCCAGAGATGCTCCTTGCTGCTGCCGGGTGGAAAGTGGCAGCCCTGGGAGCCAGAGCTTCCCAGCAGAGCCGACCTCGGGGTCCCGCAGAGCCTGAATTACGCAATTTCTTTGGAAATAAGGAAATCGCAAGGTGAGGGATGGTGGGGAGTGCGGTGCTGGGGCCGCCTCCCCATCTCGGGGGCTGCACTGAGAAAGAAGAGGGTGAGCGGAGGGTGCTGGGGCCAAGCGCCTCCACGTTGTCCCTGCAGCTAGGACGAGGCAAGGACGAGAGCTCTGCAGTGCCAGCAAGGACCCAGACCCCAGAGGCCTTACTGGTTTAGTGCCTTCATACTCCAGCACAGACTGGGAACTGCCCCGGAGGCATGCTGGGGCAGGAGTCGCCCGTGGAACGCTGGCCGGCCCTCGGGCTGCAATGAAATGAGGTGACTTGTGGTTTGGCGCGCTTCAGAGTTGGTTTGGGGTTAGTTTCTTCCCTTTTCTTTTTTTCTTCTCCTTTCTCTGTGTGTATTTACATACCAGGGTCGCCAGGTGAATTTATTTATTTATTACGTGAAAAAGAGGGGGAGGCAGTCAAGGAGCTAAACCCAAAAAATCAGAGCAGCACAACGTACCGCAAAGAAACAGAGAGACAGCCAGAGCCGAAGCGGCAGAGGCCAGATATCAGCCGTAGACCACCACGTGTCCCCAGGAGAGCCCGCAGGGACCGACGGGTTATAACCCCCCCGGACTCCTGGCGTGGATGGTGCCAGGGCTGCGCTCGCCTCACGCAAGAGTGACTGTGAACCTCGGTGCCCGCTGCAAGACGGTCGGACTTATTTAATTAAAAACAAAAATACAACAGCTCAGAGTCCAAAGCATCTCCTGGCTCCTTGGTATTCGTGTGTGTCCCCTGCGCAGGGGGAGGCCCAGAAATATTTGCTGGCGGGTGACTGATAGCTGGGATTCGGTAGAGCCATGGGGAGTTTTGGGGTGTTTGCCACCTGCAGACGTTCACCCAGCAACAGCCTGGTGCTGAGCTTCCCCCTCCAAATCACATTTAATGAATTAGAATGCCTATTTTTAGCCTGCTTCGCAGCACATCCCTTTGCTCAACATGTATTTTGGGTTATGGCAGCCACCCGCGGAAGAAACCAGGCGTTTCGGTGGAGGGTAGTGGTTATCTCTGCCTAAGAGTTGCTGGGGAGCCCCAAGGGGTCCCCGCTGCCCCCCAGGCACAGCCAGCAGCCCCACATCGCCTCTCCCCAGCCAGAGCTGTTGGCTGAAAGCAAAAATAAATACGTACTATCAGGCAGCGGCAGCAGCTGGCCACAGCTGGGCTGCGTTTCTGCCAGCGGAGGGCAGCCGGGAGGAACGTGCCAGGGCTCCAGTGACGAGCTGCGGCTGGGGCGAGCTCACAAAAGCCGTGTTTTTGACCCAAGAGGGAGAACAGAGGCGGCATTGAGGAGCACGGGGCCGGCCGGCGGGGAGCAGCCGCGCCGGAGCCCTGGGCGCCCGCCTGTGCTGGCTGGGGAGATTTTCTGTGCACGGCCACCTCTCACCGGGGAGCATCTGGCTTCAAGGTGCGGAGCCAGGGTGCTCGACGCCAGCCGGCTGGGGAGAGGGTGCAAAAGCGGGTTTTAATTTGCATCGAGCAGCGTGGGTGATACCCTTGTTGTGTGCGGGCGATGGAGAGCCATCATCCCCCTCCCTCTCTCACACACAGCTCCCGGCATTGCAAACGGCCCCGGGTTTGCCGAGTGAATCGGGTTTTGTTTGGAGGCTTCCCGCCAGGAAAGCGGCGGGGTCACCGAGGTCGGCTGGATACCCCGCAGCTGCGCTTTAGGAAAAGCTCAGCCGGCACGAGGGGGAATGCAGCCGGACCCAGGTCAACGGCTACAGGCGAACACCTCTCCTGTGCTTCTGCAAAAGCACCCATTAGGTTAGCTTATGCAAAGCAAATAAAGTTTAAATTAATTGTTGCTTCGCAAAACAGCACAAGGGGTAAATAGCTGCTCAGCTGCCAGAGCCGGGAAAGGGACATCAGAGGGGTGCCCAGCATCCGCTCCCCATCCCGCCATGCACGGAGGAGCCTGGAGGCTTGGGCAAAGCAGGAGCTGGGGTGGGGGGGAAGATCAAACAAATAAAGGGAAATACAAAGCAAGCAGCAAGGAAGGGGGAACTGTGCTGAGCTAAGACCAGAAGGGACGGCGACAACCCCCCCATTCACACCTCAGCTGCCTGTACGACCTCAGCCCCAGCTGGCCCCAGCCTGTTGTTTCTAGCTAAGCAAGAGCATTTCTTCCTGGACACCCTCCAGCTTCCCATCAAAAATGTCACAGGACAGAAAAAAAACCACACACCCAACCCATGCAGATTTCCACAAGGACTAATTGCTCTCATTAAACCCGCATAGCCATGACTCCCACACAGTGCCAGACACATTGGGAAGCCATGAGGAACACACGGCTCCTTTTGAGACCAAAGCAGCTGAATTCTCTCTGTGCCAGCTGGGGGGAGGTTTGTCCCCTCAGCAAGGGCACCTCCTGCCCTGGCCACAGCCAGGCCTTGCTCTGGTCCTTCCCTATAGGAGGAAAGGTGTGGATTTGAGAGCAAAAGCGTGCATTGGGAAAGCCACAGTGAGACAAGTGACAGCAAAAGCAAGGGAGTACCTGTGTTCAGCCAGGCCACGCAGGAAGCCTGCGGCAGGGCTCACAACAGACACAGCTTCACCTTTCTTCCATCCAAACCAATGCCAAAAAGCCTCCATCCTCTTCTCAAGGGATTCAAGCTTTCAGAAATAAAACAGCTCCCAGAGGGGTCAGGCTCACCTTAAAACAAGCAAACAAATAAAAGCAACACTCCCACCCCCTACTCCCCAAGCCAAGGCTGCTCCCACCCCTCTATAACCTGCCCTGTGCAGGTGAGGGCCTGCAGCTGTGCTGCCTCCCGGCTCACCCACTCAACCTGCCACAGCTGTATTTTGGGGGAAATTCAGAGGCATTGTGGTGATGCTTACTGTCACCTGAGAGATATTTTCTGCAAGTAGCCTAGGGCAGAGAGGAGACACGTGTCCTGTGGGACAGGGCCACCAGCCGAAGCCTGCTTCTCCCCGGGGTTATTGCAGGTGACATGAGATGATGTAGCACCAGTGGGAGCTTTAATAAATTATGCATGTGCTGTTCCCTTCTAAATGGAATCTCTCCGGTTAATACTTTCCTCTGCCGGTCTAATCCAGACTTGACTTTGGACGGCAGGTACACCCTGCTGTTTCTCTGCCTCCCTCTTGGAGACACTCGGGGCTCGCTGGGGCCGTGCTGCCATGGCTGGGCTTGGGTCAGAAGGTGATGGTGCCCACCAAGTAAGAGAGCAGTCGAGGCAGGCAGGTCTCTGAACCATCAGACACCATGCTGTTTAATGCGCGGCCGAGGTGACAAACTGCTACCAGCAGCTGGCATGGCGGATGTCTGCCAGCCCATGAAGCCAAGCCGACAGGCTGGCCCACAGAAATACATAAAAAGGCCTTTTTCCAGCTTGGCATGAGGTTTGCCCCAAAATTCTGAAGTTGTGGCTTTTCTGCTGGCTGTCCTGACCCCCCCATCCCTTTCTCCTCACTTGCTCCAGCTCCATTTAACGGGATGGGACGAACCCCATCCCCATGTCCCCTCGCAGCGCCATCAGATGGGATTTCTGCACTGCGGCTGGAGGGGAACCCCTCACCCAAGCAATCGCATGCCCTCGCCCAGCCCCGCTGGCTTCTGCTAGAGGCCAGACCCGCCCTTGCCCTTGGCTCTGTTGCGGGGCTCAGTGTGGTTCCTGCAGGGAGCTGGTGCAAGGCTATGGATCCATTGCCCGAACCCCGGGTCGGCGGGGGACCCACGGGCCAGTGAGGGACTGGGGGGCTGCAGCACACATGGGCATTGTAGCATTAAATGACAGCCTTGTTTTCTGTTGTGTTTTTTTAAGAGACTGCATGCCTGACCAGACCGCATTTCTTGGTCTGCATTCCATATTTATCCTGTAATTACACCTTTGGACAAAGGCTGCCTGTCTGTGAGACTGATTTTTTTAAGGACACAGTTTTATTATATGCTGTGCTTTCACTGTAATGAAATGTTGGGGGGCAGGGGGAACCTCCCCACAATTTGGGGGTGAAAGCTGCTCTTTCTCAAAGCTTGCCCTAAGAGCAAAGGAGCTTACTCAAGCCCTCTTCCTTCCTTTTATCAAGAAAAACACAACCACTGACATCCTTTCTGCTTCTCTACCACCCCATGAGGATTAATGCCACAAAACCCTTCTTCATTTTGTCCATCTCACCACCGAGCCGCGGGCTCCTCTGACCTGCCCAGAGAGGTCTTTGCCATCCTTGGAACCAGTCGGCTAAGTTGGATTAAGCTGATTAAGCTCCTCGTTGCACCTGACTGGATCACAGCACAACAAGGCACAAATTCCCCAGAAAATGTCATTTCCGTAAAATCCCTAATGGCCGCCACGTGCTTAGCTCTGGAGGGGCAGGGAAGATTTGCACCGCGTGGAAAACAAAGGCTTTTGCTGGAGGCGTTTGAGTAGGGGTTTCCTCCAAGGGGAAGGAGAGCCCTGGCTCTGCCCGCACTCACCCCGTGCTGGGGACTACCGCAAGCCTGGCCGCGCTTCGGTTCCCCAAAATGTTTGCATTGGAGCGAGCCTGGAGCTTGAGGGCCCTAGGCAAGATGAACCCTGCTGCCAGAGCACACTGAGCCTGGCAAACTCATCCCGCGTGCGGCAGCAAGATTTTCACCACACCTTGCTGCTTGCGGAGGGGAAGAGGAGCTGGGGTGCACCTCGGCAGAGCCCACTCCAAACCCAGGAACAAGGGCCCCAGGACCCTCGCTACCAGCTCCCCATGGCTCTTCTTTTGGATACAAACAACAGCTGAACCACAAAGACCATCGCACTTCACCTCTGGGGTTTTCCTGAATCCCTTTTCCGGGTGGGATCTGCGACCAGTTTATGGGCTGGTGCATACACAGGCGCTGCCTATAAATACACGCGACTGCCTGGTCCAGCCTGACCTAAGTAAGGTGACTTTGGTGCTGTGGTTTATGGGAAGCAGCCAGCAGCTGGTCTTCTCAAGCTGATGTCACTGAAAAACTGGAAATGAAAAATGAGGTTTTTGGGGGAGAGAATAAATAAAATGGGGCCTTGTTGACTTTTTGCTAAAAGTAAATTTTACATATAAGGTACAAAATAGCTAGTGTTGATGTTTAAAAGCAGCCAGGAACTGGTCTGAATTGCTTTTTCCAGGCAATTCTTTGCCCTGGGCTGACCCAATTCCACCCCGGCCGTAGCAGAGATCTCTGAAGTGCGTGGGGGTGACCAGATCACCTGGGCAAAACGGGGACCCTCGGGATGGGTGCCAAGGACAGGCCACATTTGTCTAGCAGAGAGCAATCCCCCACCTCACCTCCAGAAGACACAAAAATACCCTTTCCCTGAAGCGCAGGCTCGGGCTGCGCAGCTGGAGGGCTGCAGCGCTGCCGCCGGGGCCGTCGCGGGACGAAGCGCAGGCAGCGTCTGCGGGCAGCGGGATGCGGTGCGTGAGGCTGCCGATACAGAAGAGGACGAGCACGCTCACCCTTGGGTTTTGCAGAGATAGCTGCTAAGCCAGACGCACAGTCACAGCGATTGCTCCGCAGAGAGTTTGACCGCATTCATTGTTAAGTCCCGAATCATCTGTTTATTTTCTGTGTTTGAGGGATGTTTTTCCCTCTGCACTGAGGCCAGGAAGAGCTGCAGCTGGGAGACATCTCCTTTGGTTTTACAGCGGAGACATTGTCAGCAGGGGGACAAACGGGACCCTTCCAGCTGCACAGACTTGGCCGCGAGGCACGGGGGCTTTCAGGCTGTCCCAGGAGGGAGAGCAACTCTCCGGAGCAGACCGAAGGGAGGAATGTTAATGCTTTTCCATTCTGTCGAAAGCTACTGCAAAGCTGAAGAGGATAACCTGCCCTGATGCTCATGGTGGGCAGGGCAAGGAGACACAGGCTTACGGGGGGTTCAGGTGAGCACAGAGCAGGGGCACTTGTGGTACCCTAAGCTCTTTCCATGCAGCACCACCGTATCCATCCTTTGACTTATCGTTCCAAGAAGGGTATCTATTAGCTCTGGCTGATGTTGCATTAAACCTGATAAGGGGAGAACACAGGGAATGCAGAGACAGGTATATACCCATGCTGCCTGCGTGGCATCTCAGAGCTGCAGAGGTGGGACAGGAGCATCCCACAGAGCCCCTTCCCTATGCCTCTTCCCGCTGGCCCCCTGCCATCCTGCCTGGAGCGTATGGTCCACGGGACAGGGGTGATGAAAAGGCCAGGGAGCCTGGAGGAAGCCAGGGTGGGCCAATCTCTGTCCCCAGCCTCCCCACGTGCCTCTGCCATACAGATCACCGGCAGACGCCAAAACCCCCTCTGAGGCTCCCCAGTTCTTATCGCAGCCGTCTGTTTGCAGCCAGCCAGAGAAGTATCATCAAAACAACATATTTGGCAATGCTGAGCACGTACCTGCATGGAGAAGGCTCCCTCCGACCGCAGGTTTGAGCGTTCAGGGTTTTTTCCCATCCGCCTGGAGTTGGATGCGAGATTTTTACAAAGGCTCCTTTTACCTCCCCGGTTTGCTTTGGGCACTGTTTTTGCCACTTACCTTCTGTCGTGGATGACGTGCACTTCACTTGTGTGAGAGAAGCAAAGATATAATTTGTTGATATAAAACAGTGAGTTAACAAAGTTCAAAGATAAAAGCAACAGTGGTTTAACAAGATTTGATGGCAAGGTACACTTGATTATTTACTCCTCAGAGAGGAGTCTATGCACAGCTGGATCCAATCCTGTCCCAGTCTTGGTTGATGATTTATGTCTAAAGGATTATATATGCACAGTCAAGCCTTTGTATCACTTAGATAAGATTTCAAAGTTTAGCATGCTATTCACTTACCAAGGATCTGCTGTGGCAACGAATCTCTCAACCTCAAGGAGTGACCTTGAGGGCTGCCAACCCAAGGGGACCTCCTGGCGTGCAGCCCACTGCCGTGCAGGAGAGCCCAACGGCCCTGGGCTGTCCACTATTTATGGAGTGAGATGGTTGACTTACAGTCAATCCATAAGATTAATCAATAGACTTATTTGTGTACCAGCGAGACGTTTGGGTCACTGCTCCTGACAGCCCTTGGCTGCTGTGTTGCCATCTGTCCCCAAAGCCCGACATAAGCTGGATGCAGCCATCATGACCCCCACTGGTGGTTATGGCTTGTGGGAGCGGGGGCCACACCTCATCTTGCTTGTTGGTGCATCTCCAACTCGCTGGCCCAGAAGTTTTTTTTTTACACTTCTTTGGAAAGTCAGTCCGCTGGTGTACAACCAGATTCACCTGACAATAGCCCTCGTTGCCCAGAACAATGTTGTGGAGGGCTGTCCTTGCCAGTGGCTTTGTCTCAATTTGAAGGCAAGCAGAGGACAACCAAACCCACCACTGGCAATGCCTGGGAAGGCTTTGCCTTTGTCTTGGAGGCAGGATGAAGGCATTCACAAGGATGAAGGCTTGTGAGCAGCAGAGTTAGGGCAGGAACGAGATCTTTTTCTTTGTGGCAGGTCTGGTGCAAATATACCTGAAGGGGGAAAACATCACGCGAGAGGGGAAAATAGGGGAGTACTCTTGAAGCAATCAATTTCTCTCAGCAGTGGGTATGTGCTGTAAAATATATGCAAATGCCTGGCATGGAAAGCAAAACACTGCCTCTGTAAAAGCCAGAGGTGGGCACAAAGGTGCAGGGGAAGGGGGAGAGGGCAGTGGCACATGGGAAGTGGCGACTCATCCTCAGACTCCCCACCTTGTAGGACTGAGCCTTTGATCCAGCTTCACTCCAGCGGGATGAAATGCCAGGGGAGTTATGCAGGTAAGGCCAACCCTGCCGGGAAGGGGGTGGCATCACACACACAGGATGCAGAGCAAGCCTGTCCATGTAATTTGAGGGAAAAGCTTAAATCAGGTTTTGATTGCTGAGTTCACCCCTTTAGGAATGGAGACGGGCTTGGTTTTTTCCAATTTTTGTACTGAATTATCCTTTCCCAAAGCCGGCCATCACCAGGCTATTCCAGCAGCCTCCTCACAGATCAGCTTACATGGAGGTACGAGGAGAGAGGACAGGGAGCCGGCCTGGAACGCTACTACCCTGGGGGTGCTTCCCAGCCTCTGGACATTCGTAGCTCCCAGATTTCCCGGCCAGAACATGTTTAGCAGCTCTGGAGGATTTATCTTCCCCAGATTAACCAAAGTTATTTTTTCCCCCCACTGAAGGTTTTAGCATCCTCCAGCCAAGTCCTGCGTAACAAAAAGTACCAACCTGCCCTGGCTTATTTCCGCTGAGGCCATGGGCTTTCCTACCAAGGACCTTCCTCTGCTCCCGGCTTTATTGTTGGCTGTCCCATCTCCGCTCTCTCAGCTCTCTTCCAGGCTGGTGAGTCCCTCTGTGTAGATGCTTTCAACCCCTTTGTTACCCTTCTTCCCACTCTCTGTGCCCTTCCAGTGACCGAGGGGAGGGTGTCCGGTGCTGCATGCAGGACTTGGACACCTCCTCCCATGTCCCCACGGCTGAGCGGGCTGCACCCTCTGGTGGCAGCCCCGAGTCCAGGCCCTGCTTTTCCTGGAAAAAGAGAGATGTGAATTCCTTCATGTGTCTCCCACCCACGAGGCTGGGGGGGTTTTGCTCTGGACACTGCTGGGAAGGGGCTTTGGCACCAGCCGGCATTCACTGGAGGAGGAACGGGGAGCAGAAGGAGCCTTTAAACCAGCATGGGAAGCGGAGTGTGGGGGCAGCTCTGCCAGCTCACAACGCCGCAGTGTGCACAGCAGCTATATTTATCCACACGGCCGGCAGCTATATTTATCTGGAATGCCACAGGAGCCTAAAGTCTTTGGGGTAATTTCCGTGCGGTGGAAGAACACGATCTGGATGTCCTTTTTACTGTAAACCTCCTTCTCTGCTCTCTGCTCCCCTTCTCCAGGGGCCTTCGCTGCCTTCTCAGCCCTTCCCTGCTCCTCCTTACACCCCACTGTCTCCACCATGGTGATGCTGGGCTCATCTTCCCTCCATCCCTCTCGCACAGTCCTCTCTGGGCTCCTTTTCCCCACTGCCACTTGGAGCATCTTCATTTCTCTTTGCAAGGGAGCAGGCCGTCCTCTGGCTGCGTTATTCACCCAGCCTGCACTCGCTTGCAGCCGGTTTGTGGGTTTCCCGACGAGCCCCTCCAAGCCACAGCCACCGAGGGCTGCGAAACGTGAACTCTCCCAGAAAGGGCAGGAGCAGGGCACCCTTCTGCTGCCAGCCCCCGACTGCCCCCCCAAAAGGGGGCATTGAACCAACATTCAGAGCTGACAAAGGACAAGCCAAGGTGGACAAAGCCTGATGCTTGTGAACTTTCCAGAACAAAACAAAACAAAACCATCTCCTTTTTTGTATGGGGTTTTGTATTGTTTTTTTTTTAGGATGAGCTCATGACTTTTTAATGCTGGGGTTTGGCAGGACTGACCGCACGTCCTCAGCTTTAGCAGCGCTTCTTGTCTCGCACAGCGTCCTTACCCGCTGCCAGGCTGCAGCTGCCGCCCTGGAGCTGACAGGCTCAGCTGGGGCAGTTCCCCTGGTCTCTGGGTGTTTTGCCCATCGCTCTGAACACCTGAAAACGCAGCCCTTGGTTGGTGAGATCGTTACGGTCCCCTCCTCACGTGGAGAATGTATGTGGGGGAACGTAAGGAAGGTGAAAGGGAAAATATTCTGTGCTTGGGTCTCCGGTGCTCCCCTGGGCAGGCGCTGCACCCTGGCAGGAGGCATTGCCCAAGGTCTGCAGGCTGGGCTCGGGCTCAGGCTCTGACAAACCCAGCTCCGCCCTGCAGCCTGACGCCTGCGAGAGCTCACCGGCCGGCCGACGCGGGGAGAGGCGGGGAGGAGGCGGGCTCGCAAGGCACAAAGCCCACGGAAGGATGTGCCCCAGCAGCGGGCCGGCCCCCTGCTCCCGGGCCGAGCCGTGGAGCGGGCGGGGCGGCGCCGCACGATGGGGTCACGCGTGTCCGTGGACGATTCCGTACGGGTGGTGGTGGTCGGGGGCGGCTTCGGAGGCACGGAGGCCGCCAGCCTGCTGAAGTCCCGGGCCATTCCCTTCGTGCTGGTGGACGTGAGAGACGCTTTCCATCACAACGTCGCTGCCCTCCGCGCCGCCGTGGAGAGCGGTAAGGGCTCGGCTGATTTCCACGGCCTTCCCCCTGCGTGGGTCCCGGCGGGTTGGCTCTCTTACCCCCACTGGTGACGGCAGCAGCTCGGAGGTACTCGGGGAGAAACAAGGAGTGAAGTGCTGAAAGTGCCTCCTCCGCCCCCGTGATGGGGAAAGACTTGATGTTTTCTGTCTGGAAAACAAATACTTGGCTCTGGGAGGACCCACAGACCGCCTGCGTTAAGCCAAAATTGCGTGTCCGCTGGGAAAACCGAGCAAAAACTACTCAGATGGTCCTTTTTTTTTATTTCCAAGGGTTTAGAAGGTGACTAAGCTAAACCCAGCAGCAGCTGGAAGAAGGTGAAAGAATGTCTTTCTGTATGTGGCACTTGAAGCATCGAGCAGCTCAGCAGTGAGGCCCTGGATGATACAATTCTGTCAGTGAGCTGCTCAGGCTTGCCTGGGATCTCGCCTGGGAGACCGTGACTAACCCCATTACTCCAGTCGCTGGGGATCTAGGGGGAAAATCTTATGTTCAAGGTTGGGAACAAGCACCAAAAGGATGTCAAAAGCTTGGTCTGAGGGGCAGATAACATGACAAAAAGCCTCTGACAACCTGCCTGAAGTGCCCTGGACCACAGTGGAGCACTTACTAGCAAACCAGTACAGGAGATTCTGTAGGGGGAACAGAGACAAAGCAATCTAGCTGAGGGTGTCCCCTGGCCTCTGAGGAGCTGATCTTATCACCAAATTCGAGGCAAAGGTCCTGAAGCTCATTGCTGGGCAGAGATAACGCACAGCAGAGGCTCAGCCTGTGGTCCCAGGCGCATACAATGCTTTTGTCTGAGCAAGGACAGCACGAGGGGAGCAGGGAAGAGGGGTTCGTTAGCCTCCGCAGAGGGAGAGCTCTTCTCTGTTGTCTCCTCTTACCACAGGATTTGCCAAGAAGACTTTCATCTCCTACTCTGTCACCTTTGGGGACAGCTTCCGACAAGGCAAGGTGGTTGGCATAGACCCTGGGAGGCAACAAGTCTTGCTCAGTGATGGCCAGGTGGGTGATGCAATAACTTTTCATTTGGCTGCCTTATGGGATCACCCGCTAACGCGGAGTCAGCCTTCAGCAGGGTGTGTTCTGAACGTCACCTCCTTAGGGTTTGTCTTCAGCTGTGTCGTGGCTGCAAGAACGCAGTACTCCAAATCTGGGCTATGTTGGTGTTGACTGGTGGTGTCTCATTGGAGAAGTGACTTGGAATTTAGGTTTCAGACTGCTGTCCATACCTGGAGTCCTCTGGGGGGCAAAGAACGAGATAAGCAGGACTACAGGGCACCTTCAGAAAACGTGTTTCTGAGCAGGAAGAGGCGTGTAACTCCCATCTGCCAGAGGAGGGGGTGTGTGTGGGGGCAGGACAGAATCAGGCTCTGGGAAAAACAAATGGGACCTTTGCCTTCAAGTTGGACAGAAGCTGGGAATGCCGTTCACTTGTGGCAAACACGCCCGTATCTCCTACAGCGCAGATCAGCTGAGCGCACAAACCCTGACCTATCTAATACTCCCGGGCTTGGAGTTCATGCGCACAACAAGGTTCCTCTTCTGATGTAACCCTCAGCTTGGCTGAAATGCCTGACTCAAACAAGCCACAACCCAAGCCCTCTGGCAAGTCAGCAATTGCTTTCCTCTAGGTTTCTGCCACCTGTGAGCAGATACACAAATGCTCATGCTTAATACTGGCCCTGTAACACTAGGAAGTAGACAGGAAGGAAACCATGAATGAAAACCTCTTTCTATGGAGGGCTGCCCAGAGAGAGGCAGGCCCCCAGCTATCTCCTCTAAAACCAAGAGGCAGTGTGGGGAAAGACTGTAGCATTTAATCATCCTGAAGAGCTTGGCAATAGAGACCAGCTTTCTCCACGTGCTGAATGGCACCATCCCTTCTAGCCAAGTGGCCTAAGAGCTGTGTCGGGATGTGGGTGTGCAGTAAATACTGCACCCCATCTAGTGCTCAGGTGAGCTTTTATTCTTAGGGCTGGATTTAGAGCTCAACAATTAACCCTGCAGCTCAGATCCTTATCTAACTGCAGGAAGAAGCAAGGGCAGCAGCTCTGATAACTCTTTCCAACCAGATCATCTCAGCTCTGTTCAGAAGAGGGTGAAGGAGAGAAGTTAGTCTCTGGAGCCAGCTGTGATGGTAGCTTCAGTGGCTGGCATAAATACCAGGTTATTTCCTGTAAACTTAGGGCAATTCCTTCAAAGCTCTCAGCTCACCTGAAGAACAGTGCTCCTCTCAGACCCTGAGGAAGGCAGTTACTTGGTGTCACCTGGACCAGGTCTCTTCCTAAAGTCACTTTCTAACAGTGGCAAGTACTTTCCTAGTTGTCAGAAAGGGCTGGAGCAGAGGGAATGAGCAAATAGTGCCTAGGAGGCATCAACTGTGTTCTAGGCTCTGTTTTTAAGAGGTCTGACATACTATTCCACCTTCTGACCTTCCAGGAGCTTCACTACTCCCATCTCATTCTTGCAACCGGCAGCGATGGGCCATTCCCTGGGAAGTTCAACAGAGTCATTGACATGGAAAGTGCTATCCAGACCTATGAAGACATGGTTAAAGAGGTGAGGAATCAACTTACTTCCTAGGAAGTGTTGCCTGCCTTTGTTCAGCTTCCCTGTCCCAGGCACCACTGTGGGTTATCTGGAGCCATCTGTGCCTAAGAACAAGAGATCACGATGCCTGCAGGGACAGGCCAGGACAAGGAGCACATGCTAGCTTGTCTAGCATTCTGCGTGCCCCAGCTGTCCGCACAAGAGGAAAACTGAAATGCTCAACAGTCACCGTGCACACAAAAAGAGTGCATGGGGTTCTCGGGTTTTTGTTTCCTCGTAATGAACTAGTTGGTTTATTGCTGTATCTCAGAAAGGGCTGTTCATGGGGTGGCTGAAGGTATCTGACGTCCTGCACTTACCAGTTCTCTTGTAACATGAGCTCCCTCTTTACTTCAAGATGAGGAAATGTGAGCGCATCCTGGTAGTGGGAGGTGGTGCTGCTGGAGTCGAGATGGCTGCAGAGATCAAAACAGAGTACCCGACCAAAGAGGTAGTGGCATATTAGTTACAGTTAACTCCATCCTTATTTCTGAGGCTGTTCTGTGGTGGTGCTGCTGGAGGTATCTGAGACCACTGCAAATCAGGAGTCTCTGTGCAATGGCAGCCTTCACCCCTACTGCCTCCTCTTTTGAGAGCACCCCGTAGTCTGTCACCAGCAGTTATTGGCACTACTTGCCTTTCACTGACTCGCTCTCCTCGGGCATTAAGCGGGGCGGAAGGAAGCTAGCTACAGCTGCTCCCACCCGGCGTGTGTTGAGTCCTGCCCCATTCCCGTGTCCCCCCGTTTGCTCTTTTGTTCCCAACAGGTCACTCTCATTCACTCCAAAATTGCACTAGCTGATGCGGAGCTGCTAGATAGCGTCCGTCAAGAGGTGAAAGAGATTCTCCTCAGAAAAGGAGTGCGCCTCTTATTAAGTACGTACTTAATTACTCCTTTGAAGCTCTATAAGCTGCTCTTCCTTTAGCCAGAGCGTCTTCTCCTGACATCCTCTTTCTGGCTTTTTAGACTCTGCATGGCTCCCTTGAATTTCTGTTTCTCTAGATAGATCTGGGCTAGCTGGAAACAGCAGCCTAGTGAAGGTTTGTGACCCAGCGCGCTCTGTTGCAACAGGTGAAAGGGTCAGCAATGTGGAAAACCTCACGCCAAACCAGTTCCAGAAGGACATGGTAGTAAGGACAGAAAAGGGCACTGAGGTGGTTACTGACATGGTGGTCCTGTGCACGGGGATAAAGATTAACTCTTCAGCATACGCTGCTGCATTCGGTAAGTGAAAAAAAACACTGGGTGGGGAGAAGCAACACAGTTCTTCAGTGTCGAGTACTGTGAGGTTAGGAATCAACCTTATACTACCTGCGGTGGTCATTCCATGACCAAGCAAATGCTCTAACATCACATTAAATACTTAACTGTGAAACATGACCTTCGGAAACCTGCAGACCATAGATCAAGTGGCCAGCAGTCTTCTGCAGCTCCTGCTGCTAATACCTCCAAGGAGCCTTAGTGTCCTAGTTCAGCATGAGGCAGATGACACCTAGAAGTCGATGGTAACTCCTGCTGTCAAGGCCAGGATTTCAGCCTAGATATAAGCTTGCTGAGTTCTGAGCAAAACCAGGCTCAGCACATTCAGCGTTCTCGCTGAAGTATCAGCATCACGGGGCATTCAGACAACTAGTTATTCGGTGATACATCTTCAGTCCAAGTCCTCTTACAGCCCAATTGCAGTTACGGCACAACTGTGAGGCAGTGTGACCATTATACAGTCTCTTTCTCGGGCTGTGTATGCTGGCTCTTAAGGCTTCTACTGAAATATAAAAGCATGATTCATTCTGTGAGACTGCAATAATTAACTACAAAGCAAGGCAAAAAGCACCTCTTCCCTGACGTGTAGAAAAGCAGGTGAAAAACCAACTCCTCACTTTGTGTCAGTGACATGTTTGATAACATCAGCAGCATTTTGGGGTCTCAGGCCATGACAAGCAACACAAAGCCCCTTCTGAAAACTTACTGTTTTGCAAAACAGGGGACAAAATGGCAAGTAACAGTGCTTTGAAAGTGAACAAGCACCTCCAGCTGGAAGGCTATGAGAACATCTACGCCATTGGGGACTGCGCAGACCTGAAAGAACCAAAGATGGCCTACCACGCTGGGCTCCATGCCAACGTTGTGGTGACAAATATCATCAACAGCCTGACACATAAGCCTCTTAAAACCTATGAACCAGGTAAGGTAATCTCCTAGCACCTGGCTTTAGCTGTTGGGTTGCTTTTCTGCAGGGAACAGCTGTTTTAACATGCACACATCAGAACTTGCATGGGACACTGATTAGACGTGAAGGAACTCTCAGATGGGGTTGACTGTATCAGCTTATAGGTCAGGCTTCATCTTAGCTCTTGCCAGAGACACTGTAGACGTTAATTACCTGTGTCAGTCTACAGATGCAACATGTCCTTTTGTCACTAATGTCTTCCTGATAAATCTACTGGTGGGTATCTGCTATTCATCAAACTTGTTTCCTTACCTTTAAATTGCTTACTATCCAATTGAATACTAGAAACAAGGAGATGACTTAACTCTCTCCTTTCTCCCCATACACTATACAACAAACACAAACTGAACAATAAGCAACTGATGTAAATACTTACCATAACCGAAAGCTCTTCCATGTGGATGGAGGATATCTGGACAGCAGTTTGGTTTTTAAAGGCTTTCCTGTCTATTTACATTTCTTTCTATTTAAATTTTGTTGTCTACCTCTCAGACTCCCTCTTGGGAGGAAAGAATCATTCTACACCACACACACAGACAGCCCAATCCTTCAGCAACCCTGTTACTGAAAGAGGTAGAGCAGATGGTAGAGAGGTTGTGAGTAGTTCTTGGGCCTGCTTCTTTCCCTGTCGTGCAGCACGTGGGTCCTGTGCCCAGCAGTACGTTGTGGGTATAAGGGGGGGTGGGAAGGGAGGGTTTGGAGGAAGTGCCATGCCTACATGTAGTAGGGTATGATGCTTAGCTTTGAAACTGCTTAACTTAAACCTCTACATCTTCTTTCCAGGGTCACTAACATTCCTGCTTTCAATGGGCAGGAACGATGGCGTAGGCCAGGTGAACGGTTACTATGTGGGACGTCTCTTGGTGACCATTGCTAAGAGCCGGGACCTGTTTGTCTACAAGAGCTGGAAGATGATGGGACAGACAATGCCCTCTTAAGAGGGGATCAGTAACAAATGAGCAAGGAATACAACAACTGGAAGAGGGTGAGGGTGCGCTTTTATTGCTTGGACAGACTGATACCATCTCCTGCAGCACCTCCTCAAGCCACATGTCAGCATGCTGCATTAAAGGAGTTCCCTGCCTTGCTGTAAAGGGGAAGGAAGCACTTTCCAAATGAAGCACACAGAAGTTCTCATGATAAAAACCAGGGAAGGAATGTTTCTTTTACTTCCCTGTTGAGATAGCTCTGAGCAAGAAACTTGGTTTACCTTGATTTGTAGCAATAAACACTGTGGGTTTCAAAATCTCTGTGGTTTGTTTGTTATGTGTTTTTTTTCCCTGGCTTTCTCCACTCTTGCTCTTCTAAAAAGTACCTGACTCTTACAGAGCTGGAATCTGCTCTGCAGCATGCAGGAAGAATGGCTCACAGCACTGCCTGGGGAAAGCCCGCCTAAAGCCTTGAAGAGGCTAGCGTAGTCCTGAAACTCAACAGGATCTAATGCAGCTTTGTGTCAACCTCTCCACAGCAGCTTGGTTACGTCACTGATAGCACTACACTTCAGCCAGAAGAGCTGGCTAGTCATGTGCTAAGTGTGATACAGCAAGCACTTAATTAGAGATGCTGCTGCTTTGTTTGTTTTAAGGTCAGAAATTCCCAGAGAAAAAGTAGGTTGTATAACAATAATCACACTTGACACATCTTTTTCTTTTTTTCTTATAAAACAAACAAAATCACCATGAAATATTCTCAGTAATTACAGAGATTATTGTGAGTTAAAAGCAAAACAGAAGCTCCTCATGCATTACTTCTAAAATCCTTTTCCCCTCTTTGTGGGCTGGAAGCAGAAGTTTACCATCTACCCTCAAGGGAGGGGGAAAGGGAGCAGAACATTTTTAAGGGCTTTCTTTAAAGTGTGTGTGTGTGTGTGTGTGTGTGTGTAAAATTCACTACAAATCTAAAATGAGGTTACTCTTTAAAAACTTCTAAACTAAAGTAACAAGGGACACTAAACGAACTCATGAAAAGAGATGGTAACCCAATTGCTTAAGGTGATATAAACAGCTAGAAGATGCTGACAGCATGAAGAAATCGGACTAAACCCCTCTCGTCTCTAGTCACAGCTCTTCATCAAGTCACAACACATCACACTACTACCACTCCCCCTCCTCATCACATTGAAAAAATAAAACCCACCTCTAATGCTTTTAATGCTACTCAAGTTTGTTGAAAAATAAAGTTTCATTTGGCTGCCGTTGCTACTTAGTGTCTAGCTTGGCCATTTCTTGCACATAGATGCCAATACTTTCACTGTCGAAGAGCAGAAAGTAAATGTTCTTCAAGGAAGAAGAGCTGGTGCCGTCAAAATGGGTGGAAATAGCTCTTAGAGTCACCTGGGCCGCCGTCTGTTTTGGGAAGCAGTTTCTATGTGGTAGGGGAAGAAAACAGAACACAAGTGAGTGTCAGCCACCTGTACAAGCATGATGCACATGTGATGCTGAAAGGAACAAGCCATACCCGCACCAACTACAGCCAGCTGTTAAGATAGTGCCAGTTGCAGTTTTGCCACATGGAAATCCCAGAAGCAAACCCCAAGGTTTTGATAGCAATATTCATCTGCTGCTGTATTAATTTCCTTGCTGGCACAGTTACTGATTTCATTTGCTTCTACTTTCTATACCCACACAAAGTTTTTTAACACCCTCCCTTAGAATTAAACTTTTCCATGACATGCTGGGCAGGCTAAAAAGTTCAAAGGATGATTATTTTTTTCATTGAGAACTGGAAAAAAACAACCCCACCCAAGACATAACTACTTAGCTGACTTCCTCATTCTGTCGTTAAAAATACATTGCTTGAGACTTCAGTGAAAATAACTGAAGTTACAGCCCCAAGCCAAATTAAGGCCAAGACCCATTCATTCATTCATTTTGGTGGTAATGTTCTCTAACCTACAAACTGAAAAGCTAAAAGCTGCCAGTCTTTACAGTAACTGGACTTTTCAACTGCGTGACATCTCTTGGGGTACCTGGCCCACATCCTTGAGATTCAAGCTTCTTGGCAGCAGCATCTTTTTCATCCTTATCACTCCCATACTCCCTTTTCAAGTCACAAAACCATTCAGCTGCACCGCAGTTCCTTTGCCCTCATCCCTGCGCTATAGGGGAACTGGCTGAGATCACACTGCAGAGATCACAGTTACTATGAAGGTCAGCTGCTTTGCCTCTCTGTTTATATAAAAATAAAACTGCTATAATGCTGGACATAATTTCGAGAACTGTTCTAGTTTCAACCTGATGCCTGGCTAATGAAACATGCTGCCTTGCAGGATGCTTATGCTTAGGAAGGTCTCCACATTGTTCTACTTGTCTAACACTAAACAGATTCCCTGACCTAGAAAGCATCCCTTCCTGAAGTGAAACATCTGTGTCTCTGCCACTGACATCTGGAGGGAAGGACACTCTCCTGCACTCCCTGCTGGAGTTTCTCTGCTGCCTGACAATGCTTGTCAGAGTTCTGCTGATTTTGCACAGCACTGGAGAGTGTCGATGCAGTGCTTGCTACATGAGCACGTAGGAAGCCACATACCTTGGAGAGTTTGGATGAGACTTTACTGGGACATACTGAATTGTTTGAAGGTGAGTTAAGACACAGCTGAGATTTCAGATGGGTCTTTGGGCATAACTCCTGGCTGCGCTTGAGTTTAATGCCTCCTATTTAGATTCTATGGCATGATAATGCTCCAGGGGAAGTTAGATCCATGCCAAAAAAAAATTGGCCAGCACAACCTAGCCCATGCCCTTCCCCTGAGGCAGGATTACATATAACTTTTCTGCTTCTAAAAAAGTTTGTCTAACCTAAAGGTCTTCAGTGATGGGGCTACATCAGAATACACAGATAAGCCACCCCGGTGCTGAACAATCCTTACACTTGACAAATTATGGTATTTCTTTTAACAGCATCCAGAGCTGCCTTTGCAGTATTTTTTCTCTTTTTCCCCACTCTCTGATAGCACTGTGATGTGCATTTGTTTTATTTCCCTTTCTAAGCTTACTGCTACTCAATTCTGCTTACTCAATTTCATGTTAGTGATTTCAGACTACTTATCATATTTATATTAAAAACCATCCAAAAAAGAGCTTGGAAACTAGTCACCAACAACTGCTGTATCCATATTCACTGCAATCCAAATGATTACTAGCAAACAGATTTTCCTACTTTCAGTCCCTGGACAGCATCTGCAGCAACCCAGCTAATGCACCTTTCTGGCAGCAAGCTATTGATAAGGACTTTCCGAAAATGTTTTTCAGTTAATTTATATCTGCTTCACAGCACAAGGCACTTCAGCTAAACTGCATTTCTTTACTTCTTAATGACACAATCATAGAGGTCAAAAGCCCTGGCACAACTGAGATACCCCATCTATTGCTACATTATATCAGTTACTGTAAACAGCCCCTGAGATGGGAAAGAAGAAAGATGAAAATTCACAGAACCGATACAGCATAATTCCTGATCTACGCAACAAAACCAGTATTTCTTGTGCAGACATGTAGGTGGAATAAAATGACAGCAAACGCATTAAGTCTTATTTGAAAAACTCTGCCTTTTTCCAGACAACTTTGAGGCCCTTTGATAAATAAAGTGTAAACCTGCAGCACCTGGTAAGAGAAGACTTAACTCTATTTTCTGTTAGCAGGAGTAATTTTAAGATCAACAGAGAGTGAAATGGAACTAAGCAGCTGAAGGATCTGCACTAAGACTAATGCTCCAAGACTGGATTATTCTTAGATAACGCTCATAGGAAACATGAGGTTTAGATATTTCTATGGGCACTAAAAGCCACAGTTCATTTTTAAAAGCTGAACTTTATTACTAAAGAGTGGTAAAACAATTTATCAGATTTCACTTTGACTGAACACTGTAGATCTGTGTATAAAGGAAGAAAAATCACTGCCCCTCTATTTATTCTTTTGTCCTGATCCATAAAAATACTATTTTGCCTTGAAAAGAGTCTAGGTAAAAATGGCATTTTCACCTCCTGTGCATTCAGTGATGTGTGGTGATTTCACTGACCAAAATGCAGTTTTACTTCCATTTTATTCACTACTGGGCCAACGCAACTAGACCGTACTATGTACTCTACTCTTAGGGCAGTACTAACAAAATCAGTAGTTACATTTCAATTTAAACGTAAGCCTGTGAACTCCAACACAGAAGAGCAACTTCTGCAGTTCGCAGGGCTTGTAAGGCCTGGTCTCTGATCACAAACAAGACTAACAAACTGGCAGTTAAAAAAAAAGAAAAAGATAAATACTTTTACTTTCTTCGTCAAGCACGTTTTATTTGCTAGTTAATCAGAAAGAAATGTGTAGTTTCACAGCTGGTTTCATATAGTTCCCCTTTTAAAGCAGAACTGAGAAGTGTTGATTTTCTTCTGAAAGAAAACATTTCGTGTGATTAGTCTGTTTAATGTATATTCTCGGGATGACTTAAGTGAACACCCTACATTTACCTAACTCAGGCTGCATCACTGTTATTTGATTCTAGTATGATGCTGGTATAGTCTTATTAGTACAAATGTAATTTTAATAAGATTCACCACAGCAAAATGAAGGCACATAAAAACTGAGGTGGTGCAAACCCATAGTAGAATGAAAATTATTGCCTAGCAACAGAAAACATTCAAGCTCAGGATGGACGTGGCTCTGAGCAACCTGATCTAGTTAAAGATGTCCACGCTTACTGCAGGGGCGGGGTTGGACTAAATGACCTCTAGAAGTCCCTTCCAACCCAAAGCATTCTGTGATTCTAAACCACAGCAAATCCACTCTGCTCTCCTGTGGGTTAGCTAATTCCTCTGTATAAAGGTTTTCTGGTTGTTCCATGCAAACACTGCACTTCAAGCTCCTTTAACCTGGAGAAGCACTGGGTCAGATGGTACCTGCCACAGCCCTACCTGGAGGAAAGGTCAGCCCCTTTCACGCCACAGACCAGAGGGTACCTCTCTATCACAGCAGCAGCTCTCTGACAGCTAATTATACCATTGCTACCTGATACAGAGTCCTCCTATGCAGAAGGAGTCATACCTGCCACTGGGAAATGGGGGGAAAGCCACGGACTTCAACTTCTTGTCTTCTGCAGCTGTTAAGCAGTTCTTTATAGTCTCTTCAAGCTGCTCTTCACACTTGTCTGAGCCCCACTGTGGGATGTGACAGTGGATGACAAACTTTGCTGCTAGGCCGCTAGACTGAGTAAGTGCAGCTAACACAAATGAAAATATAACATTTAGTTTTGAACAGAAACCACCCTGCAATGACCTCTCAATCCAACGTGCTTCCTTAATTACATCACCTCTCCAAAGAAATATATTAGGGATTATAATATGCCACAACGGCTCAGTTGTAATCATAATCTGTCTCATCATTACTTTTGTGATCATTTATTTCTTTGGAGACCAAAGAACCTGAGGCTCATTTGGTTAACAGAGTTATTCGTTAATATTTTTAGCTTTCTCATTCAGCCTGCCATCTGGATTTGTTTTATGCAAAGTATCAAAACCTTGCACTGGACACAGTATCGTTAATCCCCCAATAGACATTTCTGCAGTGCCATCACAGCCTTACCTAAATGCTTTGCACAAATATCCTGTGTCATCATTACAGCTCCAGTATGTTAGGGTGTAATACTTAGACCTGCTTCACAGCTGGGTAATTTCAGACAATGACATGAAAATCAAAGATGTTTGTTGCAAGTCTCCACCAACTGGTGTCCAATTAGGAATCCCAGATTAATTTTTCAGAAAACATAATATTTCTCCAGGGCCTGCAGAGTCCACAGCACGGCATCAGTTTGCTTTTGTTGCATTTGTGAACTTCTGAAGCACTTCTGAAAATTAGCACTTCTGAAAATATGGGTCTTGGGAACCTCAGGTTAATCACCCAAATTAGTGATGAAATTAATGCCCAAGGATGAAAAATTTGGATTAATTCACTTGTCCACCATCACAGAGGAACTCTGTTGCAGGCACAGAGGAGTTCTGTGTAATGATTCACTGTGCCACTTAAATTTCAACCAGAAGAGAAACGTCAGGTCTTTAACCACAGGGAGCAAATCAACTGAAAACAACACAGGTGTCCTGTGGGCAGCACTCAAATTCAAGCCCATTAGGCCAGAGCTCAAGTGTTTGCAGTAGACCTCCAGTGATTAACAACCATTTATTATCGCTTGCCTCAAAAACAGTAGAAGGGGTAATTTCAAACATACCAACACAACACAATGCTTGGGAGCCTACATTTTCCTATCTATTCAACTAAGATTATCTTCTTTCCTGGGACTGGCTTAATAGTGTAAAAGGAGTCTATTTTCTAGTTAGGTAGTGATGTTGACAGAGAAAATTAGTTTACTTTGATGTTACAGCACATATTTTGGATTCACTGCAGAAATGAAGCAAAGTCTGTTGTACAAAATTTTCCCTGTCATTTGAGATTATAAAACTAGGCTATTCATTTAGGAAATTTTAAAAACAAGACTATTTAAAGCATTTAGTTTCTTGGGTGTTGAGATACTAAGCTAAATAAGGCACTGGAAGATATATTGTAACTTCTCTCCCTCTGCCCTCCAGCTACCTTCAACCCCTATGAATTGGTTTAATTTGTTGACAAAGGAAGACAGACTCTCAAACCCCAAACTATTCACTGCTACAGATGTGTTAAACATCTGAAGGGAGCTCTTCTGTAATTTGTATTTCTGTCATGTAGCTGTAGTGCCTGGGAGAAGAGCAGCATTTCCTCTTCCAAAAAGCATGTCAGTTCTAAAGATCATATCACATCTTTATTTGTGTTCAAAGTAAAATAATTGTTTGGATTATACTGTTTGTCAAATATGCATAAAGCAGGATTTGTAAACTGTCACTGCTCTTATACCTCTTACTTTAGACAGAATGCTGTTTCTGATCCTCACTAAGGAATGCGGTACAAAAACAGAACAGGAAAGATGGCACAAAGGTGACAGCACAAGTCTTCCTTCATTTTTGGACTCTCACAGACAGTAATTGCCTAAGGTAAATTAATCGGCCTGCTGTAACTTACGGTGGCACCTAGAAGCTGAAAGACTGGATGTGCATAGCACACAGGTATCCCATTCTTCTTCCTTTTTTTTCCCCTAAGCAGGCTATCCCTATCAGCAACAGCTTTGAACAAGAAACAGAAACATTTACACCACATAAGCAAAGGCACATACATAATCAAGAACATATTATAATGTCCAGAGAAAAGAACATATGGAATGAGCTGTTTCCAAAAGAGCGTAGTATCCTTTTTACCTTCAGCAACTTCCAAAGGTCCTTGAGATTTGCGAAGCTCTTTCACTGTTTCTAAAAACTCTTTCCCTCCAGCCTTTTCCAATGCCTTGCCTGCAAGGACACAGAGCAAAAGGCCTTGGCTTCAGGGTATCAGCATAAAAACCCAACTCTATGTTATTTACAAGAAGAACATTGTACACATATTATCCTGTTTCCCTCTATCAGCAGCAGCTGAAGTTTATGTTTACCACTCTATCTAGCCACAGATAAAGTTTACTTCTTATTGGTTTTGAAAATCCCTGTGTGTTATCACTGGAAATAACTTTAATAAGTATCTGTAAGAATGCTATCTTACTCTGGCTTGTGGCTAAAATAGTGAAGAGTGCGATTTTCAGGACTCGGATTTTCAGCCTCCAAAACCTACTCAACCTACAAACTCTATTACTTTCTGAACTAAACACAGCTGGAATGCCAGTGGAGGTCTTGATGACTGACTGTACAAAACAATGAATCCAAAAGCCTGCTACTGGATTCCGTGCCTCTCTATGTGACTGACTGTTTATCTCTTTTTTACCTCCCTCTTGCTTCAATTTCCGTATTTGTACACCAGCAGTAATAATATTTCCTTATTTCACGTGAGCAGCATAAGGCTTTGTACATGAGTATATCTAAAGTATGTAAAATCCTGCAATGAAAAGCATAATTAAAGGTATTCATATATAATTTTCTTCACAGAATTTGCAGAGGCAAATGTAAAAATAATCCAGTAAAGACTGCAGTAATGATTATTTACACCTTCGCTGCTCATGTGCTTAAACAAATTATCTGTGTTTTGATTGTCGTAAGCCATCATTAAAAAAAAGATAAATTAATGATCAGCCTGTTATACCTAGTCAGATCCAGCCTGATTTTCAGAAGTGCTGTAAGCGATATTTTATGGCCTGGGGAAGATTCAGATGAAACAGGACGGGATCTCAGCAGGCAGCTAGTAGACCAGCTACTGTTCCAACTCTAGATCTGTTTTTTTCTGCATGTAGCAGAGCCTCACCTATTTCCTCCTTGAGGTCTATTTCAGCAGTTGTAGGGTGAACGATGCCTTCTACTTTCATGGAGCCAATATGGCTGATGTCACTCTGTGTCAGAGAAAGCTGTAAAATAATAAGAAAGTAGGAAAAAAAAATAGTAATCTGAATGCAAAATCATTTTCCTAACAAAAAACTAAAATGAAAGAAGGCTGGATTCAGTCTTTCAGATGTCCGTAGTTTTATTGTGTTCAATATGTTTGATTCTGATTTTTAGCCTTTAGTTAATTAATTTGTACACTACTCATTGTTTTGTGGTACGCCCACAGAGTGGGAGCTTGTTCCAGAAGAAGTTACTGCTAGAAAATTCATGTTCTAGCATCACAGTTTGAGGAGAAAAGGCTGACTTTGGAAATGCTTTTGTTTAAAGAGAAAAGTATTAAAATTAAAAAGCTTTTCTCCTGTAGAAAACACTTGCCCCCAAGTAAACTACTGGAGGGACTGAGAAGAAGGGCTGAACGTTATCCTGAGCTATAAAGGCTTTACCATCCAAGTAATTATTTTCCCTTTGACTTCCTGGCATAAATAAAATAAGGAATGCTTTACCCACCCACGCGTCTGGATACAGGAACTGGCCAAAACTTGATGCCTTAAGGTGCTCAAAAAAGGCTGCTCCCCAGATTTCACAGCCTCATCACTTTGAGCAACAACAGAGGACAGAAACTCTAAAAACCATTAAAAAGACTTTAGAGTTGCTGAACATGTGCCCAGCATGCCTCATTTCTTCCAAGATACACTGTAGTATTTATGTCCTAACCAGAACAATAAGCACTGCCTATTTTAGAGAACAAAGTGAGGAGCTGCACAGATTCTGCAGGAACTTAGGACAGGGCTGAACTCTAATAAAGGAGATAAAGTTTCATTCACCTAGCCAGATTACTGCTTTTAGCCACCTTTCGGATCTAGTATGTGTCTAGCCCATTCTAGACCACTGCATTAGCAAGAGATGGGATCAGGCAGACTGAACTCTTAAGTGCTGCTTCATACAACAGGGTATACCATCAGTACAGGGGGCTTACAGAAGCAGTTTCAGGAAGAACAATTTTTCCAGATGACCTTACTACTGAAAATAACAAGAAAGTTTGACTATACCTCCACAGTTAAATCTGTAAGAAAAACTCCAGTTTTATTCAAAGGGTCCAAAAATTACGGAAGGCAAAACCTCTCCCTCTTGGTGAGTACAGAGGGGGAAAAAAAAAAAAAAGGGACAGACAGCTGGCTGGACACCAAGGACACGTGGGTATTCTGGTGGGATGGTTTTGTAATTGTGGCCAGGCGAGGTGTCACAGTCTGTGCTGAGACAGAGAAGTAGGCATGCCCTGCAGCTCTGGTGAGGTCCTCAGTTTAAACAGTGAGAAAGCAGCACCCCACAGCCCACTTTCAGATGGAGAATCCAGGCTTCTGCCACAAACCAACATGTGGAAGTTTTGGGTGATCCTGGGGCCTGGCCCAGAAATACTCTTTTTAAAGTATTAAATAGCCTAGAAGGCAAAACCTGGTTTGGCAGAATGCCAGGCACAACACAGCCAAGTCAAAACTGAACAAAACTCTAATACAGCTTAGGCCAAGAAATGAATCAGTATGGTTCTCTATAGAGCAGAGAGGCTGCCCAGAGTTATTCTCAGAAATCTTTTATCTGCAGACATATTTTTTGAGACCCTCTACCACGCCCATGACTTGAGTGAGTTTTGGTCTTATATTTCAGACCACTAAGGGAGGACGGGGAGAATATTTTGTACTGGTGTTAGATCAGAAGCATCCTTCTGTTTATGCTAGGCTCCATTGCTGTGATGCCAATCTGTTATAACTTTGCGTTACCTTTTGTCCTGGCACAAGGCTCTTGGAGGACAAGATAGTGAAACCATCCCCAGGTCCATCTTCGGATGTTGAATTGGAAGCTCCTTCTTTTTCATTGTCCTTTTGTTTGTTCTATTTGGGGGCAGAAAAAAGCAAGAACTCTCACGGGGGAGGGAAAAAAAAATAATTAAAAAAAAAATCAACATTTATCCATTATTTAGTAACGGATATATTTAATCAGTTACTACAAATCTCATCTACTTAGATCAATATATTACTCATAGCCTTTTAACCCCCAAAGATTATGTAACAACAGAGGTCTTCACTGTTTATGTAATGCATCATGTTTATGTAAAACATCAGTGGTTCATCTGAGGCATTACATACGTCTGCAGTCACATTAAGAGTCAGAGCACCCACATCCATCTGTAGTTTTACTAACAACTTAGGTTGTATTTATGGGTGGGTGTGTGCTAGTTTATTTTTGTTGCTAACAGAGCAGAGCTCATACTAAATCATACTTAGTAACTTAGTAACCCTGTCAAATGCTCCAATCTGAAGGAAAAAACAACTTTACGATCTGAAAAAAAAAAATCATAAGCCTCAGCTAATAAATCATAAATCCAAATCCATGTTGACAGGAGTGAGCCATCATACCTCCATACAAGGTATGTCAGAATGACAAAATAACTCATAATTGAAGTTTGAATGCAAAATCCCCTTTGTGGCACACACTCCCTCATGCAGCCTAGCTCCAGGAGCAGCAAACCTGTTCCTACCAGGGCTGCAGGAGCATCTCCTCACATCTCTCAATATTTGCTTGAAGGTGTGTCAAGACACTAACTCTTCCTAACAAGCCCCAAACTCTGCATGTGCACAATTCAAAGTAAGGGGGTAACTTAGATCAACACACAGAGGCTGCCTATTAAGCATCCCATTAAGCAACTTTGTTGTCTGTTTAAAAGTTGTTTCTGCATGTTCTCAGCTATGGAAGTGTATTAAAGCTTAGAGGCCTCCAGAAAGGTGTGCTTAACACAAGTTTAAAAAGCTTAGGTCAAAGCTTAATATCATTTAATCCTACCCCATCAAAAGTTTAGCAGTGTTTTAAGATGCATGCTCCGGAATGACAAACCAAGAGCACGGATCTGGGTTACTGCTTTACCAAATTAAACAATTCTGGATGGTGATAGAGGATGGGCAACCATAAGGGAAGGTGCAGTGGTCAAGTTCAGATTCCTTTACTCTTCTTGAACTCCTTTAAAAACCATTAACAACAGCACACCTAAGAACACATGAAACAAAGAGCTTGTCAAAATGACATTTATGTACCATGTCAGGACAAGTTCTCTGGATAGCGAAAAATCTTAAAGAACAACTCGGTAACTGTACAACGCTGAAGATGTGACATCTCTCAAGTAGAAAAAGTTTTAAAATACAGCTTCCTTTGTTTTAAAAGATAGAGTTCACTGCCACACAGCTAGTGCAGAGATAAAGATTCTACACAGTTATCAGGAAATACTGCAAAGGGTGACGTGGAAATCTGAAAAGTTTCCCTCAAAGCTTTGAAGGTTTTTGTTATGAAAATTCATTACAAAAATACTGTGCTTGCCTTTATTTCTACAGTTTAGAGAAAAAAAAACAAAACAACAAACAAACCAAAAATCCTGCCACATGTATTATCAACTCCTACCTCCCATTTCCAGTTGTTACAAACAAACAATGCAGAATCGCTCATTTATTCCTCCTAATAATCTCAGTTGGTTTTGATCCAGTCCCTCTCCCACGTGTCTGGAATCCCACATCTGCCTCATGCTTACCTTTTTGGGTGTCCGGGCCTTGGTAGACTTTGCCTTCTTCCCACTCTTTTTGTTCACCATGGATTTCCTTCCCTTCTTCTCAGGAGTAGGTGAAAGGATGGTCTCAGATTTGCCTTTGGCACCCCGTTTCTTGGCTAGAAGCTCTGGCTGAATTCTGGGCAGGACACCTCCACTTGCAATAGTCACACCTTTTAGCAACTGCAAGGAGAAGTAGTGTGAAGATCCACATTACAGATTTTCTTACTCTGCACTCAAGCTATTTTTTGCTGACTATATTATGAATATGCAAGTAGAGTCCACACTTCCCAAAGCATTGCACCTTGTCCCTTTATCACGAAAAAAAACCCGAAACAACAAAAACTGAGGGATAAAATCCAGAATAACAAGAAAGCTGGCAGGTCACAGCAAGGTCAGCCAGCATGTCCGAAGAACTCCATTACTGTACAGGTTAGTCACTCTCCTCTCTCCCAGTGCTGGTCTTCCTGCATACCTGTCCTTGCTGACTCAAAAGCAGTGAGTGAGGGCAAGAGGAAATGGTAAGTGCCTGCAGGCTACTTAAAAACATGACTGCACCACAGCCCTGCTCAAAGAAGGACTGGCTGTAGATCCGTTTGGCAGGGAAATGGATTCAGTGAAAGCAAGCATAAGCCCCAAGAACTTGCTTTGCAGAGGTGAACAATAGGAATGGGCTGTGATATTAGGTGGAGGGCAAAATCTGGCTAATCCCTAATGGACACCAGCAGATCTAGTCCCCAGTTCACAGGCCAGTGACCAGCGCCACAGAACAGGGAATGGGCTGGTAGCATTAGCATGCTTTTGCCTCTCTCCTGGCCTGTTTTGACTTTTCAGTCCCCTTGACTGGAAACAGAGCTAGATGACTTCATGGGCACCACATTTTCATTACATGAAGCAGTCAAATTAAGTGCAGGAATCTTTCAAACTGTGAATTATGTCATCCCTCTTCACGTGGGGCCAACCAAGAAGAGATCCTCTGATGCTGACTGAACCCTTCTGGCAGCCCTGAATGCTGTAATTCACAGGCCATGCCATGATCTCTCTTGTCACTCAACAAGTTTAGCAGAAGTGATGCTACAAGCGAGTCAGAGCACTGCAAACCACAGTCTGGGTGTTAACGGGACCTGGGCATACGGCAGGGCAGGCAGTCCTGGAGGCAGCAACAGCAGAGAGAGGGCCAGACCCCTACCCAAGATGGGCCTTGCAGACATTATAATATAAAACACATATTTCTACAGCTTTCAGGAACAGGTCTTCCACAAGGCACATTTTCTTTAGTATTGCATGTCCCCGTGGAAAAAATTAAGCATCAAGTTTACCCACTTCAACAGAACTCACAGGCTACATAAGAAGTGAAATTTATATCCAGAGGATTTAGGATGAGATATCTCAGAACATTCTTTTTTTGTTTGCTTTTATTCAAGTTGGCACAATCTTGTCGTCTTCTGCTCTAATAACTTTGTTCTCATTCATGCGTCAGACTAAACTGTTTCTAACCTTCTGTGGTAGCAGCTTCGTTCATGCTGCAGCATGCAACTCATGCATTGAAATGTAAATGGGTACCTGATTCAGTTCCTCATCATTTGCAACTGCCAGGAGGATGTGTCTGGGGGCAATTCTTCCTTTCTTGTTGTCTCGTGCTGCATTTCCTGCTAATTCCAGAATTTCAGCTGTAAACACATTGAGATGAAAATAAGTAACAAAAAAAAATGCAACTTGTGTACACCCTGTATACACATTTTATATTCCTTCTTAATATCCATTTACATTTTCAGGGGTGTTTCCCAGATTAAACAGTCTTTGCTACAGAAAGGCAGAAACCAAACTACACTCAATGTATTTGTAAATTTAAGTAAAATAACTTGTCCTTCCTAATCCCCTGTAGGACAGTTAGCTTGGTTCACATAACTTCTTTTACAAATCCCAAGTCAGAATTCTCTTTCAAAAAACAAGAAACACCCTATAAAAATGTACATCAGCAGTCCAAAATTTAGCAGTAACACTGTAACAATCAGAGTAAAGCATGCAATGAAACCCCAAACCTAGTACCGACAGTTCTGACAAAACAGCAAGGATTCACAGGACCAGGTGAGACGAAGACTGAGGTGCATTTAAAGAAATACTTTGAAAGCCAACGAACTAGCCAGGCAATACTGCGATTCTGCATGAAAGGGCATTGGAAAAATCTGTGAGAAGCTTCGTTTCAGAACAAGATATGAAAGGTTTGACTTAGAGGCAAGGAGAGACAACGTAAGAGCTTCAGTGCGTGAACTGTAGGAAGTTCCTTCTACACCTCTGTGAACTGGAGGTCACTTCAAAAATAGTTTCTCTAAATGTGCAATAACTTTTATACCATGACTAAAGTCACTGAGCTTTTTCTAATTGTTATAGAGGAAACACAGACACATCTTCCTGAGTTTATTTAAACTGCAGCAATCAGTATAATTCATTAACTTACACAGTTTGGCCCCTATTCAGAGGTCACTTCTCATGTAAGAACTCTACTGAAACACTGACAAGGAAGGAGACGGGAAGGTTCTGCTCCAGATAATCATAATCATATTCACACCTTGTTTCATTTTAGAAGTACCCAGTGTCCCTGCCTTCTGGTTTTCAGTTTTGTATTTACATCTTTCAGTAACAGGGGTAAGAAAGTTACAACCCATCCATGTCCTGTGAATGATATCTTACTCCATTTTATCAACTAAATAAAGAACTCTATTATAAAAAGAAGAACTTTCATGAAAAATCTAGTGGAAATCTACATAATGCTCTCTGGCTAAAATTCAAAGGACTTCAAGGAGAGGTTTAGCTCTCAGTTCATGGGAAAAAATAATAAGCTTTCGATTTAATTCCATGGAATAACAAAAGTGCGTACTTGCCATCCAGTTTTCACTACTAGGCAGCATTCATACTTAATGGAATGTTGGAGATATAAAAGCCATTGTTTATAATCATGTGCATATTCACAGTGAATTGTTTAAGAGACAGCCAGTGTCTGTTAAATTTTCATGATTATTCATGCAGAACTTTCAAGAAACATTATCAAAGTTGCAAAGACAAGCACTTAAATTTTAGGAATTACTAGAACCATGGTTGAGATAACTAGGTCACTGGCATGAGGAAAAAGCAGCATGCAACAATCAGAAATAATATCACGCCACAAATACACACTGGGCCCACATTAAAAGTTAGGGCAGCAACCTCATCTCTGGCATTTCCCAGCTTTGGAGGGCTTGACTTGGAGTTCAAAGGAGACTGAAAAGAGATCCTGCATAATCCAGCTATATTCACCCCTGTGAGGGCTGCAGGGCTAGAAGTTTCAGATCCAACTCCCAGACCTCTGCCAGCGGAGCTAATGCAGCAGCAGACAGCAGGAACAGATTGCCATCCATTGTGCAGACCCAGCATAAAGCAAGAAAAGAGACTCAGGCTTCTCCAGCGGGTTTTGCAGATTGGTGCTGATAGCAGAGGAAGATTGCATCAGGTTAAAAAAAAAAAAAAAAAAAAAGCAGCACATACTTACCTGTGTGGGAACTGCAGTTCTTTCAGATGTGCCAACAACAGGCACATCCTGCTACCTGTGTGCTCACCCCACTCCCCCAGGTTCTGGGTCCTTAGGCCAGCAGCATCCTGACGGTGGCCTCAAATGTCCTCTGCCTAATGTTAAGAGCAAAAAACGCAGAACACTCAAATGCCAGCCCTCTACCATGGGACACTGGGAAGAAGGGAATCCAAGGCAGAGCTGATGTATAGCAGACTGTGGAATATGCATATAACTTACCAAAGGATGCCAATCATTTGCATAGGTAAATAACTGCCTTACCTCCTTGTAATGTTTGCCTATATGCGTATTTTTTATATGCTAGAAGCAAGGCATCAGTCTTAAAAATAAAACAAACCTGGAGGCTTCAGTTATCATATCCTCTGCTGATAAGAATAGATCCCTAAAGAAACTGCCTGACATTTTAAGTAGAAACATCCTGAGAGGTGAGGTTACCTAAAGTCTAAGGAGACTAGTCTGAGAATATAGATTCTATAATGAAGTTCTATACTATAACAAGCTCTTTTGAAATCGGGCATCATTTTACTTTACATCCTCTCAGCAGCAGACTTTAAGAATTAGAGTGAAATCTGAAATAATCTTGCTTCCTTCAAGAGTCAAAATCCACACAAGAAGCCTCCACACTGGAAACATAACTTCCAATTCAGACATCTTCAGCACAGATGGCTAAAAGCTCATTTGCGCACTCCCACAGTTCACCTTAGCCTCAGACAGAGATCAAACGTACGCCAGTGGAGTAGTGCTCAGACCCGTCCACTGACTCTACGCAACACCCAGTCTTATTAGCAGAGCCTTTTCTCCTGTTTGATTAGCACTCAGGACCAGGGAAGAACATAACTGTCTTCCAACAACAGAAGCAGCAGCCAAGCTATGACCTGCATGGGATTACATCTTCTCGACCTGTGACATTCAGGAGCAAGAGGTTTCTTTAGCTGATGGATCAATAGATTTGGAGTGTATGGAAAATACAAGTATCATAGCCCGGCCAAAGCTTTTTGTGGAGCTGAGGTCAGCCTGCTTTTGTGAAGTGCTCAGCCGGACTGACAAGAAAGCTATATGAGAACAACCAATAGCAGAGTCGGAAAGACTTCAGACACGTTATCTTGTTTTCCACTTACCGTTTAGGTTAAGTTTTGACAGTTGTGGTTACACTACCATGTACAAATCTACCCAGTGATACTTTTGCTCTGAAAAGACCTATCAGATGACAGAGTCCTTGCTCCTCCATTTGCAAGTGGTAAAGTATCTACTCGATTCGTCTCTTGATGGCAGATGAGTGAGACAGAGAACAGTATGGCAGCTGATGTCCTTTGAAGGAGGAGGTAGTTGCTGGTGTTGTGTTCTGCCCTAATTTAGAGAAGATGGCGTTCCATTGACATCTTCTGTGATTTCCTCTGACCAGCACACCATTCATGTCTTCTGCTTGCTAAGCAAGAGGCATCTGTATTCTTTGCCTACATTTTGGGAAGGCACATTATAGGACACATGCAGTTGATGTCTGATTTAGACGATGACTGTAGTCAGCCTGTGCACGCTCAGAGCATAGTCTAGCATGCATCTATTGCAAAGTCCATAAATTCAATGGGATCGAGGCCAATTTTTGATGGAGTTTTAACTCTGAAGGCCAGTGGAGCCCAACGCTGTTCTAGTAAACCCAACCTTCTGGCTAGTTGCAGTTTTGCAGTATGATTTTCAAGCCTAAGATATAAAACAGCCTAGAGTGATTATAAAGAAAAAAATAATCCTTAGAACACCAATGAGATCATCTTCACGTTAGCTAATCAGTTGAGATAAAAGTACCACTTGAGAGACACTGTGGTGACTGCTGGCATTTTAACAATGGGGTTGAGAAGCCAAAGTGCAGATTTGGCATTGATAATGGCTGTAGGGTACAGCCGCAATCGATCTTGCATATAAAGGGAAAAAATGGGGATCTATTATCTCGCGACAGAACACATACGAAAGCCAAAAGGCAGTCTGAATAATGTGGCAACTGGGAATAAGGATGCTCAGGGTATATATGCACCACCCAGATTATTCTAGTCAAGAGGCTCGGTGCCTCAGGGCAACACAAATATACGCCATGAACAGACCACGTGGACGGCTGACCACTCACAGGAGAACCGCTGGTCCATGCAAGGCCCTGGATGAATGCAATCAGACAGCTCTGGTCCTGTTTGACCCTTCCAGCCTCATCCACCTTGCCCCTATCCCAGCCGTGACTCACTTTCCCAGCTCCACAGCCCATTCTCGTTTCCTTGGCAATTCACACCTGAGACTTCTATCTCAGTTGCCTTTCCTGGACAGTCTCCATTTCTCCCATCTACTCTTCTCAGTTGTATTAATACTCAGGCACAATCTTCCTTCCTGGGTTCTTCATTACTGTCAGCCCCTCCATCCAATCCTTGGCCTATGCCCGATTTTTCCAACCTGCTCTCCAGCTTCCTGGCAGGATTTTTGGGCAGCCCTTGCCATTTATTTGCCCACTGGTCATCAGTTCAGCTCTCCCCACCACACAGATCCATCTTCATCTCTGTCTCTAACACTGTTATTCTTCTCCCATAACCACTGTCTTCCCAAAATGTTATCATCTGTTCCCAGCCTCCTTCTCTGACCAATGTGGAACCTGTTCCCAGTCTCCCAGTCTGCTTATTCAGTTAATTCCAGCCCACGCTTCCCACCTCTGGGACATGAGGTACGATTAGCCTCTCCTTCAATTCCTATTCATATACTCCCTGTATTCAGTCCCAAACCTCTTCCCATCTACCTCTGTGTTGCTTTTACCCTCACATCAGAGAGCTTCCTCCCCTGTTGTGTCTGGTACCACTGAGACCACAGAAAGCCCACTCTCTGCTCTCAGTGATGTGACCAGGAGCAGCCGGGGACAGCAGTGAGAGGAAAAGCCCTTCCGAGCACCTGTAGGCATGGGCTGAAGCATGCTCAGCCACTGTGTGGACTGGCCCATGCGCAGGCCTGTCACACGTTGGAGATGAGAGGTTGAGGCGTGCTCCGTCACTCTGGGGGGATGATGCATAAGCAGTCTGGGCAGCCCTGGGAGCTGAGAGAGGCTGGAGCATGCTCAGTGAGGGTCACGTGTTCAGAGATTTTAGCTGTTAAATCAAAGAATTCTCTGCTGAGCATGAGCAACCTGTGATTTTCCAAAGTTACAGCTTGGCCAAAAAGAGCAGATTTCTCTGAGATGGCAGAGACCACCCTCCCCCTTTCCCAAGGCATCAAGTCTCTGCTCAAATGCAGAGAAGCACCCAGGGTTTTGAGAAGTTCTCACAAATGTTTTACCGTAACAAAAACCCACGGCTCAACCTGGTTCTGTGAAACAGTAAATGAACCAGACTCGCTTACTCCCACCCTCCCAGATTTAGCCTAAAGCAATTCCCCTGTATGCAAGCTTTCAGCCTGAGTAGCCAATATTTCATAGCTGCAAGTCCACGACAGAAAACTGGAATTTGTAATAGGAAGTATCAGCTAACGTTAAGAAATGTTACCAGTTTGATATATAATACCCGCTTTGACAACAGCCTTGGAAAACCACATATTGTTTCTAAAGGCTTCCCAAAACCAAAGACTATATTCACACATACTTATTAGGAATAACTAGATCACCAGGGTTAGATGTTGCAACGCTGTTTAATTGAATTATCCACCTTTGTAATGTTTTCAAACAAAACTCTGGAGAAAGCACAGAAACTTTGGTTTGGAAAGACCACTATCCACAAGCAATAGATGTTTGCTCAGAAACACTACTCCATTCTATTACAATACATACAGAGTTGGGGCGAGAGTGGGTTCTCTCTCTGCTGAATGAAGCAGCTTAGAGTAACATTCCCTTACAATTTATGTGGGTCCCAAGCCTACACATCTAGCAATTTTCTTGCCTGGTTGACTACACATTTTATTTTTTCTAAAACAAAGTGTAGGCCCACACATAATCTGCCCTTACCATATTAATGATTTAAATTAAACTGCACTTACTAGCCAGAGGCAGAGCCAAGCTACACACTGTTCTAGTTCAGACAATAGGTAAACAGTGCTGCGCTGTATGTTATAAAAAGATGACCATAACTCAGTCTGCACTACCAAAGTGCTGTTGACAATTTATTACTACACCTACACTACCACAGCTCAGAACAAGCATCTCTAAATGTTTATCCTAGAAACTCCTTTGAATGCTATGGATCCCTGTGGAGTGGGAAAAGGAAAAAATTATTCGTCCCGAGACTGAAGGTCAGCAGAGTTATTATGCAGCATGTCATTCAGTTATGTTAGTGCGATTTCCAAAACCCACAAAATATGGTTTCATCTTGCGATACCCAGACATCCAGAAGTCTGTAGACAACTTCTAAGCAATCCACAAATGATGACAAAATAAAGAAAACACACCTTGCTATAGAGAAATTAATATTTATGACATTCCTGAAGAGGTCTGAACCTCTGCTAGAAAACATACAGAGGCCTACCAACAAAAAAAAGGTTGAAAATCCCTGTGGTAGAGCAGGGAGCTACAAGAGCTGTGAATCCTCCACCTCTGCCTTCCCCCCTAACTCCCTGCAGCATCCATGCCGAGTAGCACTCCACGCTGCCCAGCTGAACAAGCTCTGCAAGGCACGGACTTCCCCAGTACAACACCAGCTCCACAGAGAGAGATTTTCTGCAGTTACAAGACTTCATTTTTAATGTATGAAATGGATTGTGCAAATATGAATATATCTATGTTTTTAATGAAGTGAAAGATCTTCTCCAAAATCACTTACAGAACTGATCTTTCTCTAGGATGAAAATATATTAATATAAATGTATTTGCTCTTACACAGTAAAAAATAAAATCAAACGAGAGATGCTCAGCATCTTGGATTTTGAACCTACTTTTCAGTGGTGTTTCGTTTTCTTTTAAAACCAGCTCCTTTTCTGAACTTATCTCTTGAAGGAACTGGGGGTGAGTATGAATGCAATCTTAAACATTTGTTTACATTTCTTCCACACAAGCTATACTTTTTCACTCCAACTCTAGAAGTAGCCTCGGGGAGGGGAGGAATCAATTCTTATCCTGCAACAAATCGGCAAAAACGTGACCGTTTCTGTAACATACTATTAGGCATCACCAGAAATTTAATTTATTAGTAGTGAAATTATCACTAGTTCAGATTTTCTCCACACCTGTGAAAGGAAACAGTGCTTTTATTGTCTGGTAGTGAGAACAGGTTTTCACGTGTAAAAAAGACAGCAATGCTTGCATAAAGACCAACATGCTATTACACGGACAACCAGGCTCCATGCAAGCTTCTTCCACACCACTTTGGTGACAAACTGCTCCTGAAACACAGCCCGTTCAACTAACTTCATCCGGACTTGGACTCCTCACAGATTCTCTAATGCACCTCAGTCTTGATCTGTAACACCTGAACCAGAATCCTCTCTCCACCAGGCGCTGTAACAATTTGCTAAAGTGCTGTTTTCCACAACTAAATAAGAAACTGAGCAGATATGATCGTAGGACAGTCTGAAATATTGCAATACATCACAGTATATTGCAGTATATTGTATCACGATCTGACACCTGCCCCTTTCCTCTGAGGTCAGTTTCAGAACGGAAGGGAAAAGAAAACTTGGGGTATGTGGGAAGATTTAAACCCTGAAAGAGTTTCTTTATAAACTTAGGCGAGCCAAAAGGATTTTTAAAATACAAATTAACAACCTCCATATTTCATAACACTTTGACACTGTTCTGCAAGGGCAAACACAGCCAGCGAAACAGAGTTTGTACATCTATTGAGCTTTTTAAGTGAACATGGTGGGTTTGCTTTTTTCTCCTCCTGTTATTCACATCCTGGTGTATCAAATGCCTAATTTACATCAGTTTCCTCTTGGGCAGAAACTACCTAGATGTGACTCCTCACCCTGCAAAGCAATAAAAAGTTCTACCTAGTGACCAAGCATAGTGCCTCTAAAGGAGAAAATTTCCATCCTCAGCCTCTTCAAGAAGCAAATTAATCTCTTCAGCATTTTAAGCAAATTTCAACAAATCCTGCACTTGCAGAGCCTGATTTTCAGAAGTGCTGAACTCGTTCATATCCCATCCCATGGATATCCCTGGCTTCTGTGTGTGATCAGCACTTCCAGGATCAGGTTCTTGGTTTACCTGCTAGGTACTCTATGACGGCTGCCATGTAAACTGGTGCTCCAACACCTATCCGGTACTTGTATGTTCCTTTCTTTAAGTAGCGCATCATTCTCCCCACAGGGAAAATAACACCCGCCCTGCTTGAGCGTGAGAGTTTGGACATTTTCTTCTTCCCGCTTCGGCCCGACATCTTGCAGCTTTGTGCTGTTCAATTTGCTGGTGATTCTTATCCCCTTGCTCCAATCCAAAAGCTGCAAGAGAAGAGAAACGGAATTAGTGTTCAGCACGTGAAAAACATCTTTATATGCTATCTTGTTCTCCCAGAAGAAAAAGTCCAAACCTATTCTCAATACCTGGTAAAGTTGAGGCATTATTAATTAAAAGTTGGATAACTGGAACATAGCTTTGCTTTTGACTATTGCACTGTCGATGTGGCAATATCGCAGAAAAAGTGGTTTGGAGAATATTAAAAAAAATATATATCAAATGCACATTAAAAGAATCTTTTAAAAAAAAAACCCAAACAAACAGAAACAAATCACACCAAGGCAGACATCTGCAGCATGAAAGATTTCCATGCTGATAAGTTTAGCAAGTTATAAACAGCTGAGAAGTACTGGCATAATGAATAGCGTTAAACAAGCTGAAAAGCAGTTACTGGTGCCACCTGTTAAGCAGAGGAAGCTGTACTGCTTGCACAGGAGAAGATAAAACCTACCAACACACACACTACTTCTTCACAGGTCTCCGAGATGGGGAATTTCACATGCATGGCTGAAGAGGAGAAGCAGGCAAGCAGCTATGCTTCAAGCACCTCCCCTCGCGCTGCTCTGGCCTCAGGAACTGAGCCCCGGGGACCAGCTCACAGGCTTCACCTCTTTCATAATTCTCCCCTGATCATCTTCACAGCCACAGGACTCCTGGGAGTCCCAGAACTCTTGCTCCACAGAGCTAAGGGGAGGTCTTTAATCTCTCATCTTAAAAGGACAGGCTACTAGGCTTTTCTGTCCATCAAGCTCCCTGAAGATGCCTTTTTTTCCCTGCATTACATTAAGAGCCAATCTAGACTATACATAGGAGCAAAGAATGCAAATCTCATTTTCTCTCTGTTTTTCTGGCATCAGTGAGGTTGTGGGTAAACGGACGACAAATCCCAGCATCAGCCAGTCCAAAGTGTGCATGCAGTCATAGTTAAACCCCTAGTTTTCACTCTCAGTCACAAAATGGGGAAGTTTTAACTCTGTGTCCAAAAATGGTTTTTAACTCCATTTTGATATCTGCCCTGGGGCCTAATTATGATCCTGGCTACAACACAATAGATCAAGATTCACTCCTCTGGAATAAACGAAGAGCTTGTCTGCCACAGATGGTACTTCTGTCAATGAAGGCATAGCTACTTAATTCCCAGTATTCATTTCCCTCAGTGAAACAAGGAAAGAAAAGGAGGGAGATAATATGAAAAATATTATGACTTTAGGTGATACTGTTTAAATTTATCACAATCTGCACTCTAAATAGCTTTCAAAAAAAAAAAAGTAATTTGAGACCACTGAAAGCCCTTGGGAACAGTCAACATCCATCCGAGGAGGGCACAGAAATTTGTGCGTCACTCTTAGCCTGCTTATTACAAATCAAGCGCATACACAAAGAGGGTCACCTGTCCCATAGGAAGCCACACATTGACAGAAACCAGCCCATCTGTAACAGCCAAATTCAAGGATGGGTTTCTACAATAACCTAACTTGAACGCTGGTTTCATTAGGATATCAAAGAAATAAAATCACCACAGAGTCTGCAGGGATCTACAAAACCCTGGCATATCCTTGTCTATCAGCTAGATAATTTTTTCTTTCTGTGTGCAATATATTACATGGGCATAATAACAAAAGTTGGGGAAAGATTAAAACAGTAAACCAATCGGACACAGACACCTCAAAATTGATGCTGCTCATCATCCTACTCTACTTTCCTTGGGAACTGCCAGCCCAGAAACACAAGTGGTGGTAAAAGAGCTCCTAAACTGCTGCTTGCAAGTGCAGATTAAAGGCAATGGCCGCTTCAAACAGATACAAGTGGAAAAAATTCCCAAGCAATACATTAATTGCATCGATGCAGGAGTAACCAGTCCTGGAGGTCAGGGAACAACTGCTAGGAAGCAGCTCCACTGATCAGGACCACCAGGTTACAGGGCAGAGGGGCACAGGGAAAGAGCTGTTGTGAAAAGGCAAATCTTGTGTCAAGGTATATAAGCAAGAGGACAGCTAGCATTGCTGAGGAGCTGCTTCAGGCATGCAGAGCAACAAGAATCCAGAAGAGGGTGATAAGAATGGATGTTGGACACAAGCTAAAACGGAAGGCAATAAGAAGTGGGGAGGCATGATAATGGTCTTTAAAGACATAAAGGCTACTTTGAAGGTGGAGGGAGTAAGTGTTCCCTATGAAAAGTGGCAGGAGAAAAGCAGGACTCTTACAAAAGCTGTGTAGCTGGGAAGAGAGCGGAGCACTGGACTGTCAGGTGGGAAGGTGGCAGAATCTTCCTGCCAGGGCAACGTTAAAACGGTTAAAGAGCATAGGTCAGAAGTGGCACTGGCAGCGTTGGATCTGCCTTGGGACAGAAGGCCCGACAAGGTGATCTCTCGAGGTCCCTTCCTCCAGTCTTCTTGCTCAGTGAAATTTGCGATTTGTGACAAACCCTTTATAAGCTTCCAATTCCATATTATGCTACCGATTAACCTTTATAAAGCGTTCCTTTCAGTTTGCGATAACTGACATCCAAATTACTGAATAAACGTAGGCTGGGAATTAAGTTTCTAGCCATCAGAGGAGAGAACTTCTGGAACAGCCTTCTCTCACGAGTAATATGAGCAACAATAACTCATTTTAAGGGGGAACTTAATAAATGTATGCACTAGGCTATGATCTGATTCCTGCAATACCAGCAGGACAGTTTCATCACCCGAGAGTTCAGTCCTGCGCTGAAATCCCCACAGCAAGCCATGCTGAAAGAGCACACTACAAGCAATCACGTATCAAAATCATATTAAGGTAACCTCTTGTGTATTTGATCCTGTAGTACCAAATTGCAACTGCATGTAAATCAGTGGGGGGAAAATAAAAGCAAACATCATGAAACTGCATCCACAGAAAATACCATGGTTGCATTTGATCTCTGCAATGGAAAATCAAAACATATTTGTATAACTAAGTACACTGCTCTGGGGCATGCTGTTGCATTATATTAATTTCTGTTTAATTAATCACTTCTGGCTCATTCTTCTGTTGCCTCACTGAACTTTCCACCTCTGTCTCTACCCCTTTATTCTTCCCTTCTGTCTCACAGCAAGTCTCAGCCTTCTTTCCCCTGCTGCCAAGGCAACCTTTGGAATCCCAAAACATTTTTCCAAATACACTGCAGGTAACAGATCAGGTAGGTTTGTGGAATTTTGTGAGAGCCTAGATTTTAAAAAAAAGGTTTCAAAACTCTGCTAACACTGCCTCTCTCTCTCTCTTCTTCACAAGTTACGTGGACCAGGGTATACTGGGGAGTGACATATACACCAGCATGTTCTTGTCTTGTCTCCTATGGGAGAGGATTTTTGGTATGAAAAGCAAGCCACAGCATAGTCACATCTACTAAAAAACAAATCCTGTGGACCTGGACAAAGAAATGTGGTACACTGGGGTTGCCAATAGCTTCCCAGGTCCTCCTTCTTGCCCTTCTTGAAGACTGGAGTGACATTTCTTTTCCTCCAGTCCTCGGGCACCTCTCCTGTCCTCCATGACCTTTCAAAGATGATGGAGAGTGGCTCAGCAAGAACATCCACCAGCTCCTTCAGCACTCGTGGGTGCATCCCATTGAGGCCCACAGATTTGTGAGGATCCAGTTTGCATAGGTGATCTCTGACCCAATCCTTCTCAACTGATGGTAAGTCTTCCTTTCTCCAGATTTTCTCTCTCTCCTCTGGGGGCTGGGATGCCTGAGGGCCAGCCTTAGCAGTAATGACAGAAGCAAAGAAGGCATTCAGTAACTCCACCTTCTCTGCACCCTGTGTCACCAGGGCCCCTTCCTTGTTCAGCGGTGGGCTCACATTCCAAGTAGCCAGTCCCTTTTTCCACATACTGTGAACCTCCCTCTTCCATTTGAGTTTCTCTCAAAGCTCTCTTGCACAGAAGAGCTACGCCTGGTCTGCAGCAAGGCCTCAGGGGTTCGTGCCCTGCCAACTCCCTCCTGCCAAAGGCAGGGGCTTGGTTTACCTCAGAGGATGCACATCAGCTCTGTCCTGACACAGTTATGCAATGCACTCTCCTGAACTGCTCCAAAGCTGCAAAGAGCTACAAGTTAAGTTCTGCTGTCCTAATTGTTCTCTTTCGATGATACAGTTAAGCGTGAAGCAGTTGAAAAGCCCTTCAGTCTACCTACATTAGTTCCCTCACTGCCCGCTGACTCATTGTCTCTATGTTTGCCCCTGTAAACTACAGTTGCCATTAAAAAACACAGCCATGCCATTTATGTGAAGTCCATCCTCGCTGATTTAGAACTGCATCTATATCTGGCTACCATGACATGAGGCTGGGCAATTTAAAGCAATTAATGTTTCCAATCCCTTAACTGGTCACAGCACACTCCTACTCTGCCATGACTCCAACATCCCTGTGTTGCTACGGGGGATTTAGTAGCTACCAGATCTCCCAGAGCTCTCTACAATATAATGAAAATAGGGTAGACTTTTGCAAGCTGGGCCTTCCTCTGTGAATTTAATCTCTTTCAGAGCCCAAAACAAGCAGCACATTCCTTCTGCCTGCTGGGATAAAAACTCTACCTCCTCGCTTCTCTCAGGTGTGTCTGCTGGCCACATGGAGAGTCCCTCCACTACGGACACTACCACCCCGTTTTCTTCCACCATGGTTATCAGCAGAGCATGATGGCTGCTGCACAAGGACACTGGAACAACAGACCGCCCTGGGACATTCCTCCTACTGCTGTGCAATTTGCATCCCACACTACATCCCAACGGATCTAGGATTACCAAAGCAACCTTAAACCGCTTTCCAGTCCTTCCTACATCGATGCTCAGAACAATGAAATCTCATAATCATCTTTAGATGGTAAGGACACATATATCTCAAAAGGTAAGAATAACCTGCAGACACAGAAACAGATTGCGACCTCCAAGCGAGCATGAACTTGAAAAGCTGGCCAGCAAGCAATTTCAGAGATTAACATGTCAAGATCTGGCAAGAATGCACGGAAACATCAGAAAACATCAGAAACCTCAGTGCAGTACAAAATGCCTAAGATATGTCAAATCTAAATTTATCTCCAAAAAAAAAAAAACCATAAAGAGTAAAAGAAAAGAAAGCTTAGTTTGCACAATGTAGTACCCAAACTGCCACAACACTGGTGGAGAAAAGTAAATTCTGGCCATTCCGTTTCACATCGTACACAAGACAGAGGCAAGCTAAGACAACAGCCACACCAAATACAAAATGCACACTAGCAACTAGTTATCACTACATATGTGAGCAACGATTAGGTAAATTCCTGGTCAGATTGAAACAGCTGGCATTGCAGCTTACCCTTCTGGACTTCACAGGTGGCTACAAGTAATCTGGCAGACTAAGATTGAGCACAGCATGCCAGCTACCCTCCCTCAGAGGTTCAGAAGCGAGCATTACAGTTGGTGCTACACCAGAAGCTCCCACAGGCTAAAACACTCGGGCACAGCTGGATGCTGACCTCTGAGGCCAGCTCAGAGAACTAATGCCTGAGTCTTTGCAAGGCGCTGTACTGGAACCATTTCTACTAAACTTATTCCCTGCCTCGGACACCATTTCCAGAGGGCTCACACGTGCTTGGCATCTAGGAGTCTTGACTTACAAATCCTGAGAAAACTTGAAGTCAGCAGGCAAAGACTGAAATTGAGGACATGCAGGACTATCATCAACACACCTGCACTTTCCTCATCTCCAGCTTACGATGTATTTGAACAGTTAGGGGTCAACAAGCAATCCAAAGGCATTTTATCTAGGGGTCAAGTTAGACTGCACATTCATATACGGATGCCACTTTGTGAAAATAACTCCAAAGACCTGAAGCAGAAGTTTGTTACCTGAATAAATTGGTAAGGCATAACCAATCTGCAGACACAGTGCTATTCAGCAGGCAAGCAGTACATCTCCTGGACTCAGCCTACTCCAAACTACTAAACCAAAGAGACACAGAGCGGATTCCTTCTGAAAGAAGCTTCACGGGCATACTGAAGCCAGAAAAACCTGGTGGGGGGTCCTTGCAGAGACACCGTCCCTTCACGGAATGCGGAGGCTGACTCCTGCGGCGCACCTGAGTCGAAACGCCTCGGGATTGACTCAGACTCTTCTTTTGCCCTCACTGAGAGGGCTGCCGAGCCATGGGGGTCCCAACCCGGTGATCGCCATGCCCCTACAGGCACCTCGGACCCGGCAGCCGCGCTGAAGAAAGCGGCCGTTAGCAGCCCCGCCCTCGCGCCCGCCCCGCCATCACCAGGACACACCCGCCTCGCCCACTCCCCTCAGAGAACCGGTGCGCCCGCTGATTGGCCAGCGCGTCTCCCCCACCCCCCCGCGGGGCGTCAGCTGCGGAGCCCGGGCTAGGAGAGAATGCGCCGATTGGCTGTGAGGAAAAATGGGCGGGAGGGTGGGTGGTGGCGCCGCGTGCGCGCTCCGTTGCCGGCCGCGCAGGCGCAGTGAGGCGCGGTGGAGGGGGGGAGTGGCCGTTGGCTTTCCCGCGCAAACGCTTACCCCCCCCCCCCCCCACCAACTCTTCGTCCGTCCGTCCGTCCCCGTCCCCGTCCCCATCCCCCGCCCCCGCGCTCGCTCCCGCCGTCACGGCGTCTTCGCCCGCTGCCAGCGAGGGGTAGAGGTGCCCGCTAACCGCGTTCCCCGGAACGGGAAGTGCCGCGGCTTCGCCTGGAGGGAGGGAGGGGGAGAAGGAGGGCGGCGGCGAGCGCGAGCCGCAGCCCCCAGGGAGGCCTCGCGCGCCCTCCGCCCCCCCCCCCCCCCCCCCCCCCGGGGCCGGCCCCGCGCGCAGCGCCGCCGCCTCGCGCCCCAACCGTCGCCCGCGGCGGTTCCTTCCCACAGCCGCACCCCCCACCTCCCCCCCAACCGCCCCCTTCCCCTGACGGCGGCCGGCCGCTGCCCCCGCCCCGGCCCCGGCCGGTCCCTCCCGGCCCCTCAGCGGAGAAAGGCGGCAGCCAGCGGCGGGAGGAGGAGGTGGGTCGGGCGGGCGGGAGCGGGGAGAGGGAAGGAGAGGAGCGGGCCTCGCCGCCGCCCCGGAGCCCCCGCGCCGCCGCTCCCCTCACCTGCCGGCGCCCGCCGCCGCCTCCTTCTTCTCTTCCCTTCCTCTTTTTTTTTTTTTTTCCCCTCTTTTTCTCCCCCCCTTTCCCCCTCTCCTTGCCCCCCTCTCCTCCCCCCCTTCCCTTCTCAGCTTCCCACCCCCCGCCCGCACCCTCGCTCCGCCTCAGCCGCCGGCTCTCTTCCCGTATTGTATGTTTCAATGGCGATGGCGGCGGCTCCTCTTGAGGGGGGTTGGAAGGGGTTTCCTTCTGCTCCGCATACCGCCTCTAGGAGGAGTCACTGCAGCCCGGGCCTGCAACAACCCCCCTATCGCTGCCGCCCTCCCAGGCATCGCGCCGCTCCTCCTTGCCCGGGCCCCAGGGCTGCTGCTGCTGCCGCCTTCCCACAGGCACCCCCTCCCCGCCTCTGCCATCGCTCCCCACCCCCCCACGCACGCTCAGGAGAGAAAGGGCTCCCCTGGCCCCACTCCCCACGAGCTGCTGGGCTTGGCTTAGTCGGGAGCATAAAGGAAGAAAGCCCGGCTTTCTATCCTTTCCCTGGTCACAGGATGGATGAGTTTGGAGCCCAGGTTTCACGGGAGTCCCAGCTTGACTAATGCTCAATGATAGGTTTTGAGGTCCCTTCTACCCACCCTGCCCGGTTTTTGTTTGGAGGGGAGCCACCCATCCCTATATCCCTTAGGCAAGGTGACTCGCACATCTTGGTATGGTGCATCTGTACCAAATGCTACAGGCATCCCCAAACTGACTTAAAAGGGCCTTAACAAAGAGTACCGGCAGCCCTTTGTGTCTTGTTTCGTTGGCGCGTTCGAGGCATTCACAAGCTTTTCAACTCAGCCACGAGGGCTGCAAACTTAACTTGCTTTGTAAATGAAAGCTGAGGTTTTCCCACCCCCCACCCGCCCCCCGCCCTGCAGTTGCACAGATTCAAGAGATATGAGATATGCAAGAAGTGATTGTATTATGGGTCTCATGGTATGTCTGTTGGCAGCGCCAAATACGTGATCACAGACTGATGCAAACAGAAGAGTGCAGGGCTGCACCTCATAAGCTGATCTCGGGGATATTTTTACATTACATTGGGTATATATTGTTATTCCTGTATAAACACCTTGCATCATCGCACTGATTTCTCTTGAAAGGTATTTGGGGGCTATTGTATCTCGTAGAGCGGTACAATATTAACCCGGACCACTCCAGCTTGTGTGCAGTGTTACTTCAGGAGGGTGGCTGGGAACAACAGAACAGAGTGATAAAGAGGCATCCATGCTTTCAGCTTTCCCTTTGTCACTGTAATTAAAAAAAAATCACAAAGATTCACTGGCTTTCCAGAGTTTGTTTTTGGCTCTGCCAAAGTCAACTTTCGTGTTTGTCTAGAATTGTGTTTGGTAGGGGAAAAAAAGCAATGAAGTATTCCTTCAGGTTATATTAATTGTGGACCACACCATCTGTGGAAGAAAGAGGGCATGAGTGGAGAACCCAGGGTTTTCTCTCTGTGACCCCGGGTGGAGCATTTCACTAACAAGGGCTGTATTTTGACTGTCATTAAAATGGAAATAAAGATACCTTTCCTCTTTTCAAGCATGTCATTCAATGAGTAACAGATCTAACACGTTTCTGTGGATTAATGCTTTGGAGTCTGTTCTCTATCCCTGCTTCTTTTTGAAAACAAGGTCAAAATGCTTTGAAACCCTACGTGTATGAGTTGGAATTATATTACATGTAAGGGGAAGTCTTACTTGGATTTTCCATGTTGAGACTTTGAACTTAGCAAAGGAAAAGTTATCTGTAGAATTTTAAGTGTATTGAGCTGTATTGGGAGGGTATGGGGAATAAGAATATTTTTCAAGTAATAAGCACAAAAATGAAAGACAATTTAAAACCCCTGTGAAAAGGAGGAAGAGGATTTACGTTTTTCTATTTCAAGATACAAATACTGGCATCCAATAATCCCAGCAATCATGCCTGTGGTACATAGCTTTGTTATTAAAAAGAATTTGAGATGAGACAAAGCAAGCATCACAAATTTTTGAAAAAATTCCCACTTTGTTGCAGATTAACATCGAATAGTTCCTGTGTGATAACAGTACAAACGCGTAGGAGGTCTTTAAAGAAATCATGTCTTCTGTATGAAACAAACTTTCAACATTATGACAACTTATTCTGCTTACAGAACCATTTTTTTCTGTTTACAAACAATATTCTTACATCAGGCATATTTTCAGCTTTAATCTGGTGTTTGTCACATCCACCATGTAGGCGTGTGCTGCTTGGATGGATCAGATTAAATAAACTGGTGTAAAGGTGGGGCTCCTCTTCACCTTGGCCTGTCACAGTACCCTGTGGTCATCAGGTGTCACAGCCTTAAAAAAGGCTTTTGTGTTCCCTGAAATAAGAATCTAATTCACTCTATTTCTTCTTTACCACCCACACCAGCTTGCTACCAGTTTTCACATCGCCAGTAAGAACAGCACAGCCCAGGAGTGGTCGTGTCCCTGAGCAAGTCACTGTGCTGCTGGCGGTAGAGCAGGTATGAGAGAAGGGCTCTCCTATTTTGCAGCTGGTTCCTACTATTGCTTACGTTATTTCTGTGGGGATTCCAGCCTGGGAAGAGTTTCTGTGCTTGGGGAAGCAGTGCCTGCACGGAGAAACCCCACATGCTTAGCTGCCCTTGCAGTAGCTAAGGAATGGCCATCGACTCTCAAACTGTAATGCAGCCTCCCCGCAGTATGGGACCGAAGGAAGCGGGAGTGCTGGAGAAGTGTGAGCAAGGAGGAGGTCAAACACCTTCATAGCATACCACTGGTTTTAAATTTTTTTTTAAGGTGTCTGAATTTTAATACCAATTTTCCTGCCTTTGTGGTTTTCAATCGTCCCACTATAAAGTAAATTTCATCTCTATTTCTTTCTCCAGTGGATACAGCTTACCCTTAACCTAAATGTTAACAGCATTACAGGTACATTTTGTGTTCCTTCAAGTATTTCTGGAAGATTCTGAGTTGCTTTGTGAGACAGAATAAACAATTTTTGAGTGGAACAGATAAGAGCAAGGTAGCTTTTGAACAGAGAGTTACCACATGCGAGTTGTTCCGCAGTAACTGCACTGTTGGAACAGCCTGCTTTTTTAGAGCAGCTAAGATACAAGGGGGTTTCTCTCCTGCTCGGAGTTCAGTGTTGAATTCTAAGGCTCCAATGCTCAAAGTGGTAAGCGGCAGGTCACCTAAACTGCATGGTGAGGAACTGGCAGGATGGATACCTTCACAATTTCTGTAATGCAAATTGTGTCTGAAAGTCCAAGATTTTTCGTCACAATAGCTGCATGTTCTGGCCATTTAGATCTAGTCTTTCAGGGAAGAATTGTTACCAAAAACTTGACACCAAAAATTTGCAATGTGGATTAGAAGAGAAGCTTTCCCCAGTCAGCAGGAGTGGAGTCTGCCCTCACTAGGTTGTGCAAAGACCATCTGCCAGTTGACTTCCAAGAGCAAATACAATCTGTTACTCTGTCAAAATACACAACACATCTATTGATAGAGCATTTATAGACTGCTGACTGCCTAACTCTCCAGCTATTGGAAAAAACAGCCTGTTTATGGCACTCTCACTTTTGGACAGAAGCTGTTACATCTCAAACATTGTAATAAATATTTCATAGCTTCAGAACCAGGAGATACGGCTGTATTCTTGCTTAGGCTGGCAGGCATCCAGGGGCATCCTGGCAGTACAGTCATGTCAAGTACTCTGAAAGCTCTGTTTTACAGCTGTATATAATCCTGGGATTCTACCAAATCAATGTAAGCATTGTCAGGATGTTAGGATAATCAAATATGATCAAAGTTGATGTGTGTATATATTAAGCAGTAGATAACAGATGTAATAACCGAGTTCTGCAAATAATCTATACTTTTGTAATGACTTTTTTCCCTCCCATTTTGAGCCATTTTTTAACCCCTCCTCCACCTTCCATACTGATTATGACCTTATTATGCTAGTAGGTTGTGTACACTGATCTTTTCTTCTTACAGAAACCAGAAAAGTTAAATCCTAACTTTTTTGAGAACTCTCTTAGAGAGCTATGTTTTGAATCAGATCATCCCATGTACTTCAGAATTAGACATTTTTGTGTGTGTCAGATTCTGACATGCCATTTAAGGTAGACTGATGGTTAGGATGTCTTCAAAAGTCACAGATTAGCTAATGCATAAGCAAGGAGGAGAGAGGTCTTTCCTGCCCAAACACCAAGTCTAAAAGTTAAATGCTGCTTATTAGCTTTAAAAAAAAAAAATTAAGAGTGTTTTCATCCTTGTTACTTATCCTTAAACACATCAGTGCAAACTGCAGAGTTCCCAGAATCCCAGGTTGGGAGGGACCTCAGGGATCACCTAGTCCAACCTTTCTAGGAAGAGCAGAGTCCAGACAAGATGGCCCAGCACCCTGTCCAGATGACTCTTGAAGGTGCCCAACGTGGCCGAGCCAACCCCTTCCCTGGGGAGATTATTCCAGTGGTGACTGTCCTCACTGTGAAACATTTCCCTCTCGTGTCCAATCGGAATCTCCCCAAGAGCAACTTGTGTCCATCCCCCCTTGTCCTCTCCATGGGACTCCTTGCAAAAAGGGAGTCTCTGTCTTCCTTGTAGCTGCCCCTTAAGTACTGGTACCTGGGGATGAGATCCCCTCTGAGCCTCCTTTTCTCAGGGCTGAACAAACCCAGCTCTCCCAGCCTGTCCTCGTACGCCAGCTGCCCAGTCCTCTGATCATCTTGGTGGCCCCTCTCTGGACCCCTTCCAGCGTGTCCACATCCTTTTTGTACAGCGGGGACCAGAACTGGACACAGCGCTCCAGGTGTGGCCTGGCAAGCGCTGAGTAGAGCGGGATGACGACTTCTTTCTCTCTGCTGGTGATGCCCTTTTTGATGCAACCCAGCATCCTGTTGGCCTGCTTGGCCGCAGCAGACACTGTTCGCTCGTATTGAGCTTCCCTCCACCTGGACCCCCAGAGTTCGTTGTCTTGACTCAATTATTTTTAGTCATATAAGTAAAAATACTAATTTAATACAAATATTTACATAGTCATGGTTATTCACAGTAAGCAAGATTTTTTTCCTCACATGGAGACTTACAAATGTATCTCTCAGAATTATGGGAAAAAAGAATAAGGGAACAAAACGCAGAAAATAACATTGTGTTCACCTGAGTAATACTCTGTAGGATTCCTTTCCACAGCTCAGAAACAACAGCCAGAAATGGGCAGGGTACAGGGAAAATTGTGGTGAGCACACGTGCAAATGGCTTTCCTGAAGAATTAAACAGGTTAGGACTTCTAGCTAAGAAAACTGAGGGGTGATATGAGAAAGGACGCAGCTGATTCTCTTGGCTTGTTGCCCTGTGCCTCCAGAGGAATGCAATTTTGATATTAACTAGTTTAAAAAAAAAAAAAAAAACAAACAAAGGAAAAAACACCAGAAAAACCCCAACAACAACAAAACAAAAAAACTTTTTCAGTTTCTGAGTTTAAGGAAAACTGAATGAAGTGATAAATTTGTGAGTGATGCATTTGGCCACAGATTAATATGATAACCAAGCACCGCCCATCCAAGAGGCAGAAAAGCCTCTGTAACATATGCATATATATATATCTCTGTACCACATGCATTTCTTGAAGCAAATTATTTGCAACAAAATGTTTGTGCTTTTACTATAGCACAGGTTCTTTATTGCAGAAAATGGCACTTCTGATGCAATTACGGTTTGGTTTTGGCATTTGTAGAACTACGTTCCTTTGTTGGAGGAGCGGAGGTGTAGCACTGTGTCACTGCACCGTTCGATCATCCAGCCACTCACCTACCGATCACTCCAGACCTGTACTGCAGGATACTTTCTCAGCAAACTGGCACCTCACGTACAAAACTAGATCATGTTTCCCACTTCTTACGTTTTGTAAAGGGAATTTTTTGTAGTTATGTCTGATCAGTTTTTCCCGTGCTAGTAAAGATGGTTTTCCTGTCATGGTTTAACCCCAGGCAGCAACTCAGCCCACCCAGCCCCTCACTCACTCCCCCCACAGTGAGATGGGGGAGGCAATTGGAAGAGTAAAAGTGAGAAAACTCATAGGTTGAGATGAGTTTAACAACTGAAATAAACCAAAGTACAATAATAGCAAAATAAACCAAAGTAAAACACAAAGCAAGTGATGCACGATACAATTGCTCACCGCCTGCCGACTGATGCCCAGCCTGTCCCCAAGCAGCAATCGCTGCCCCCTGGGCACCCCCCCCCAGTTAATATGCTGAGTACGACATTGTATGGTATGGGGACATCCCTGGGGTCAGTTGGGGTCAGCTGACCTGGCCGTGCCCCCTCCTGCCTTCTTGTGCACCCGGCAGAGCGTGGGAAGCTGGAAAGGCCTTGCTAGTGTAAGCACTGCTTAGCAACAGCTAAAACATCAGTGTGTTATCAGCATTATTCTCATCCTAAATCCAAAACACAGCGCTGTACCGGCTACTAGGAGGAAAATTAACTCTCTCCCAGCCAAAACCAGGACAGGCCCTTTGTGGTTATGCTCTTTGGTATAGTTTGCAGCTCTCAAACGCATTTCCTTTCACCTCTGGTGACAGCCGCAAGCACGCTGTCTTCCTGGCTGGGACCATTAAGTCCGAGTTCTTTTTCAGAGAAACTTCCCGGGACAGGGCAGCACTGCTTGTTTGTCTGCTTTCATCATTGTTCGCCAGTTTGATTTAAAACAGCCAATTTAAATAATTAGAATAACTGACTATTTTTCCCTGCTAACTACAGAGCCTTTGGCAGGGGGAAATATCTCAGAGTGTGACTTCTAAATAAATGAAATGCATTGAAACAGCCTATCTTTGGATCTTATGCCTGTCTGAGGCAGTACGCAGCAAACCTACAAAACTTTTATTTATTGCACAAGTACAAAATTCTACCGCTCTCCCAAGGTATAACAATATACATCCAGGAGCCATCATTTTCATAAAGCAAAAGTGACCTTAAAGCCTTAAGGAATTAGAGAAATCATATGTTTCAAACACAGCCTCCTTTCCAAGTCAGAACATCCAAACACATTCATTTTTCTATCTAACTTAATGCATCTGTCACTGTTAAACATCCAGATCCTCGAGGATTTTGCCTCTTGATCCAAGGCTCATTGTCTCTCTACCCAGAGGAGGTCAGGAGCCAGGCACTTACATTTGCTGTCTGGCAGCTTAAAAGCTAAAGGTTTTTCAGCAAATCACTTTCATTTCAAGGAAGCACCACTATGTCTGTGCACACGATCCCTTTGGGCTAACACAGAAACAAGCCCAGATGTGCAGGAGAGCAGCAATAAGCAGGAGTCTCTAAGCAGAGCGGGGAGGGAGGGAGGCAGGGAGGGAGGGATGTTCCTGGAGCTGTCTCTTTTTCCCCTTTGGCTGCAAAAGGGGCCAAGGGAAACTTCTCCCATGTAGATGTCTGATTTTCAGATATCTAAAGTTAGGTGACAGGAATATATCACCGGGGTAGAGTACAATCACTGTAATAGCTGTCGCAGCATTCGAAGCCAAAGGCACCTTCCCCCTTATTCCCGTGCCCTGCCAAGACCAAGTCACCAGGACAGATCCTGCTGTCGCCAGACCATCTGCCAGAGGCTCAGTCATCTCATTTGGGTTTTTCTCCTCCACATTTGCAGGGATTCTTAGAAACTGAGCAAACATTTTACACTTTACCTATCTAAATAGGGTCCCTTAGCAAATAGCTGCCTACTCTCGGATTTTGAGGTAGGTGTACGCCTTGTTACTGATTCTCTCAATTCTGAGAAAAGAAAGACAATACACAAAGCTGATAATCATGATCATTTCAGCGTGGGCATAACTGGAGAGTCAGCCTCTACTTTTCTCTGGTCTTGGCTCTGTCCCCTCTGTTTGCGCTTGCCCTCTCAGTTCCACAATTCATGTAGCTTTGTGTTCTATGGTTGATTAATGGCACGTCTTAAGGAAGAGCTCCAATAAGGCTATTCACAGAGTGGGAGGGTTCAGGCTGTCTTTCTCCCATGCAGATTCCCCAGTCTCCAGCAATATTGCTCAGCTGAGGTTGCTGCCTTTCCCTCAGCACAGGCACTAGGTGGACTAGGAGGACTCTGCCCTCCATCCAGCTGTATAGTTTCTTAGAGCTGGTGACAACAGTATCTTTGATGCTTCTGTCCCTCTGCCAAATCAGTTGAAACTTGCCACCTAGTTCCACAGTTACTGGGGCTGACCGGCAAACCGCAAATGGCATCACCTCCTTCAGATATTAACCTAAAAACCATCCCTGAATGGAAAGACGATGCGCAAGAGAATTTATGGTTTATTAGTTGCATTAGCTGTAATTTACAAAAAAGGAGAAACTATGTGTAAGTAAACAGGTATTTTTATAAAAGGGAGAAGAAATTATGTACATCATATGTAACAAATGCAAATTGTACTGGAATACGTATGGCACACAAATTTAAATAGAAACGTCACTAAAACATTGACGCAAAGGAGTAAAACTTCAACACGAGGCACAGGGAATTCATCAGGCTCCTGGAAAATGACGGGATGACGCTTTAAATGCAGCGTCACATTTACCATTGCAACACTCATCGAGCCCAAGACGTTTTTTCATTACCTCCTGCCTGGTTTTTCAGCCCTGCTTTGGTTTTCCAGAAGTCTGTTCCCCAAACTAACTTCCTTCTGGAAGCTCTCATTGTTATTCTTGTAATGATGTCGTGAATAGGCCGAGGCATTTAAAATAGCTCTTGCATTGCACTTTTCATCATAATATAAAACAGCACCTCAGAATAAGAGAAGGCCTATTTTCTTTATCTGACAAATAGATGCTCTGAGATTAAATATACAATATATTCATGTTTTGCAAGAAGGTAGAAATGCTTTAAAGGCACTATAATTGAGCAGCAGCTTACATTTACAAAACTGAACTTTATTTACTACTGAGCAGTGATTGAGTGAGTTCTTTAAGCCTACCCCTAGTTTCAAGGGCAGGTGCATTTCACTGAAGTCCCGGGATTAGTTAACAGACAGAGGAAATGGGTAATGGAGGCACAGGTTTTGTTCTGACAAAAATTCATAGGCTACTTCTCACTCCTACAGGTGGAAAGCATTTAACTGAATCCCTTTCCTCGTACATGTTAAGTGTTTATTCCTTTAGTGTCTTTTCAATTTTTATCACACTGAGAAAAGATTTGCTTAAAAACTTAATAGTGGAAAAAATATTTGTAAAGAAAAACAAAATAATGAAAGTATTTCAATTCTGTTGCAATCAGCAACTCCTTATGGCACAGCTATCGCTGCTTTTCTAAAATATTGCTAGAAATGGTTGAGATGGAATTCAGAATTTCCAGGATTAAAAGACAAGAGAGATCAATGTTCTCATATTGCCAAGGAAAAAGTGGAAAAGAAAAATAAAATGCTCCTTTTGGCTGAAGAAGCTCCTACTGAGGTTGCAAAGATTGTGGGAAAGAACAGCCTCTTCATTCTAGCAATTATTTAGTGTGGAATTTTCTTGAAGGCCAAAAAATTCCAAGTAGCTAAACTACATCAAAAAGAGTTGATATAATGTCTATGAATCGGCACAACAACAGTAATAATTAGTGGAAACACAAAAGTATATTACAGCACTTACATTAGTGAACGTCAAATAACATCAAATGTTTAATATACAGACTGAAAAGATCAACATTAAAAATTATATGTAAAAAGTGTATTCAGATTGAAATGTCTCAGTCAATCAGTATTTAAGAGATATGCAGAAACAATGCCCTGTCAAGATTTACTCATAACTCGTAACTTTACTACAGGTATATTAAATATTGTACATTCTATGCCACCAAAGAGAAAAAGTAAAAATCTCTTTTGTAAAACTCAAGGAAACCAGAAATGTAACAACAAATTGCTTCAGAAATCATTCTTCTGTAGGGATCAGGTCATTAATGTTTGACTAGGGTTGGCTGGTGAGCAGGTCTTTGACAGAAAGCATCCAAAGAATTTGGTGTCCAAATTGCACAAAGGTGAGACGCAGGGGCAGTGCCAATGACACAAGCATTCCAGGTGTGGGGAAAATACATCAGGGAGGTGGTTTTCTCTTGCTGGGGGGGCTCTGAATGCTGGGGGGGCATCCACCTGGCACCCTGCAGCTTTCTTGGTAGGGCTGCTTCACCTGCATGGGGGATGCTCTGCCACCCGCCTCGCAAGCCAGGGCACTGAGAGCGATGCCTCCAAGCGGCTCAGCGCCGGGTAGGCATGCTCTAGAGGTTGCAGGCCGTGGCCTGGCACGTCTGCACTGGCACCACATTCCTGATGGAAGGTGCACGTCTAAAGCAAACCTCTTGATCGTGCCCGCACGCTGCACTTTGGCTCAGCGCAAAACAGTCTCTGCGCTAACTGGATTCCCGCTAGATGAAACTGACCCAGAAAGTGCGCTCCAGCAGCACACCTCACATGCCTGAGCCACTAATAGCGGCCAGTCTCTAGGCCAGACTAGAGCAGTCAAAAATTAATCCTCCTGAAATAAGAGCCCAGGGCACCTGCAAGCTTTCCCCATAAATCAGAAGCTCCCCTCCCGTTACGGTGCTGTTCAACACCTGGAGTCAATTTTGCATCTCTAAGAGCTACGAGAAGGTTGTGGAGTCAGGCCATTCCACCCTGCCTCACAGGGTGGCCTCAGTCCTCCTTTTACTGGGGGGCACACACGACATGACAGTGCTCTGCCCCAATTTACCCCATCTTTAGATTTAAAATGGCGAGGGAAAAGAAGGTATAATAGAGTAATCCTGTTTGGTTAGGGAAGCGGAAGGAGTGACTGAGGGTAAGTGCACACTGCAGCTGAGAAGCAGCCTCTCTGCTGCGGTGCCTGGTTTGCTGCTTCTGCTCCACCTCCCTCCGTGCTCGCTTGGGTACCTCTGCACTTCTGTGGCAGTGCTGGCGTAAGCGTTCCCGTTTGCCCTCTCACTTCAGGTGCTCTGTTGTTTCGAGGGGCTGTTTTTCAAGGCAGGTCAGTTCTCAGCAGGGTCATCCTGTGACCACACAGATAGCTCTGTTGGCACAGCCAAGGGCGTGGTGTGGAGAAGGTTATGAATGAATGGGTAGGGACCAGGCTTGGAGAAGGAGCCTGCTTATGGTGGCCTACCCGGTCTCACTGCCAAATAGCAGTGTCTCCTTTTCATTGATATAATACTGCTGCAGAAAAAAAGGCTGTGGAACTTAGGTAGGCAGCACGCTTCCTTTCGAATACTCCCCAAAAGGGTGAAACGGCTTGGTCTGTGGCACTGCTGGCGGTGTGCACCATCAGGGTAAAAACAAATCTTTGCAGGAGAGTAGAAAGGAAGATTTGCTGAAGCAATATTTTGAAACATTACTGTGGGAAAACAATGGAATTATCGCAAAGTGGAATTTCACACTCCCAGCAAACTCCCACCAGAGACAACGGACTGACAAATGGCGTGCAATGGAAAGCAAGAATACGAGTTCCGCTCCACAAGCTTCACAACCAGTCCTCCCATACCTACCTAAATACCTCTAACCTACTAAACTCTGTGTGACAGCAGTTCAAAGTCATGTTCTGCAGCAAAAAAAAAAGTTTAGTGGGTTTTTCTTAAAAAAATAAATCTGCAATATTCTGACTAATTCTGAGTCTCTTTAAAAAAGAACAAATTTACTTAATAAGCTCAACAAGAAAACAAACTCATAAGAAAGCTATAAAGCTAACCGGTCTTGCTGCCTAGCATTTTAAACAGTAGAAGCTTTACAGTCAACTCCAAAAACTATCAACAAACACCTGCAATCTTCATTCACGTTTTGCCATGATGTTTTCATCAGGTCAAAATGTTTGACAGAGAAGGGGTACAAGAAGGGAGGAAGTACAGCAGGAAGGATAGATAATAAAAGTGGGTGTAAAAATGATCAAACTGTGACTAACAGAAATTTTCTGAAGATATGGAAGAGAAAGTAGCCATTTTGTCTGGGACAAAGACATCTGGAAGCAATAGGGACAAAACCAGGGCAAGGGGATTAAAAAAAAAAAAAACAACAACAAAGTGTGAAAGAAGGGGAGATCCTCATCCAGCAAAGCATTTGCATGTAGGCTCAGTGTGAAGCAAAGCCTAAAGATAAGCTGAAACGTGACTGCATTGCTGGATTTAGAGGAGGGAAAACAATAGCAAGATACAACAGTAGGTTAGTAGGTGCCTACCAAGAGCTTGCCATTTCCAAGGAAACATGTTTCCTGTGATTGCTATTTCAGAGCTAGAGCTAAGCCTGAGATTTCAGGCTGCAGAATGCTACTTGAAGAGGACACAGCGACTCTTGCCAGACTAACTTCTTTGTGATAGACCACCTAAGACTGGAAGAGACCATTTCCAATTAGCTGGTCCCTAACATAGCCCTTTTGAATTTTGTAAGTGTCAAGGAAGAGTTTTGGAGAGACCAATTTGTCTGGGAGAGGTCACTGGTACCTGGTCCCTAGGCGTGGCCTGGGTGGGTATGTTTATCCCCACTAAATCTGGTTTGCCTATGGAAAGCACCGTTTTACTACTGAACTTGGGGGGAAAAAAAAAAACCCACGATAGGAATGTCCTTAGGACATTTTGGGTGAGGAACTTTTACAAACTTATTCCAAAAGCCCATTAAAAATATACCTAAAAGAAAACACAAGAAAACAGAAAAGAGCAAACAAATTGCCCCCAGAAAATTAGTAATAAAAAGCAAGGTAAAAGTAACATTATCAAACTATATATATATATATATAAAATTGTTTTCATTAAAAAAAAAAAAGAAGAAAAAAAAGCACACCTACCGCCTGCAGTTCTGGTCAGGTTCTCCCCTCCTCCCCCCACAAAAAAAGTAAAAATAAAAAATACAAATAAAATAAATTAACCCTTTCATCAGCCTCATTCCTATCTGAAATGATTTCTTCCCCTGCTACTCTACTGACTGACTAACTCCGTTAGAAGTCTTAAGGAAAAAAAACCTGCAATTGGTGTTCTTCAGATGAATCCGAAAGTAGGACTTTTCCCCTGTTCTTTGTAATCCTGGAATTATTTTAACAGTAGACGTTCCCTGCGCTGCGCTGGTGGAAGGTGACGGGTGCCAGGTACAGGTCTCCTGATCAGAAGGTCAGGGTTATTCCAGCTGAGTGTTCAAATGAAGGTATTGCCTTTCTGGGACTTGCTCTGATTTAAAAGACATCACTCTGAAGGTGAAATCAGCGCTTTCTCTCTGAACTGTAATGTGAATTGCTTATCATTTAGTTCTGCCTAATGATTTGGATAATATCATTCATTAACTCTAATAATAATCGCCCTGATTCACCAGAGTCCTTAAATATGCAAATAGCATCACTTAGGCCAATGAGAAACACACGCTCAATGTTAAATATGTGTTTTAGTGCTCGGGTGAATGGGATTCCCCATGCACTCAACGAAGTAAAAATATTATCAGTCATGCCCATAAGATATGTACTTAATGATTAAGTTTAGGTTTTTTTAATAAATTGCAAGAGTTGTGGTGGAAAGACACTATAGAGTCTACGTGAACAGAATTTAACCTTCAGCAACAGAGTAAGGGATGCCAGATTTGCACGGCAGTCGGTACGAAGTATCCAGAGTTGTATATTCTGCCCTTCAGGCAGCTGGGAAATGTCCTCTGCACCCCTCAGCACTTTGGCAAATCTTTATTTCCCTTCAGTGAATGTATTAAAGCACGTAACAATGGAATTTAACCCTCGTGATCCTTATTTTCCATCTGGATGTACATCTGTTGAGAGCTACCCACAACAAGGGCCTTAATGGGGCAGCAGAGTAATGTTTCTGGAGGGCTCCAGACAAAATATATCCAGTGTGTATTGTGGACACCAAAGCAGAAGTACAGGAAGCAAAGGAATTATTCAGTGAAACCAGATCTTTTTTTCTACACTCCACATTTTCCTGCTCTGACAAGACACTTCATGCCTTCAAAATCCAGTATGGTTTTCCCTTTTCAGCAAAAAAAAAAAAAAAAAAAAGGTCATTCCTTTATAACTGAACAGGAGAAGAAAGTTTGTGATAAAGAGGTTAAAGATGGAATCATCAATGATATAGGTGGAAGTTTGTCATCTGGTAACCAGAAACGGTAGCAAAAAGTTTTGTCATGTCCTCTCTGAGCAGCACTCTAAACAGAACATGCGGGGTTTCATTGGTTTTTCTAGGATAATATTCAAGAAAGATTCCTTTCTTGGATCAAAGGATCCCCCCACAAAAACATTGTCTATGTCTTGAACTCATTTCTACAGCAGCTGCTGGAAAACGAGCCTAATTCTCCATATGAAGAGTCTGACCACAGTAATAGAATGAAATGAAATGGCCAAAGAAAGAGAATATAAGTGGTGTCATTTTCAAACCCTGCCACTGGCCTCTGGGAGAAGACAGAAAGCAAAGCAGAAAGCGTTGGCACGCCGAGCTCCCGCAGCCCCAGCAGGCAGCCTCTGGGCACAGATTCCTGGTGTCCAGTTGAAGAACTCTTCCCAAGCTCCAGGGAGGGAACTTGCAAAACATCTCCAGCAAATCTTCAGGAAGGTCCTTCTCCTTTCGTTCTGCTGTCATTTCCCAAGCTTCTCCACCCTCAGACTTGTCTCACTTTTTGGCTATCAGCCAAGGAGTCTGACCCTTGAAGTGGCAAACAAATGGTTTCACACGAAAACGGCCAGGCAGAATTAATGGTCATCAACAGTGACAGCAAGCCAGTTACAGGTTTTAGTAGGGACAGACCCTGAAACTAAACTGTCTGGTGATTCTGTGTGATTCAGGGTGGTGCAAACCCAGCTTCTGCCATTTGGGTTTTTCTTGAAATGCAAGGCACTTACCAAATGTAAGAGCAGCTCATCAGTAAAGTGTCACTGATTCGCTGCCTCTGGTTTATCCCCAGTGGCTGATGAGACCGTATCAGCATCAGAGGCTGTAGAAACAGCAATCTGAACCCATTATCTATCTACTTCTGTTAAAAAAAAAAACAACCACCACCACCACCAGGCTGTGGTCTGCAGCAACCACAGGGAACGTGAGGCAAACCTTAGAGAAAGGCACTGTGGGACTGTTAAAACACCCACACATGCAAAGTACCTGTCTGTCAGCATTCAGCATCACAGGCTGAGCTTGCCAAAGCATTGAGGTGTGCTGCCCTGACCTCGGTGCCTGCTTCCTAGAGAAATCTGGGGGAATTAGCTACATCTGTGCCCTTGAGAATTAGGTTCGAGAGCTGAGTTCTTCACAGCTGAAGTCTACCAGCCCCGTTTGCCATGGTGCAAAAGGAGCTGCTGGTTTGCAAGTGAAAGTAAAAATCAAACAAATTTTCAAGTCATAGACTCCCCTCCAAAATATCATTCTCAGGTTTTCAAATGCTTTTTGCTAAGTTAAGTTCAGCATTTTAAGGGTACACCAAAAAAGTCTCAGAAGGCCACAAACTCTGCTGCCCACAAAAAGCACCTTTAGAGCCCAGCAGCTAATTTGAAGCCCAACCAGTGCTACGAACAGAATGATCTAGAGTAACAAAGAAGAAAAAGTTAATAAGGATGAGAGCATGTGCTGGCACTCTGTGCGTGCGTGTCTGTGTTTCGCTGACAGAAGACAGCCATGTCCTACAGAAGTCGTGGCACCAAAGTCTCTCGGGCTGTGGCATAAGTCAGGAGCACCTCCACTGTTAATGGAAGAGTTAATCAAACTTCTTTTGCTCAGACTCCCCTGCCTCCGCTGACACAAGTCAGGTACTTTCAAGAGTTCTGGCAACTGCATTTCAAGGTCCCCTGTGCCTCAGGCAAAAGCTTTCTCTCTCACAAACACATCAGTCAAAAAAGAGCCCAAGAAATAAAACGGATACAGTATCATCTCCAGAGTCCTTTACCTTTCAGTAGCTGTGTCCAGACAGCATAACAGACATACGCTTTGTTTGCTTTTGGATCAGACAAACCCAAGCAAAGACAATCCCATGCGGTGCAACCACAAATAACAGTTACAAACCAGAAATGCACTACAGACACCAAAGGGAACAGGTTCTTCTAGGGATCTACAAGTTTTTAAGGATTAAACATAGCCAGCATTTTTAGAGGAGGCTGAAGTATTCAACCTACCTACCTCGTGGGCCAAGCGCTACAGGCCAGAGTAGGAATTCACTGCTGTTGCTGCTGCTACTATAACTTTCCAAAACTGAGGCTGCCATCAGGCTACCTCCTTGGGTCTTCAGTAACTGTTTTGTGTTTAACAGGTGTGTAATTAAAACACCGGGGTTGTGTGGCATTCATTTAAATAAGTGCTGTTCCAATTAGCCAAGCTTCCCAGCTGCAAAGCCTTATAACAGGGAGGTGGGTCTTACTTTAATGAGATCTCACTGAGAAAACCCACAAAACCCCTCACTGCTTTGCAGTTTGTTTTCTTTCTGTGCCATGCCAGCTTCAGTAGCCTGAGGATCTCATGAAAATATCATGCATGGAGAAGTTTTTGTCCGAAGAACGGCATTGGCATGAGAAGAAATGGGTATAAATATAACAAATTAGTTTAGGTTGAAAGTTGCATGGAGTTTGCTAACTGAGAGAGCAATCTGAGTCAGCAACAGCCCAGGGGGCAGGGAGGCAAGGGGCATGGGGTGGTAGAAACCTCACTGGTTTTGAGATGAAATGCAATAAATTTCTGAAAGAGTGAGGTGTCAGGTGGAGCGCAACAGTCAGCGACTGGGCTTGGTTCCTCGGGCAGTCCCTGGCAGGCCTTTTCCTCTGCACACAAGAGGAGCACCTCTCTTACTCTGTTGTTTTACTCAAATGGTGCTAAAAGGCTTATGGAATCGGCTGGAAAAAATAGCGAATGGCTAGTTTGTACACAGATGAATAGCTGACTACAGGAGGCGGTGGTGGTGACCACTTCAGCTGGCACAGCGGTAGCCAGGAGAAGCGGTTGCGAGCACCGCCCGTGATCCATAGGTACAGCACTGCAGGAACGCGGGGGTCAAAACCGCGCAGTGACGCTGTGGGAGAGGGTGCTGAACTCCTCCTTTAAATACCGACAGCGTCTCTCTATCCCCCTGAAACTTCTGGGTTGCAAACTGCCCTTCCCGCTTACACAAAGGACCAAGGAAAGTGGACATGGCTTAGGGGCTCGATTTAGGCTTCTGCTCCTTTGCTTATTTTCTGAGAAAAGCATATTGTGATGTTCACTTTAGTCTGACAGTGTAATTTTTCCTGATGGGTAGTTCAGATCTGAGACATTAACAAAGGTAGGTCAAGAAGGGTAATTAAGATGCACATATGCAAATTATAATGACACACTCTGCAAATTTGCATGCAACCTTTGGTTAACATTTAAAAAAGCCACGTGGATTGATTTATCTAATAAACATTCATTAGGATATCACCGAGGTATTCTGTCATATGCTTAGATTTAAATGAGGCTTTAATTAAGCTACTTGCAGGGCCTAAAATTTAGAAAGATGTTAGAATTTCTTGCCATCCAAGGCTCGTTGTCGTGAGGGTTATTCCAGCTCATGGGACGTGCTCTATTTTATTTTTATTTATTATTATTTTAATCTTATTTTTATTTTTTAATATTATTATTATTTCCAGCCCATGGGAGGTGCTCTACTTCAACCAGAGGCAGGGGACTAAGAGATTCTCTTAGTACTGCTAACCCCACAGCTCTTGGGGAAGGTGGTACCGCTCCTGCACGGCCAAGGAGCAGCCTCTAGAGGAGCTGGCGGGGGCTGCACCTGGCTGCCTGGATCCGATTCTTAAACAGACCTTGTGTGATAATTATTAATCATGGAATCTCTGCGTTCCCAGGGCACAGTGGTTCCAGCCATACCTTAATTTAGTCACCACAGAACTGTTAATATTTCACTTTAATAAAAAATACATACTATTTTGGAAGAGTCTTGAATGATTCTGGCTTGAAAAATGAAACCTTTAAATCTATATGGGGCAGTTCCTTTGGGCACTTTTAATGCAATAATTTATTAAGCTCCTATATCCATCATGTGTGCACAAATATCATGTAAATATTACAGCTGTACTCCATGACAAAACAAGCATAATGCAAACATAGAATTATACAGAGAACTGACAAACGGGGAAGAAAGGACATCTAGTATTTTCTGTACAAAAAAAAAAAATGCAGCTTTTTGATAATTTGTAAAAATGCATTACTTTTGGCATTTCAGAGAAGAACACTGTATAAAAATAAATATTCTATGTACAATAACACACACAGGCCAGCCCAGGGTTAGAATCATCACTGCAAAAGAAAACATAAACGGTGTTAGTGACAATTCACTAACAATTGCTAGTGACAGCTAAGCAAGGGGGAAGGACCACTTCATGGGATGGACAGACAGTGGGACGTTGTTAGGGAAGCTGGCTCCGGGGTCTCCAGGAGGAAAAGAAATGGTGCTGGATCTCAGGAGGGATTTTTTTCACTTCCCTGGGCGATGAGGACGGGAGTTTGATCCGGGCTGACTCTCCACCTCCACTTTCTTCCTACCACTGTGGCCTGAGCCCCTGGCATTACTGCCCACAGCAGGTACCGAAGGTGGGCTAGACCCAGAGGGGTGGCAGAGGGGTCTATGGGTGCCTGAGAAGGGGACTCCTGAGGCAGCTGACCCATCAGAAACAAAGGAAGAGTGGAGGGGACAGGTACTTATACCTCCCTTGCAGTGCTAGCCCACTAAGAAGCCCCTTCCCTCAGAGCAGGGTCCGCGCCAAGCCCTGCGCTGCAGCCCAGCAGCCAGGCAACCCCTCAGCGGGAGACCTGGGGGGCTGAGCCCGGTGGGGGTGAGCAGGGGCACCCAGCCACAGCTCATTCGCTGTGCTGAAAGTGAGCCCTGCTCCCACCACCCTCCCGCGGCACGCGGGGCGTGCCAGCTCCCAGCCTCAGGTATCAGAGCTGACTGTGGAAATCTAATTTCTGTGTGCGTATTAGAGCATTGCAAGGCCAGGCAGCTCAAAGGCCACAAATAAATTCTCTCCCTTTTAGCCTACACAACTAAACAGCAATATAGAAACAAGGGAGAGTTTTGCTTGCTGCTTTTCAGGGATACGGTCCTGGAAACCCCATGGATGCCTCCACACCTCTTTTACTCTTAGCCAAGCTCATTGTAAAACACATTGTAAAACATCAGCACTGCCAGCTCAGCAGAGTCACGTTTCCAGGATTATTTTACCTTATTCCAGCAGCCTTGAACTGGAAGCCCGTCTTCCCCCTGTGAAAAAATACAATGAAATAGCACCTTAAGACACAGAAAGTAGTGCAGAGAATGAGGAAAGAAGGAGTAGGTTAACTATTACAGCTGCAACAAACAGTCTGAACCAGGGCTGGAGGAATAGTTTGAAGGACATTCCTCACCCCTTTAGAGTGACCCAGACTTCTGGCTGACGGAACCAGCGTAGCTTGAAGCAAGGGCTGGGGCTGAAGAGGGGGGTGGCCTGCGGGCTACGCAAGGAACTTAGGTACACAAGGTCCATAGGCTTGTTCTCATTCCTTGCTGAGGAAGGTGTTTGGCCAGGCTTCCCTGAAGGAAGGGGGGAAGAACACAGGAGGTCCCGTCCAGCCAGAAAAATATCGCAGGAAGTTGTCAATAGAAAGTGAGAGATGGCCGGTCTGCGTCCTCAGGCTTGACTCTGTAACGCTGAGGTTATAAGCAAACCCCAGAGGTGGCATGAACCTTGGGTCCTGAGGAGGGTCTGGAACAAATCTCCATTTCCTTTTTACCCTGTTTGTTAAAGGGTTCTCTTTATCATGTGAGAGATTGCCCAGCTGTCCCCTCTGACCTCTGAGAAGATCCTGCTCCAGTGAAATTAGGAAGGCAAAAAGCCGGGCAGACCCTGCACTGGTTGAGGGTGTCCCAGCTGACTCCCTGAGAGAGGGCTTTTGCCTCAATAAAGTCAGTGCGAGAAACCCCTGGCACTTCTGCAACCCTGAAGTCTTGGGCTGCACAGCCCGAGGTGGGCATGAGGTTTTGGTTTTGTTTTTTTCCTTAAATGTTGAAGAAGGTTGGATACTGTAAGGGCTGTGCTACTAAAAGACTGAAGCTATATAGTTGGAAGATGCTTTTGTGAATTATTGCCATTAATTTCGTCTCAGCACAGCCCTACTTGATGTGAGAAAACAGAAAATCGTGTCAGTGATAAGGCATTCTTGAGCAGGAGATAAAATCAGACGTAAGGAGCTACACCTCTGACATGAGAGGTCACGTCAGATCTGTGGGCTATTGCTATCCCCCAGGAAAACTGAAGAGCAGGGAGTGCAGTTGTACAGCGCACAATGCAGGCACATTTCTTCGTTCAAGTGACTCAGTTCTCACTTCAAGCGCTGCATGAGAAATCTGCAGTGCATAGTATCCTGTCTGAGAAGGGGGAAGGATAAAAAACCAAACAGAAAAGCAAACGCATGGTAGCATATTGAGAAATAAACTATTTAAAGGAGATGCGCTTTCAAGGGACTGATGAAGTGAATGTTGCCACGATGCTACAACCGTATTGCTTTCTGAATGCATTTTTTTTAGACTGTGGTCTCCTTGTGATATTTCCTCCCCCGCCCCTCCACTATGTGGAAATACTGAGTTACGGGTTAATTACTGGGTAAATTGTGGCGTTCCCATTGGTACATTGCTGGTGGTAGGAATGACTGGTGTAGTGCATTGCAGGAGGAGATGGGAAGTTAGGTGTACAAAGGAATGGGAGGCCAGGGAGTTACAGCTTAGGGATCAAAGGAAGACCAGGGTCACAAGGAAGTGTTTGTTGCAGGCGAATTTGCCGAGAACGGAAACACGACATGCTTATTAGTACCAAGTATCTCCTTCCACATATCTCAGATTTGTGAAGCATTAGTTCACGGCCTCCATAAGTTGCACGCATGGATGTGTCAGCTGGATGCTAAGCTTTTAACCTAGTTGGATCAAAAAACATGCTTATTCACGTTCCCAAGCTAGCTTGCATGCCAGAACACTATAAAAAAAAAATAGCGGCATCTGTATTTCACCAGATTTTCTGGCAAGTTTCCCTTAATAAAAATAGGTATAAAAAGAAGTGTACATTCTAATATGGCCTTGCGGGGTGAATCCTAACTGAAGGCAGAGACAAAAAAAGAAAGGCTGTCGACCAGGGCACTGGTAGACTCCTCGTGCCTGTGAAATTAGGTGCTTTATTCAGCCAAAACTTACTCCACAGAAACCTGGCTATTAACAGTGGGAGGCAAAACACATGGCTCTGTTTCTCCTCCTTGGTAGGCTGTTCTGGGCAGGTATTATTTCACCTGTAGGACTGGCAGAAGAGTTTGTATTACCCAGAATTTACAAGCAGCAACTGAGGCTTTGCAAGTAGTCACTGTTACAGGCACTGCCCCAAAGAGACAACAGCAGCACACAACAGAGGGAATGCTAGATGGAAGAATAACGTTAGCTCTTCACAAAGGTCAAATAACAAAGGCGTTAAATGGCAATTTCAGGGCTAGTTTCCTCAGGAAACTAAGGAAACCTCCCCAGCTAAATATGGCTTTTTTTTTCTTTGGGACACATTTTTCCAGCTAGCTGACCTGACAGCCCGTTCCTTGTAAACAGCATTCAACATCGAGGGAATCAAGGGAGATAAGTGTCCAGTTCATGTGTTTCACATGGGCTTGCTAACAGGGTAACTGGTTTTTTCAGTCATCTTAATGTATAGGGTGACTGAGGTAATACCGAGTGGTATTAGGCTGTGCTAGCCACATACGAGCACTTAAAATAGAGTTAATGAAGGACACGAGAACTGCAGCTCCCTGCTAGAAAGCCAAGCCAGTGCCGAGGCAGGTCTTCACCCATTAGTCTACTGAAAGTTCTCAAAGTGAAGGCAAAGGAAGGACTGAAGCAGTTGTAAATAAATTCGCATTCCTGCTATGTTTTCCCTCATGCTGCAAAGTAATGCTGACGACAGCTGTGAATCACAGCATGAAGGCAAGGGCCTGTTTCTGACAGCAGCAGCATGAGGGACGGTAGGATGGAGATGGATAAGGAAGGAATTGCCAGGTGTTTGCAGGGCATGCAGCTATTCGGAGGTATCAGAAGATAACAGCCAAGATACAAAAAAGCAAACGAGCATGCAGGAAAGGGAAGGTACGCCATACCAATGGGCATGGGGCATCCAGGCCGTCCAGCCCAGGTAACCCCGGCTCACCCTTCTCGCCTTTAAAACCTCGGAGACCCTGTTTATGAAATCAACCACTATCATTATTTCAGTTAATTCCAGTCACCTCCATGTCACGGGAGGAGAGTCCGAGTCCCCCGCTGGGACTGTCGCAGGGCACTCTGCTGCATACCCAGAATACAGATAGCCCATGTTTTCCATTTCAGTTGTGCCTGCATAATCAGTGGCAGCACTTTCCTTTCTGTTTTTCTGCCATCTATGAGTCAGGAGGTACTTCCCTGAGTTAAATCTGAGAGGATGGGAATGGTGTTTCCTCCATTGTGAAATCATCCATTCTTCCTACCCTCACTAGGAAACACCACAGCTGAATTTCTAGATGCATGATCCACAAGCACTCCTGCGATTTATGGCAGCACTACAGATTTTTGGCAGTGTTTGCTGCAGCATATGAGTTTAGATGAAAATGTATACATATTACTATACTTATTCATTCATCTAGATTTATAGACAATATATTTTAACAGAAACATATGCCATTTAAAATAAGAGAGATTTGTTTTCCCTCTGGGTAATGCAGCTCAAGTGCCCTGTGTTGCTCTCAGGCGATCACATCAGCGGGCCGTTACTCCAAGGCAAGAAAAACAGCATTCAGGTTTTGCCATTACGTAGACACGATGACACTAAACATTTCCAGAAGAGCCATAACTGGCAGCAAAGAAGACACAGGGCTCTGTCCGCAAAGGAGAAAGCCCTGGGCTCCCAGCACATGGGTCACCCCCATGTACCCCAAACCTTTGTGAGCTCCGGAAGAGGAAGGAATATAACCATGGTCGCTCAACAGCCTGATTGCTCGAAGGATCAGTGGTTCCCCACTGAAGAAAGCAGCTTTGCCATAGACTGCAGCAGGAACCAGGCTGGGCCTTCTCTGAGCATTGTACTTTTGCAAGACCATTATTTATGTTATGATTTCCTTCTTTCTTCCCCATCAACAAATCTTAAAATAATACAGTTGATGAAACAGAACATACCAACGGACAGGGTGCATCTAATCCAGGCGCTCCTTGGTCTCCCTTATCCCCTTTAGACCCTCTAGAGCCTTTCTTGCCCCTCTCCCCCTGTAAATAATAGTTTAGTCCAAGAAAAAAAAAATACACAAAAAAAGCTTTAGGATCATCCATTTCAAACAAATGTCAGCGATAGTTTTAAAAAAAAAAGGATAAACATTTAGGAAACATTTTAAAAGAAATCTCCCTTTGAGATGTTAAGTGAAAAACAACATATGGGACTACTAACAGTTACTTAGCTGCATAAACACATTGGCCATTGCTAAAAATCCCACGCTGATAGACTGGGAGGGCTCTGCATCAAAGGGGTTACCAGTGCCTCTGAACTTTATGGACAGGCGGAGCGCTGCTCCTCCTCCACCAGCACCATCATTAGGAGGCTGCTTCTCCAGGCTTCCTCTACAGCCAGCCATGGAGAGAGAGGCACCTTCTGAGAACTGGCTGGCCCCAGGCCCACAGGATGGGAAAACACTCCTCTGGCCAGCAGCGTGCCACCTCATCTCAATCTCCGGCTGGCTGGGAGGGTCCCTCCTCCACCACAGGAGCTCCAGGGCAGCATCTAGATGCCTAGGGCCTCGCATGACAAGTCCCGTGGCAGACCCCGAGCAGAGCAGGCTCTCCTCCTGTGGTGGGAAGGTGCTGCTGGCCCAGACTCCCTGTGTCGATTGTGCTCTTCTTACTACCCTGAATTCTCATTCTTAAAAGAAATTCTCACACAAATGGGAGTGTTTTGAGAAACTTTCCCTGAAATGATTAACGAACACTGTTTGCCACCAGAGCTTGCTAGATTTTCCCTAAAAGCTGGCAGTGTTTTTGTTTGTGGGTTGATTTTTTTCTTCTTCTGTTTTTTTTGGGAGGGGCCCGGGGTTTTTTTGTTGTTTTGGTTTGGTGGGGTTTTTTTGTGGGTTAGTTGGGGTTTTTGTTTGTTTGTTTTAAAGATGTAAAATTACTTGTATATCGCAGAGCAGCAAAGCTTTAACTTGAACAACTGTGCTTGCTAGCACGAGTCTTAGAGTGGCTTGTACATGGGGGTGCATCAATATTGCTAAACAGAAAAGAGCCAGAGGATGAAGGAAGTAGTCAGCCCTGAGCGTCTGTACAGCCTGGTTGTCCTTTGGGATGCTCAGAGTGGTGCTCCCCTGAAAAACGTGTTAGACAAGGGACTAGTCCTAAGCAGCACAGCCACAGGGCAGCAACTGGTCCCAGCCCTCTTACTTCGCAGCACAGGCGTACCCCAGGAAGGTGCAATTCTTACAACGGTTTGATATTACCATTTCTCTGCACGCTCCAGAGACAGGGCAGGGGGAAACAAATTTGAAAAAAATCAAAACCAAAGAGGAGGCTTGCTCTCTTGTGGAGGGGCAGCATTAGGTCGATGGAAGCCAGCTGCCAAAGGAGCTGAGGGAACGCCCAGATGCCCTGTTGCCCCTCCTCACCAAGGGAGGATACATCCCACCCGTAGCAGGTCAGCCAAGGCAAGGTATAGCGTGGGTATCTGCCAGTTATATACCAAATTCTCAAAGCTGCTGAGCATAAAACAGGGAAAGGGGCTGCTGCACAGGGAATTGAATTTAGGGTCCTTGTGGGAGGGTTAAAGGAATTGGGGGATAAAGTCAGACAGCACAGGTTGCTGTTTCTTCTTTAAAAAAAAAAAAAAAGGACGTGTTAAACCCAAAGCTGGCAAGAGAAATGGATGGGAGAGGAGAGGCAATGAGGAGCAGTCACCCAGAACCAAGCACTGGAACAGAGAGGATAATCCAGGAAAATGCGGCATGGGTTGCTCTGGAGGAAGGAGGAAGGAACCAGGAAGAAAGGCAGAAGAGGAGGAAGGGATAAAGGGGACAAAGGTGGACCTGTAGGAGCGAGGAAGATGCACATACACACAAGAAAAAAAACAACAACACAAACCACAAAACAAACCACAAGCATTAAAATACAGCGAAGATATCAGCTTGGTAGCACAAGTTCAGGGTTTACACTTTTTCAGCCAGGTTACTTAAAGGCCATCAGTTCCCACTGCTACCTAGTGCCACGGTACTGTCTCTGCCTGTCCCCAGGCACAGCTGTGCTGCGCTCCTGTCACACTGAACAAAGGGCAGCAGCAGCGTTCCTGGGATTTAAAAAGCATTACTCTGCCTAAAGTAACAGAGAAGATTTTGACAAACTATTTGGGAGCATAAGAAAGTGGATCCTCAATTTTAATGTGCTCAGCACTGAAAATCTTCATATTAAAGTGCCATGCATACTGCTGCTGTCTGAGGGAGAGGCATTTCAAATGAATATATCTCCCACTTCCAAAGAGGCCAGTGTTGCATCAAGCCCCCTGTAGAACAGGTCAGAAGTGGATCGTTGCCTTCTCTTTTTCACTTCACAGCTTTCTGGTTGTTTATTTTGAAGTCTCCTGGCTGAGCTGCCGTAGTTTTGCCAGCAGTTGATTTGGGACTGTCCCACACTCCCGAGGAGGTTCTGACGCAGAAGCCGCACATCCCGCTGTAGGGCAGACCTAGCACTCAGCTGGGGATGTGGGGCTGCAGAGCAAATCCTGGGGAACTGGCGCTGCGTTCAGCTCAGTACTAAACAGCACTTGTAAGATGTCCATAATGACTTCAAAGGGATGGAGGCATTCAGACATAACAGCTGTATAAAGGGGCCTCTCCGAAACTGTGCTGTTTAACTCCTGTAAGCAGTACGACCTGTCCACAATTTTTAAAGAGGGGCAGGAGTGAGGGGAAGCCCCTGTACAAGGACTCAGTGGGAAAAGTGGTATTTTCTAGGATCCCACCTGCAAAGATATTGCACTTGCCCATTAACAGTCTCAAATTTCTCACACTTTTTCATTTCAAAATATTGGTTGCAGTGAGGCAAAATGCATGCATGCTTCAAGGGACCAGCAGAACTTCCCACTCATTCTTTCCAACTCGTCCTCTGCAAGGAGGTGCATTTTCTCCCAGTTTTCGTTTGCTTTTATGCAAGAGCTCAGGGAAATCCTATCGGCCTACCTATAGCAGGAGAGAGACCCTTCTTTAAAATAAAATACCTGGTTTACAAACCAGCTGAAAAAGTCTAGGTATTCTGTTAAGGTTATTTTTTGTTTAGAAGGCACACAAACAAAACAAAATGCATATTAAGAAAGAGGAAGTTAAAAAGCAAAGCCAGAAATGCAATGATTAAAAAAGGGGAGAACTTTAGAGCTCCCATGAAACTTGGACCTTTCTCCCCTAGTTTAAGATGCCAGGTGGCTACTGCTTTCCAAAACTGCCCATTCTGGGCAGAGTAAGGTGAGAAATACATTGGAGATAAAGGACAAAGAACACTCAGGATGTATAAAAAGCAAATTCATCTAATGAAATCACTGCACGGGCACATGCACTGTAAAACTTTACACTTTCAGATAAACTTAGGTGATACCAGAGTCTTATGAAGAGAAGGCATATGTGTATGCGTGAGTACATGCATAGAGACATACACATGTGTACTATACTGAACTGCTTGGCATGTTTATACAATTGTAATCTTACAAAGACTCTAATCCAGAAGTCATTTATATTTCTAAATATAAATTATGTTCACCTATAGCTCTTGACTGTTTTTATCAAAAAGATTCGGCAGCAAGAAGTTTCCTATGTTGTGGAAAACCTGATGAAAAAGCAAGGAGCTTCTCAACATGCACTTTTCAGTAATGTTTATCTTTCTGTCACACAGGTGGTATAACAGAAAAGCAGCTTTGGGCCCAACTCTTCACCATCACATCCATTCAGGACAGTGCCTGAGGAGGCTTCATTGCCTGATTCTTTGAGGTAGGCAAATTAAATTTATCTTTTCCAAATTTCCATCTTCCAAATTCTCTGGAGGATCGTTTGCTAGAGGGCAACCTTCCTTTCCATGTTTCAGGGGGAATTTAAAAGTAATACAAGATTTGCTGGCTCCACCTCAGTTAATTCTCATGGGAATCCCTGGACACATCAGTAAATACATAAGCAGGATTTCCTAAAGCATGCCTCGTTGGCCTAACTCTACTACACATGAAGTCCCATACTTCAGTGAGAACAGTGCTATGACAACAATAAACACATTAGAAAATCCCTCTTATAGCTTTCAGATAGACATACCACGATGTCCCAGGTGATTATATGACCTAGAGGTATCACCTTCTAAAATACAAGCCTGTAAGCTACTTATATGAAGGTCTAGTAGACAGAATTACATGCTAGCTACTCGAGGTTGCTCAGGAGTTAACCGGCCTAACACTGTGTGAAGTTAGTAGCTAAATACAAGAAGTTTGCCTGGTAACTTACCCGGATTCCTTTGTCACCAGGTAGACCTTGTAAACCCTGAAATACGCAACACAAAAAGAAATATTTTAAAGCAAGCAGGCCCTGTTGCATTCCTGCTCAAAAAGAAGAGTGTGTGCCCGAGAGTTTGTTTTTTCCATTTGTACCAATTGCTCTGCGGTTAAGAAAAACCACCAAAACTTTCCCAGCAAACAACCCCCTCTTTACCTCCGTTAGACCATCCAGGCTGTAACACCACTACTGCTGAACTAGTTTAGAGAATGCAGTCCCGAGAAGAGCGGCGAACTTCCTTTTTCATGTTTTAACAACAAAGCAGCTCCATGATTACACAAAAATCAAATTTCCAACACTAGCCCCATTTTGCAAAAAGTAACCCCAAACAGCAGAAGTAACCTCACTGAAGGCAGCTTTTGTCACTGCAGTGACAAGACAGGACTCTCAGACAGGTGGAAGGCAGGCACCCAAGCCATACAAAGGTAGATGAAGCAGATGCACTCAAAAGCAGCATTTTGGACTAAGATACATATCCTGGGAGTCCCATGCAACTTCTTTTGGTAGTTGGAGGAACAAGGTGAATTAACAGTTTCCCTCCCGCTCCATCCACCTCATTCTGAATCATTGCTCTGAAGCTACCGAGCTCTTTCTGTTGCTCCCACAGCCTACACAAGCTTGTAACTTTGGTTCTCTAACACCTAATGCAGCCTAAAATCGCAAATGCTGTACTACAGCAGCATCTTAAGCTGTCACCCACAGCAAGGAAACAGGCGCTGTAGGCAACAAACGCCTAGCAGTCCCATACTTACAGGAAGTCCTGCTGGCCCCATTGGTCCTACTGCTCCAGGATCTCCTTTACTGCCCTGAAATGGAGACACAAGAACAGAAATTGTTATGTTCCTATTCAGCACAAACAGGCAGCAAAGCAGTGGCTGCAGCAGCGCTACAGAAGAAAAGCAAAGGATGCATTTCAAAACACCTAAAAACCCCAAGGATGAAATACTCAGAAATCAAAGAGGCCAAGCTGAGGGTCTTACGTGCACAAGGAGAGAGCAGTTCCAGCTCTAAAAAAAACCTTCGAGCTTCTCTATCCCAGGGAGCTGTGGTATCTTCAGAGAAGTTACAGAGCATTGGTCAGTTCTGAAGCAAACTCACCCTTTCTCCTTTTGGTCCTGCTGGTCCCGAAACCCCAATTGGTCCTGGAGTACCCTGTGGTTAGAGGAACAAACACACATCAGGGCATTTTTATTCTAGGGTCTCATTAAAGCCAGGAGACACTGCTGCTCCTTTAGGAAAAAGCACAGTTGGGAAGGACAGTCTGGTGGCGGAAGGCATCTAGCACCACTACAGCTTTCAGTGTTGGTGGAGATGGATTTGGAGTAGTTGCTATAGGCAATTTGAAGAGCATGGGAACTGCTACATTAGATCACACCAGCACCATTTCACAGAGCCTTATTTTTAATTTTGAAGCTATCTCTTGACAATTGTTACAGCAGGCATTCCTACCAGTTCCACAGGACAGAATTTTGTCTCTCTAGTTTATATCAGACAAGGCTGAAAGCTGTAGCAGAATAAAGGCCATTTAGATATATGACAAGCAATTTTCTTTTCCTTTATTTCCTTATTTTCTTCCCCCCCCCGAAGTCAGTCAAATTGAGGAAAAATGAAATAATTTGGTTACTTGGTGGCAGGCAGCCAGTCAGGCATGCAAGCTGAAAGACACCATGCCGCAGAGATGAATGCGGATGCATACGCACACAGATGCACACGAAGAGGGGTATCATTCAGTCCCAGTCCCTGTGTTCCCTTTTTGCCTCACCCCACCGGGCTCTCAATCACGCTAACAGGAAAACCCAGTCTTTTTGCTAACCCTTCAACACAGGCGCCATCTCCCGCTAACGTACCAAACTTACTCCCCCGGTGCTGCTGAGGCTTGCTTGGGCCTTGGGAAATGAACCCAAATCAAAGCTTATCTTTCACATGGGCAATACAGCAGTTACGCAATAGTCCTTCTGGCTAACAAAAAGCTTTGGGCACTTCAACCCTGTGTAGGCTCTTTGAACTTGTTGTGGGGTGTCCCCTGTTGGAAGGTTTCTTACAGCTCTGCCACACCACATTCTGCAGACTAGATAAAGCATAGCCTTCAAACCTGTCGCGTGTAGCACACCCGCCTAACCGCATAGTTTTGGCAGGCGTTCACCTTCCTAACCTTACATCACATACTTTTAGATTGGCAAGAACGTTGCTAACCATTCAGGTATTGATCTACAATTCCTTCATGGAGCCTCAATAAAGAAATACTTTTGAGGCCCATTACCTGCCTTCTGGGAATAACAGAGTTGGTTTGTGGGACAGGGAAGTCTTTTTCCAACAGCCTTAAGGAAAAGGGTCTTGCACTTTCTAATGTGAGCTTGGAATCCTTAGTCACTAATGTGACTGATGTGAGCAGGGTGACTCATACGGATCAGGAGAGCTTTTCAGACAAGATTAAGATCTGCAGAATATAAGTGGAGAAGTAATTCATGCAGCACACATCTTCAACACAGTAAAGGAAGTGAGAAAAATCAGACTCTCCTTAGATCCATGCACAGGAGTTCACATCATGGAAATCTTAATTGCCTGCACATACGCATCATTTTAAGAACATTTAGCACCATACACTGAGATCGCACCTGTGCATTTATAAAATTAAATCTACAATTTCCCAAAACAAGTGAGAGTAAAAGCTGCAATTCAGATTGTGTTCAGAAGTTACAGAGCAACTGAATTATTTCCAGTTATTCTTTTTAAATAGCCAAAATGGATTGTACATGAGCAATGCATGATTTCCCAAGAGGCATTAAAAATATTTGGCCCTTATTTAACAGCTGTTACCCAAGAATGGCGGAATGGTTGGCAGGACCAGGTTATCATTACTTGTCTCATTCCAAATTTGACAGACTGAGAAGCTTAGGTACAAGTTTATTTCCTTCATATCTTGCAGTGAGTTACCAGCAAGAGGTGGGAACCTTGCATCTCCCTGCTCCACTGTCAGATGTTGCTACCTCTCAGACATACGTGTTAGACCAGAACACACCCCACTACTGCCCCCACCCCCAGGCATCTGGGACTGAAGGAAAGCACGCTTGGATTTGCTGAAGTTGCACATCCTTCTGCTGCTGAGAGGTGAAGGGCTAGCCCTGCTTGCAGAAGGTCTTTTAGATGCAACCTCCTCGTGGCGAGGTGCTTACCAGGCTATGGAGAGATACCTGTAAGCATACCTACAACCCACAGCAATGCAGCCTTAAGTGCCGTGTGTGAAAACCACACAAAAAGCTTTTTGCTCACAGGACAAAACACACTGGCATTATTATGCCTAAGACAAAACTGAAGAGCTACTGGTGTGAAAAGGTGGCAAGCAAGGCTACCATGGAGGATGACAGGATGGAGACCCCCAACGCTCAAGAGGAAAGGAGAACAGAGCATCATGGAACCATGCAGAGGTTTCATTCATCTTGTTATTGAGATAAAGTGGAACAAGTAGGCTGTGATCCCAGGATCCAGACAGACTCGTAGCATCAAAAAAGACAAGCATGTGACATCACTTCTAAGTATAACCCCACCCCACCCCCCCCAAGCCTGCTTTGGAGAAAAGAAGGTTATTCCTGGTGTAAACAAGACTCTGGTGGAAGAGACGAGACAAATCACAATACTGGGGAGGAGGAACGTAGGGTAATGGAGAAATGGAACTCACCGGTGGTCCAGGCCTGCCGTCTAAACCTGAAGCACCCTGAACAGACGGGGGAGGGTTAACAAAAAACAAGGCAAGAGGAGAGGGGAGTAGGGTGAAGGGGAAAGGAGAGGGGAGGGGAGAGGTGAGTGAAGCAGTGACTTGAGACAAACATACGCTTGCAATAAACAAAAATTGAGACCTCAAGGACAGGTGATGGTACTTACAAGCAAACCAACAAAAACATAGAAACACCAAATACATATAATGTTGACCTGCAGCTTTCAGATCCCCTTAAGAATGCAAATTTCCCTCTCTCAGTGCCATCAGGAAAACCCCTGAGGAAGAAGCTGTTCTGTGACAGGTGATGAAAAGGGCAATGTGATAGCAGAGTTGAAGCCTGTGTTGCCTTTGTGGTGGGCTGGGCAGCACAGATGAGACACAAGGCTCAGAGACCTGTGGTCACAGAGGCATGTGCAAGCAGTGTGGAGCCATCAGCTGTTCAAGCTCCTACCAAGAAACCCAGATCCTGTAGGTTCACACTTAGTCAGCTGCAGGCTTGCTCCACTCTGTATCTCTTGGCCAGAGGAAGAGGTGAGGAGCCAGTTGTTTAGAGGTTTATCAAACAGGTGGCTCATCTTCCTGTGTCACCAGTGCAGACTTACACCAGATTGAGATTAAGTGGCACTTTTCTGTCTGCTTGGCTTTTGCCCCAGATTTCCTCATCCATGAGACCTAACTGTGGTTCTGCCTAAGGCTCGTCTAGCCCACTGTCTTGCCTCTGACAGTGGCCAGGAGAGAAGTCTTAGGCAGGCTGCAAGTACCAAATACTGAGTTTTTCTCCACTTGAGTATGACAAATTCATCAGCTTGTTTGCCATACAGAGAAGCCCAAGGCTGCTGCAGACAATCTGTGCTGAGATGCGCTGAAAATTCTGGCACAATGTCAAGCTCTAAGTCACACATGAAAAGGCAGCAGATCCAGCTCTGGGGTTTTTACAGAGCCTGTCTTTGAAATATTTCAGTGCCTCTTTGGCACTTATTAATACAACTGCATTTAGTTTGACAGGCTGAACACACACTGGATCAGGCATGGAAAAGGTCCACAATATCTCTCTGATCTTACCAACCGCTCAGTAACTGTGCTTCCTAGTTGCCCAGCTGATATTGTTGATCCGAACACAAAACACTTCCAAGAGGACACTTCTGAGCCAGTCTTCCCCCCTCCACAGCTCAGGAGGAGTGATGTGAAAAGCCAAAGGACCCTGGTTTCCCATGGGGCTCACTGCCGCAGGAGGACCGGCTAGCACATTCCCTGCTACACTGATGAGCTTGTCAGGATAATTGCTGGGGCATCTTCTGCTCGGACGGTCACAAGGACCTCCTTCCCCTGTCCTGATACCACACAGGCCTGAGGGAATAACACAGAGAGCTTCCATTTCCATTTTTCAGGGCAAAATGGGGACTGGGTTTTTACTTCTGTGCCTCAGTGACGCACTGAATCCTTTGCATTTGAGCCTTCCAAAAGCATCGCTTTCTTCCCACTGGCTCTGCATGGAGCCTCAGTGAATACACTCATGATGAGCTCACTTGAGTGCCTAGAATTAGACAAGATGCATCCAGGCCCTAGAAGGTAACTGCTATATAGCACAACTAAAAGAGGAAAACATTTTACAAACAAAGACACACACATTTCAGCTGAAGTCAGGGACAAGGGATCTGGGTAATCGAACACAGGCCAAAGTCACGCAGTACACAAGATGCGCTTTGCAGCACTTGTTTCCAGGCAGTATGTTCAGCGAAGGGAGAGGGTGTGCTCTGTCACCAGTGCTTTTTATGAGCAGAGAACTGGGGGTCTGGCAGAGGAACTGGGTGGGACTAAATTACCACTAATTCATTATCAGCTGTCAGCTCAGACAGTGGGTGAAGAGGCTTTTAGCAGACGTGAGCTAAGAGCTTCACAAAGTCTTCAGGTTTGTATCTAAAGCTCCTGTAACTTCTTTATAATTCTGCCACAGTTGATCCTTTCTAAGCTAAGCTAAGCATGTGACTGAGTTCACATACATCAGGGAATGTAGGGGGCTTCTACCTCACCAGGGAAAGCACTGATTCCATTGCAGAAGTGATAGGAAAGTCTTGGCTACTGAGGAAGCTGGATGCATTCAGAACCACCAAGCTTTTGTACAAAGTCTGGCCCAAATGAAACTGTTGGGAAGGTGTTTCTTTTTCCACATCCTTTTGACTTCTGTTCCTGGTTTGCTCTATTGCCCTGATGTGCAAAGAACCCACAGGAAAGCTACTGCTTGTTTTTCCCAATCCTGCCAGAAGCAGGAAGAATTAAAGTGATCACTGATCTATTTAACAGATGTAAAAGATGAAGGTTCTGTACAAAAATTGAGGCTTTAAGTTTAAAAAGCAAAGGCACAGTTATTTATAGATCACCTCTTTCTTTGACTTTACATATCAAATCCATGCATGCGTCTCCTATTGAGGGATCTTTTTACAGCTGATATAAGTTTGGCTCATAAAGCACTGCTTGCTTCCTGGATACTTACGGGTAATCCCAGTGGCCCTCTGTCTCCTTTTTCACCCTGGGCACCCTTCTCTCCTTTCATTCCATCAATCCCTGCTTCCCCCTAAAGGAAGGATGGAGCAGAAAATAAACCCACCGTAGCATCACTTACATAACAAACATTCCTCCCTTCAGAGAGCACTGAAGCAGCAGAGGGAATACAAGAGGTAGCAGAGCAATGCTTTAGCCTGATTCTCAGCCCAATCTGAAGAAAACCAGTATCAGGCAAATGACCTCTGTGTGAGCACCTGTTTTAAGTCAATGGCAGTAAGAGGAGATTGAGGGTCAGGGGATAAATATAAGTAACCAGAAGTTATCTGATAGGGGGGGGTTTTACATTTTAAGATGTGGATTCACTAGAAGTGAATGACAGGTGTCTGTAAGCTTTAAAGACATTACAGTGAAATATTTTTTGAAATATTTTTGTAAATGCAAAGGCATCAATTTCAAAATTTGGGGGGAAAAATCATCTCTTTTCCAATGGTATTTTTAAAATTCTGTTTTATAAACTATAAAGCAGTATTAAACAAAATATTCCTTTTCCATAAATTCAAAATGCAATCCAAAGCGACTCCTGTCCCGTTCATAAGGCATTTTAAAACACTATTTGCATTTTGAAGCAGGAGTGTCAGAAGAACTAAATTTGTACAGAAAGAGTAAGCTTGCTTGCCGTACCCCTCTCCAACTGAGGGTGGCACATTGCTGGCTCACTCCACCAGCACTCCAGTTGCCATACAGCCATGTGTCACTGCCCTACAACACTATTTGGCTCGAGCACATACCTGGAGGAGTTACTTATTTCTGACATGTCTGCAGAGGGTATAAAATGCTCCTCTTCACCACTACAGCAAGCCTCATTGCAAACGGACTTACTACAAATTGCAGGGATGGAACAAAAACTTCCACAGGCGGGACATCTCGTTGCACCCGCTAATTAAGCCTAGATGGATCCTCTGTTCAAGGAGAAACTGGTGCAGAACTTTCTCTGTCTATAATCCAGTCTGTGCTGTGCGAGACTTTCGCCTGCATTTGTCTGGCCCATATCCCAGAGACAACTGCGCCTTACGGACGTTTCCCAGACGCTTGATAGCAGCGGCTAGTGAGTTACAGACAAGTAAGGCAGATAACTGTATTTGTAATCAACACTTGGAGAAAAGGTGAATCAGGATAAATACACCATCCACTCCAGCACCCAAATAGCGCTGGTAGCGAAATACTAAGCATAACCAGAAGAATTAAGGTTTTTCACATTTTCCAGTCTTTGCCAAGAATGACAGAGGAAAACCACATCTCTCCTTGAACACGTCCACTCAAATATGTTTTCACCTAGGTACTGTTTCAGAGCAGGCTGAGCGTATGCACATTTAGATGAAGATTGGAAAGCTTCTAATCACCAAGAGCAGTGAAGTTCTTGAGTGGCTTTACAGCAGAATTTACAGGGTATAGAACCTGGCTAATTTTAAGCTAGAGGTCAGGTATTTAGGATTGTATGACAGGCCGTCCATCCCACTGTACAGACGTTCACCCTGCAGACAAAGATTTCAACTGTTCTCATGGGAAGATTTCCCACTTTTGGGAGAAAATGACCAGTTTTCTGGGTCCTAAAAGGAGAGCTGCTAATCCATTTCCTTCAAGAAAATATTCAGAAGTGTTTGTCCTCTTACCAAGATGGTACATAATGTTTGCAAGCTAGAAGGTTGTTACTGAAAAGTTCTTGCATCTGGGACTTTCTAGAAGAATTTCAGGATGTAAAGTTTTGCAGCCTTACCTTCGGTCCTGGGTGGCCCTGAAGACCCTGTATTTGGGACAAGGGACAAAATATGAGTAATATTTAAGGATGTGCTTTAAAATCCAGGCATCCCAGTTCAGTGTGCAGCACAGAGCTTTCTGACACACGGAGGGCACAAATTCTTAGCCCAGAGACCTCTTCATTTATGTAAAGGGCACTTCATGTACTGTTTTCATCTGGTAGTGAAGAAGCTCTCGCCAAAAACAACCTGGCAGTGGGCCAGGCTTGCTATTAGGACCATTTTTGCAGTTGATCCCTTTAATCCTGTCCATCCCCTCTTGCTACTGTCCTCCCTTTCATCTCAGACTAACATAACCTTCTCTCTTTACCTACCCAGCCCATCGTAGCTCTGACCTACCCCAGGGGGTGGTTTTGGAAGTGATACTAACAGCATGTTCCTGTTTCGATGCTGTATGTGTTTCTGCTGTTTTCTCCACCCAGAATCCTCCCCAGCCACTTCCTGCTCTATCCTCATCCCCAGTGCCGTGCTCCTCAGGTGAATCACTCAAAACTTACTGGAGGTCCTGGTGGGCCTTGGGGTCCAGGGGGGCCAGATATCTAGAAAGCAATGCAAGAGAAGTCACTGTCACAATCTGCTGCCCTCAGAGGTGAAGGGGAACTGCTCAGAGGGAAGGCAGAGCATAGGGTGTAACTGAGCTTTACTGGGCTTGGAAATCTGGACTCGCCTGAGAACTGCATTAGGAAGTGGCAGCCATCTAGGGCAGAGTGGCTGAGAAGCAGCAGCGGGACTCTGGGGAGGGTTACGCAGCAGTTGCAGAGATCTAGTAGGAAGGGGAGCAGGGAAGTTTTGTGGTTTTTTTTTTCCCCTAGAAAAAGGTCCACTTCCACTACTCTACCACAAGGTCAACAGCTAGCAGCTGTTTCAAAAGACAGGAAAGAAGGCAGCTGGCTCCACACACACAGAAGAGTGTACTGATAACCTATGGGACTCCTTGCTGCATGGCGCTACAAAAGCTAGGAGTGAGCTTTGAGGGGAGAATGGTCAAATCCATGATCACAAAATCTATTGAAAAGTAATATCTAGGTGGATACATACAGGTATTGTTCAGGAAATCCCTTCACCACAAATCTTGAAGGAAATACTTGTTATGCTTTACATGATCTTCTATTCTTCCCTAGGCATTCATTATTGATTGCTTGTCATGAGCTAGATTGTTCTTGTGTAAAGGAAAAGCAGGGCATCACGAGCTAGAGGTGGCTGACAATTCAGTCCCACAAGATGAGGCACAAAGGGTGTGTTGTAAGAGGGTGGGATGCGCTGGTTTTCAGCAGCACTGCTGCCAAATCATCCCTCCCCTACTGCTGAGACTGCAGAAGGAAAATGAGAAAGGTGACCTACCAATTCTCCCGGATTTCCTTTGTCTCCACGCTCTCCGGGCTCACCCTTCTCTCCCTGCACACAACAACAGACCCTGTCACCACCAGCTTCACTCTGGAGTCTTGCTCCATCAGGAGCCATCTGTGAACAACCCACATGCTGAGAAGCAGCAGTTCCCCAAAGGAAGAGTAGGAACATACTATATATCTCACAGACAGCTCAACTGCAGCTCTCTTGCATCTCTGTTTCCAGAGGAGACACCCTACAGAAAGGGAGGGCCTCCGGGAGTGGTGTCTCATGGCTGTGCAAGGGGAGTGCCACAGGACTTTGCTTGCCTTTCCCTAACAGCGGCCTGATGCCGCTCTGCTGCACTACGGCCTCTAAGGGAGAGAGCGTGGCAAGCGGGTCAGAGGCAGTGCCGCCAGCAACCTACGCCTCTCAGCTCACTTCACCGTGCAGGCTCTGAGGGCAGCTGCCAGAGCCAGCACCTCCAGATGGCAATGGGAGCAGATGCCCAGCTGCTGGAGACCTGACTGACATCTGGTTACACCCAAACACCTTACTCTAAGGGGTAGGGAGGGGGCTGAGGCTCCCTAGATACTCGGCCCTTTGGGAAAAGGACCCGTGTGTGTTGCTCTATGTTGTTGTCTCTTTGCCAAGCAGAAACAGCAACCTGTCTTTCTCACTCTTACTGTCAATCCTGGAAGTCCAATGGGACCTGGCAATCCTGACGGTCCTGGCATCCCTTGGTCACCTCGTTCACCTTTCTCTCCAGTGGGGCCATCAAGACCCTATGGATCAAGAAAGATTTTGGAATTTTTGCAAGACTAATTCACGCAGACATAAGAACCATTCTTACAAGAGCTAAGACTGGCTCTGGTCATCCCAAGAACATGCTGGAAACCCCAGACAACTGTCAGATGCCCAGGGAAATGCAGGGCTTCGCTAGTATTGAAGCTGGACATGCAAATGCCTGAGCATCCTCCAGTCGTTGTGGATGTGCCGGTCCCCAGAGCAGGGATGGGGGACTGCTTTCCTGCCTCCAAGTTCTGTTCACGGTTATGCGGTTTGCTGGAATCTGTGCTAGAAATCACTCCCCAACAGCTAGCTGTTGTGACAGCAAGAGTTTTATCCCAGTAATCTTGTAGAGAGGCAGAAGCTTCTTGCCTAAAACCCTCTTGACTAGTACTGGGGACACAGAAGTTGTGACAGACTGAAGCTGGGAGACGGGGCACTCTACCTCAGTTAGTGGCGGGGATGTAAGGGGTTGCCCCACGCAGTTGCCCTCCTAGGAGGGCATGTGCGCTGGTACCTCAGCTCCCTTGCTCACAGTCAGGCTGGCTTGCTTACAGTGGCCTTTCAGTTTAAGCAGTATGCCAGGTAGCAAGCTGAGGAAGCAACACAGTGCTAGAGAGCAGGGCAGGCAGCTGGGGACAGCCACTCCAGCAAGGCAGACAACACATCTGCCAGGGAGCCAAGATTCCACTTCTGTATTGGTGCACTTCATAGCAGCGATGAGGGGCCTCCAGCACCCACCTCTGCGGGGCCCTGAGATATCCAAGAAGTCCCAGGCCCTTGCCCCATAACCTGGATAGCCCACAGCACTCTGAGACTTCAGTTTACTCACTGGTGAGCCAGCTTGTCCTGGCTCTCCTTTATCGCCCTTTTCTCCTGTGACCCCGATATGGCCTGGCTCTCCCTTGATCCCAGGTGGTCCGTCCTTCCCCGGCAGTCCCTGAGGGCCAGGGGGGCCCACCTCTCCAGGCTTGCCACGTGGTCCCTAAAAGAAACCCACACAACACAAGGTGAAACATTTATGATAAGAGTAAGATTACTCCTGCAGACGACTCCCTGGCCTGGAGCCTCTTCCGCTGCTCATCCTCTCACTCACAGTAATGCCATTTGAGGAGTCATGTGCAGGACAACGTAGATTTTTCATGCCAGCCCAGCCGCTCCTTATAGGTTAGGACTTGAATAAACCATTAATGCTCATTTTTGTGAGGCAAAATACTTTTTTCCCTTGTGGGAAAAGCAACTGTGCAATGTTAGTGATAGAGATGGAACATACTAACTCCAGGTAAGTCCACTGAAAGAAAAAGCAATCCACAGAGGTACCATGTCTTACCTTTTCTCCATCATGGCCTGGAGGACCTGGCAAGCCAATTTCACCCTGAAACATAGAATTGTTACTTTGGCAGTTTGAAAGCAGCTATTCTGACTCCTGCATGGCACTGTGATGAGGAAGGGTGGGGATTAAAGAAATAGTCTGCAGGGACCCTGGTAACTAATAGTCACAGGAAAAAAAAAGCATGGAAACCCCTGTTGAAATAATACATTGTGTGACTGCCTAAGAATTTCACCATCCTTGTTTATTCTGACAGTTCATGGCCCCAGTGCTGTAACACAGTCCCCAGCCAACACAATCCCAGCACCGAGATCAGTTCCCATAAGCTGCTTCCTAAAAGGGAGGGCAAGTAGCAAGGATCCTTCATCTTTCAGATAAGGCATTATCATTGTGGGAAAAGAGATTTTCAGGATATTGTACATGAGGAGAAATGGTAGAGGCCAGCAGGACAGTCTGATAGTGCTGGACAGGGAGAAGAGGAACATTGAGGAGGGCTGTGGGGCGGAATTCAGCCTGGACCCCTCCTGTTTTCCCTTAGCTCTGCAAGGGCTGAGCTGAGCAAATACCTTCTGTCCTGGTGGCCCTGGAGGTCCAGCAACACCCGGAAGTCCTGGGGGTCCCTAGATAAAGAAAAATGCATTTTCAGATTATCAGCAGGGGTTTTATTTCCATGTTTTAAAACCAAACAGCTTATCTGAATTTAAGGGGGAAATCACGGGGGAATTTTCCCAGGGACTCCTAACGTTGTGTTTGCTTGGGAAGCAGAGCAATGGAGAGTCCTGAGCGAGCAGCAGGCCAGTCCAAAGTGAGCTGTAGATAGAATCACTTAGGTTGGAAAAGACCTTTAAGACCATCGAGTCCAACCTTTAACCTAACACTACCAGCTCCACCACTAAACCATGTCCCTAAGCACCACGTCTGTGTGTCTTTTAAATAACTCCATGGAGGATGACTCAACCCCTTCCCTGGGCAGGCTGGTCCAGTGCTTGACAACCTTTTCGGTGAAGAAATTTTTCCCCAATATCCAATCTAAACTGCTATGGCACAGCTTGAAGCCATTTCCTCTCATCCTATCACTAGTAACTTAGGACCAACTTATGGCTACTTGCTTAAGACCACACAGCAAAGCTAGGAACTCACCATCAAGGCCAAAGTTCGTATTTCCTAGAAAAAAAAGTAAAAAAAAGAAATCAAAAAGGAAAACAGCCATTTGAAAACTAAGCTTTTTCCCAGGGGTTGTTTGTTCTCCACTAATGTAACACTGGCCCAAACGAGCAAGGAGCCTACAAAATGAACAAAAGCAAAAAACCGTGCTCTGAGTCTCAAGGAGCTGTTATTCTACAATCTCTCTTTTTTCCAAGTAGAGCCCAGGCTAACCCAGAGCTGGGCACAGCTGCTCACTCGCTGGACACCATCAGTGCCCACTTCCAAGGAAGCTTTGTAGTTCTTTTATTCACCACCTACCCCGAGCCATGGCCGAATCTTGAGGGGATTCACCCAACTTCTGTGTCCACATCAGCATTAATATATCAACTAAACAAGGTGCACATGTATTCACTGAAACACTACGTGCAGCGAGCTGTGGGATGAAGGGGATTATGGAACAACCAAGTACCTCCCTTCACTGCTACTGCTGAGAAAGCAGATGTACATTGTTCCCGGTTTTCTGCATCCCCTGGGAAACAGTAAAGCACCCAGCAGTCACCTCATGGGACAGGAGGGCCGTTGCTCACCTGGAGAGCTTCACTGATGTTACCATCGTAGTCCATCATTTCATCCTTCCCAGGCTCTCCCTTGGGGCCCTGCAAAATACCAGATCTTGAGCCAGGGCTTGAGGATCGCCCTTCCCATGGGGTACTCAGAGCTGTGGTTCACCCTGACAAAGGGGTCTCAGAGGAGCCTGCTTCATGAACCTCCAGTTTTTCATTTATTGAGCAAAGCCCTTGAAAGCACATTTTATAGAGAAAACACTACCAAAGTGTAGCCAGCCAAGCCCGGATCACCATGCCGTGACCATCAAAGCTGGCAGGTCTGGTAAGTGGTGAAGCTGAGGCCAGAATGCAGGAACTGGATTGTCTGACTTGCTGTCAGTCTTGGGCATGCACCAAGCACCCTCCTGCTGCCCTCTGCTGATAGGCTAAGGGCCTGAGTTCAGACTGGGGGGTCCAGACCCACCTCTTCCAGAGGCCCAATCTAGACTGCCAGTGCAGTCCCACTATCCTCAGACCCCTTTGAAGGGCCATAACTCTTCAAATATTGGTGAAGGGACACCTACCCTTGGGCCCATGGGTCCCTGGTCTCCCGGTAAACCAGGTTCCCCCTGTAACAAGAAGAACATACTGTTAGCAAAGCCTATCCCTTCACTTGCTTGAACTCCAGGAATTGTTTATCTCTGCTAGTCCTCTGAAACAGTCTGGGACTAGACAGCTCTGTTTTAAAAATGCTCCTTTTGTACATGTAGGAACAAATTTGCAGCTACTGAACCCGGAGCTGGGTTGTGCAGAAGCACTCTGTACCTTTTCCCCCCGTGACCCTGCAGCACCAGGCTGGCCAATATCACCAGCTTCTCCCTGAAAGAGAAAGGGAAAGGGATGGGTTTGTATTGTGTGGATGGGGTATGACTAAACTGCTGGCTTTGCATTTCCAGGAGGAAGAACTGCACCAGCCAAATGCCCCTGCCATGCTTGCCTCTCCTCAGGTAACCCAAATCTCCTGCTGTCACTGCACACCAGGTGCCCTTCTCTTCTACCCAGAGCAGAGGGAATATTCAGTATGAAGGAAAGCACCCAGTTCAGACCTGAAGTAAGTGCACAGCAAGGCTGTTCCTAGCACATACAAGATGGAACCTCAGATTTAAGTGTCCTTTGCCAAGGGGCAGGATTTTACTGCTGCCGCTCCCTGAGGAGGTAGGAGAAGAAAGTTGGAGGGCCTCCGTCCTGCCTCCCCGTGTCCACCCTGCCTTGGATACCACACAGACTAGAGGCTGTCATTGATTCTGAGCGACTGGTTTCTCGCAGAGACTAGAGGGGAATTATCTGAGCACAAGGAGGGTATTTTCCTCCCAGAAACATGGTTTACACATTCTCTCTACCTTCAGCATTTAAACCAACAAAACTAAAACTCCCTGCAAAATCCTTCAGCAGGTAGAGGTGGGCACAGATGAGTGGTTGGACTAGATGACCCCTGAGGTCCCTTCCAACCTGTGATTCCGTGAATGCAGCCTTTGCCCCTTCCTACACACCTCATGCTGGGCACAATTGCTCACACCACAGAACTCACTGGAAGAAGAAACACTCACCTTTGGTCCAGGGGGCCCAGGCAGACCTGGAGGGCCAGGTTCTCCTTTACCTCCTGCCAGGGCATTCTCAGCATTTCCCTTCTCTCCCTGTTTGCAAGGAAGAACAAGCCATGTATCACAGTTCAGCCTCTCCATCTCCATAGTTTCATTTGCCAAACTGTTGGCTTAGAGAGACAGGGCCCATCAGCTGGCCTCAATAGCCCAGAAACATCACTACTCCAGAGCCACCAGCTGTCCAGGACCCAGACCAATGTAGTTCTGCCTGGGGGCTCCACCTAGAGCCCTGCCAGCAGTCACAGCTATCGTCATCCCTTTGACTGCAGTGCTGCTGCTTGGCCCTTATTCCCCAGGGCCATATAAGGCTGCCTGTGGACAGATCTCATCCCCTGACCTCCAGTTTGAACACAACTGTTTCCTTCCACTGTTGAAAGTGAGCTCATAAAACTACCTGATGATAGCTTTTTTTGGTATGTCTCCCTCTGGAACTATAGTCACCAGCCAGATAGTCATCCCTGCAGAGCCCATCCTTTGCACAGAGCAGATACAAAGCCAGTAACTGGAAAGCTTTGCTTGCACCAAGTTGCCATTACAACCTCATCCTTTTCTGAAATGGCCTCTGTCATTCAGTGCACCATCCCCTTTCCCAAAGGAAAAGCACCCTGTGAAAGACTCTCTTGAAAGGTACAATTTCTATCCACATCTCAGAGCACAAGAAGAAAGCCACAGCTTCAGAGCTTAGCTTTAGCTAACCTGCTCTGGGCCTCTCTGAGCACAAGGCTACTCTCCCAACCCAGACCACAGCAGTGCAGCTCCCAGAAAGCCCATCTCCTCCTCACACTTGGATCTTAGAGCAGGAAGGAGGATGAAATACCACGTTACATCTGAGTTCATGCTTTTAAAGGGGGACTACTGAGAACACTATTCCCTGCTCACGTTCCCAGGACCACAGCCTCCTCCTCGCTGCATGAAGGCACGCGATTCCTCACAAAAAGGCATCCTTTGTGTGGCCCCATCACATCCCTGCTGGGGTTTCCTATGCTGACATCCAGCTGAGCTCTGCAGAGCATGCTGCTGTACGCTGCAACAGTGGCCTAAGAGTGTGTGAGCTGTGCACAGCTGCCACAGGAGGGAGGAAGGAAAGGTGACGAGTGGCCCTCCCAGAAAATTCAGAGAAGATACAGACCTTCATGCCAGGGAGTCCAGGAAGCCCGGGGTCACCAGCTCGTCCCTTCTCACCCTGTTGGTAAAACAGACATGGTCAGGCTGACTCTGCAGGCTCTCTGTCCTAGAAGAACAGCCAAAGGATGAGCTGCTCCTGGTTTCAAACCCTCTTTGCCTTCCCCAGAGGATTTAATTTTAGGTGCAGACAAGGCACCCTCCAGCAGTATCTGCTCAAGCCAGTGAATGTTTTCTCCTGTTTTTCTACTATCTTTGCACATCATTGCCATTTCTCTCCAAAGTAAGCCGAGTGAGAAAGGGATCCAGTATCCCCCCCGTTCATCTTCCTTGTCACTCTGGTCCGCTAAGCCCTTTTCCCTGTCAGCCCTTCAGCACAGGCTCTCCCCATTCCATACATGCAGAGAAGAAATTGTTGCCCAGGGCAAATTTTACTTGGAGTGCTGAATCTTCTCTGTGTCCTGACAGAGCTCAGCTCTTTTCACAGAAGTTGTCCCTTGCTTGAGTCCCTCCCAGTTTTCACACCTCCTCATTACACCGCTTTGCTTTGGCAAAGGTCTCTCAACCAACACCCCCACACATCTCCCAAGGAAGGTTTCCTGTTCCCTAACTCCAAACCTCAGCTTCATCATGCTCTTATTAAAAAAAAAAAAAAAAGCAGCAGCGTCTCAGTTAGCAGCCAAGCTCTGTGACACACAGTGGTGGTGAAAAGCAGTGAAAACAGGAGGGGCAAAATTGGCAAACACAGAAGGTGATGGTGTAAAACCCCTGATACAATGCCTAGAGAGCAAGGCCTGCAGGCTGAGCTGCAGAAGGCACCATGGAGGATGCCACAGGGCAGCGAGCAATAGAGGGCACCCAGCATTCACTTGATGAAATGACTTTGTTATGTTCACCATGACATCTGGGTCGCCTTTTGACTATTGGGGCTCAATTAGTGGTCTTTACATGGAAGTTACATTCTATTCAGCCCATTCCATCCAGCTGCTAACCCCGTGGTTTCCAGCTACAATGCCCTGTTTGGGAGCCTGCATTTTGCAAGGACAGAGTGTGATATTAGAGGTTTCTGTTACCGTGAAGAGACGTTTCAAATGCATCATCAGAAAAAGGTGCATTCTTACCTGCAATCTTCACACCTTAACAACTTGTACAGGTTACAAAGAGCAATTCAAAACCTCTTTCCCCCAGCAGGTGCCTAGCTCTCCCCACAACAGCAGCACACCAGATCAGCAAGGCTAGCAAAGAGTTCCTCTTAGTGCCATGCCATTGCCTGCAGAGGCTGGTGCTGCACACCAGTCTCATCAGAGCTCCAGGGCACGCATCTGACATGCAGGGGACTCGCATCAGTACTCCATGAACAGACATGCACTGGTGGCTCCGTGGAAAATAATTAACAAACAGCAATCTTCCTTTTTTTTAGGCAATTTTAGAGAGCAGTGACCCCTTTCTAAGGTAATTTGGCCTCCAGCCACCTGTAACACCCCCACCCAGCTTTCCTCCCCTGCCAGAGCATGGACGTTGCTGCCATAAGTGAATGCTTCCCTCCCTGGAAAGAGGGAAAGCATTTGCAGGGCCTCATACCCAAAGAAAAGGTTTAGCCTTTGGGGGTTTTGTAGGAATATATTCTCTAATCCTGTCCCGGGCCTCTGTGAATCCCTGATTCTGCCTTGCTCAGCTTTTGGTATCCTACTTTTCATTCAGGGACTAGTTTTCAGTACCCATGCCTGTAAGGGCTACTGAAAACATCCTGTGCTGCCTGAACAATAATTAGAGAAGCAGATTTCTTGAGGGGGGAGGTCAGATTACTGAATGCCTGCTTAGGGTGTTATTCCTGGAGTCAAAAGATACAGCACTGTCCTTAGTCATTCCCAGGCATCTCACACTGCCCTGCCGGCCACCAGCCCCCACCCCTTCTGCAAGCAGGAACACGCAAACACACTTCACCAAGGGGGGCAAGAGCCAGAAAAGGACACATAATCCCCCGCAAGCACGACAACGCATCGCAAAGCGGGCTCCCGCCAGCTCCCACTCGCAGGGAACACAGCACAGCACTGCCAGGACACCAAGCCCAAACACACAATGTCCTACCCGCTGCCCCCTCTTCCCTGGCAAACCTGGGGGGCCCATCCTCCCTGGGACTCCAGGATCTCCCTTCGTGGGGAAGAAAAGAGACAGAGAATGTGTCTGTTATATGGCTGTCGCATGCTGTAACATAACCCAGCGAGCCTCCAGCAAGAGGAGCCAGCTGTTCAGAAACCAAGCCGGCTGCTTAGCAATGGAGAGTGATGGGTATTTTCGTACCATGCCCGCCATGGGAACTCAAACCAGGTCACGCTACACTGAGACAAGGGAGACTGTGCAGGGCAGTTCATACAGTGCACGACAGAAGAACAGCCCCCTGCGGTAACACGGGAAGACTTCTGGTGGACACAGAAGTACCGGGAGGCAGCAGGGGGAGAGGGAGCATACTTGCTAAGCCAAGTGCGCTGTGCATATTTTGTGGAGTAGGAAGGCAGGCAGCTGGAGGATATTCCCATCAACACAGACATGAGCAGGAGGGAGGGAATCTGTTTGCAGTATGGTCCCTCTCTCACTTGGCATCACTGTATGCTACTACCATTTTGCTCACACTGGCAGGTGCCATCTGGGCACTGGGAAGTACAGAGCCATTCCTCAGCTCCCTCAGCTGCTCTGGGAGGGGAAAAAAACCACACAAGCAAACCAGAAGTACAGGCTCACAGCAAAGCTTTCTGAGAGTACCTTTTCTCCTGGAGTCCCGGGCTCGCCCTGGTGAGGAAGAGACAGGAAAATACAGTGAAAAATCAGGAGGAGAGAGTACAAAACCTCCTAGAGCTGAGTGGAGGAAAAAGCGTTCATCTATGGAGGCCTTGGGCTTGTAAATAAGGGGGTGAGGATGCTTTAAGCGCATGCTATTTGTGCCTGGAGCTTGTTTTATCTTCATTAGCCAGCTCCTAGGCTGCTCTAAGAAACCAGAAAGCCTCAGACAAGAGGCTTTTATGAAACTGAGGAACCACCTTGCAAGTATTTCAAGAGAAGTTTACCAGACACAAGAGAGCATAATAAGACAAGAGTCCTGCTGGCATTAAGGAATCTGCCTACTCCTAGCTCTGTGTGCACAGGAGCAGAGCAAGGCTGTGGTTGCAGCCGGGGTGGCAGGGAGGCTGTGTTGATACGGGGTCAATGTAGCATCAAGGAAAAAAACCCTCCCCACCAGCCCCAGAGATAACTTCTTTATTCCTGTCCTTTTCCCCAGCAACTGGAGGGAATTGGGACAGCAGGTCGTTGTCTCATCACACATCTTGGATCCCCAGGGCAACTTCCAGCCCCCTAAATCTTCACGGGGCCCTTTGCTTTTTTGCCATCTTGGCACTGCTGTGGAGTATCACGAGTTCACCAGCCTCTCTGCACAGAGAGGTGCGGAGCAGGCGGGGTGCTGCTGGAGACAGGTCTAGTATCTCCGCCAAAAGCAACAGCAGTTATGATGTTCCCCTTTAGTGGGAGCTGTCCGACCATTTTCCTGTGCCTTGTGCTCTCCTAACTCCAGCCCTTGCTTTTAAGCGTGCCCTCCTTAAGCCACTGCAGCGTAGTGTAAAACTGACCTTCACCCCTGCGGTGGCCATCCCAGGAGCGCCCTGGCAGAGAGAGGAAAGACAGGAACACCTTGTTTGAAATGAATCGGACACAAACTTTTACAAACAAAACAGTATCAGCCAGGTGGAACTAAAAAGGCAAAATCCACATCTTTTCCTTTCCAAAATTCAGAAGTAATGCTGTAACACCACACAGCACGAATCCTCCTTCCCTGTGTGGGTCATTCACCTATGGCAGTGGCTCTGCTTTCCAGAAAGCTCCTCCAAAGGCAGATATCGTGAGCAAAACCCAGTCAAGAGAACCAGATCTCCACCCCCCTGGTTTTAGTCCTGCAAGTGAATCAAAGGCTAACAAGCAGAACAGCAGCAAATAACTGCAGAATGCAAAGACAGACTGAGGACCAAACAGCCAGTTCAGTGTTTGATCCCAGATACATCAGCTCAAGCATCCCAGGAAAGGCCAGCTCATACTCCAGAGCCTTGGTCTTGCTATTTCCCCTCATTCTGATTTTATCACAGAAGTTGTCTTCTGCAGTAAAATGTTTTCAGGAGAGCTCTGAAGCCAGCCACCTTAGCAGGAAAAGAAGAAAAAAAAATATAGATTTCCAAGCACTGCAATTCAGGCAAGATTCTGCAGCGCTGAGCCAGCCACCACCATGAGACCACAGAGTCCAGCCTGCCCTGCAATCCGAGACAGGTGCTTTGAAACCCCAGGAGGCAGCTGCTCCCACAGGGACAGTCACATTTCCCTCAACAGCACTGATGCAAAAAAGCAGGTCTTCCCTATCAACCCTTTGCTCTAAAATCTCTGTATGCCCTGTGTTAGTATTAGTTAGGTCCTGGTGAAAAGGTCCAGTTACAGAAGCAAATATGATGGATAACAAGGGTCTAAGGATAGGGGAAGAGGTGAAGTAGTGTTAGAAGGTAAGAAATGAGAGGGGTAGCATGTGAGGCAGAAAGGAGGACTGGGAGCCAAGTTAAAAGTGAAAAGAGCTTGAAAAAGTTCAAACAAGGAGGAGTGGGGAGCCAGAGAGCAGCAGGATCATACCTCTCAGCTTTCTGAAACAGAAATCAGGGACAAAGCTAAAAAACACAAGGACAGAAGATGGAGATCAGGGATTCTATGCAATAAAAGGGGAAAAAAGCATTCCAGATCGTCTCAGGGGTCAGTAGGTTTTAGTGAACACGGGCTAGAATCATGAAAGGGATTACGTGCAGCAAGAGGCTTGGGTTAGGCTTCCACAGTGCACTCAGGATGCCTGTTCCTCACTCTTTGGCCTTTAAATGGCAGTGAATGCAGATGATGTTATTTTCTAGTGTTTATCCTGAAACCACAATGCGCAGACATGCAGGTTTGCTCACACACTGACCCTGATTCATCGCTGCATTAGTCCAGGTTCACACTTGCATAACCCTACTGATCGCAGGGCGCTAACGCACATCACTGAGGGTTGCGGCGGTCACTGGGGACCCTGAATTTACAAAACGCCAATTCCCTACAAACATCGGCGATTGGCTGCTCTCGCTAGCATAAAGCATTAATATCCTGATGTTGCAAGACAGCATCAGACTGGGCATGCCATTTGCTTTGTAAAACACTTCTTCCCCCACCATTTCCTTCATAAATGAGGCCCCATATTTGGCAATTTAGAAGCAGAAAGATTTCAGCTGAGGATAGTCATCGACCAACAGACACACACACAAATCCAGGTGATGCTCGCGCATCAGGGACAGTCGAGCAGTATGGGTGAGATCAGGCAGACAAGCGTCACTCCACTGTTTACAAGGTACCTTAGTGCCATGTCTTCCTGGAAGCCCTGGCATGCCTCTCTCCCCCTGGAAGCAGAGCGAGAAACACAGAGAAAGAGAGCAAGAGACAGGAGATAAGTCCTCCCAGGGCTCTGTGAGGAGTGCCCAGGGCACAGGCGATGAGGAAGCCTCCTGGGTGAGACCGGGCACACCCCTCTTCCCCACCTGACTCTCACCACGCCGATTACCCTAGCCAGGCCCATTTCCCATCAGCAGTACCCCTCAAGCCTGTCAGGTACAGCAGGAGTGACCCTGCTGGGGTACCACAGCAGCAGTGCTGAGAACAAAGGCAGTTTCTGTATCCTGCTACCACATCCCGTGATGTGGGCATAGGGAGTCGCTCGGTCTGCAGGGACTCTAGGATGAACAGACTTATCCAGAGAAATAGAGAATCCAACAATGCCTTGTATTATTAGCCAGAATTTTATCTGGCAGTAAATGCAAAATAAGCCATCTTTAGACAGTCTGCTTACTGCTGTTATTGTGTTGTGGGTGTTTAATCCTTGCTTGGAAGAACTGGTTAGCAGCAATATATGCGTATGCTTTTTTAAAAAGCAGTTTCTAGTAACTGTGGCATCCTGTGAACTATATTTTGTAAAATACTGTCTAATACCACAATGTACATGACCTAGGTGATGTGAGCAGCTCCCACCCTATGGAGGATACTAACTATGGTATTTTCAGCTGTAAGAAAAATAAAACAGTAATGACGAATGCTTTGTACTAGAGAAACAGGGACCACTCTTGTCCCTTCTTCTCAACTATGCTCCCTGGGTTGTTTTTTTTTTTTCTTAACTGAGACCAAGCAGAGAAGACCAGCACTTTCTACTGGGAGGCACCCACATTGCTCACAGAGTCTGCCCGCACAGAGCAGCCCTGCACGTGAAAGTAATTCCCCATCCTGGAGACCTCTGTGGAAGAAAACGCCTGCCTGAAGAGCTGTTTAACTATTTAGCCCTGCAAAAGCAGGGCCACCTCAGTGAAAGGGAGTAAGGTAACCCCTTACAGGGCACAAGTTACAGAGCAGCCACACTACCCTACGTTTTCTGATGATGGCCTCAGCCTGCCTGCACAGCCCCCTCTGGCATCGGCAGGATCACACAGGCACTAGAGCTAATTAGAGAGCAGGAGCAACAAACGTGATACTGCACCATTAAAGAGCAGAAAGAAACCCCAGAGCCAAAGCCAGAGAATAAGCAAGAAAAACGACTCTGCGGAACATCTTTAAACCCTCATGTATTTGAAAGCCATTGTAATACAGTAAGTATCCCCTGGGCTTGTCCCTTTGTGATCCCCCAGTTCCCTCTGGCCTAGCACAGGGTGCCATAGCCAGGCAGCAGCAGCCCACCAAAACCAGGACCACAACAGTGCAGCCAAGCCAGGAGCCAGGAAACATCACCAAAGGCAGATATCAAAAGCAAAATGCCCAGCACAGGTCCTCAGCGGGCTCCAGGAAGGCAGTCAGCATCTCCCAGATCTCCTGAGCTTCATGCTGATTTAGGAAATACCTCCATGTCCCCCAGTCTCTCTGGAAGAGTCAGGCTATGCTTCTCCCTCCAGCACAGAGGGGAACATCTTGCTCTCTTCCTACACCTGGTGTGAGCAGCTTTATACCCGCTCGGTGCCAATCATGACAGAGCATGCCCCATGCCGATCAGCTCATTACAGGCTGCCAATTAAAGCACAGACCCTTCCTTTTTTGCTCCTTGCTGTGAAAGGTGGGTTATGAGGGGGTTATTGAGCAAGACTGGGGCAGTTTTCTTTACTGCTCTTTCCTCAGAGCATGAGGAAAAGCCTCATCCTAAAGACCTTTCAATTAAAAAAAAAAAAAAAAAAAGAAGAAAATGTCACTAGAGCTGAATGTGATGGCTAGGCTAGGGGACAGTAAGTCAAATCTTATTCAAATGATGGAGATGATCACGCTTACTGGTTGTCTAATAACCTTCATAGGACACAGATGCAGGCCTTAATATGATCAAAGTACAAATGATATCCACAGAAGAAAATAGCTACGAGAGAATTTATGTCGTGCTGCATCTGTCACTGGGTGGAGAAAGGTTATTAAATGAAGAAGGGGTCTGTGTGAAACCAGCAAGCCTCTTCAGGCCTCAAATAGCCTTCATCTCCAGCAAAAGCAGTGACATGCTTTGTGAAATTGGTCACTACAACTGAACTATGAATCACAGTGTTTGTCCTGGGCTCTTCAAAACAAAGAGAAGGTAGAATCTAGCCCAGGTAACTGGATCCAAAGGTGGAAGCACCGAAAAAGCCTGCCAGAGTCCCAAACGATCCTCCTAGGTGGGAGGATGACAGAAAGAAGCAATTTCCAAAGACAACAAATGCGTGTGCTGTGCGGATGTTCAGGAGCTGCTACTGGGTGATGTCTGGCTGCTGATATAAGGGTACCTCTGCACTTCCATTTCAGTTCCTCTGAGCAAAGAAGAAAGGAAGTTGAGAGAAAAGCAATCCTGACAATAACAACTGAAACTCTGTGTGCGAAAGAAGAGGCTGCTACAGGACTGGGGAGGCGGCCCTTTGGAGCTGCAATTTACTACAAAAAGCACAGCGCGTTTCATCTCCACGCTTTATGAAGTGGGATGAATAAGGGCCCAGGTAACTAGAACATGTCGGCAGGGTCGCCCTGAGGCACTGCTTTGCAACACAGAACAGAGAAGGTTCTTGCCTGTGGATGACCCTGAGATATCACTGGAAGCCTTGGAGACTTCCCCTTTGCCAGAGCCCCGATCAAGGGCTGATCAGTCCTTGCACACGGGTGCAAGCAGAGAGGGTGTCTGCTAGCAGTGAAGCGTGGGAGTATAAGCAGGGCTGGATCACAGCTTCTCCTTCCAGCCTTTTCTCCCACACCAGCCACACTCCAACTTCAGTCCTCTAGTTCAAGCTTAATGGGAGAGCACCTGGTTGTTGGGTAAACTTGGGGCCCCCAAAACACATTAGTTCTGGGAGCAATTCTGGTTTCTTTTACAGGGGCATAAACCAGAAGCGATGCCTTTGTGCCTGATGGAATTACACTGATGTGAAAATGGACACGGCAGAACCTTTGGACTTCACATGCCCTGCATTACTTCTGAGGAGGTATTGTTTTCTTGTAGGAGGACAATCACTGCTGTTCTATTCAACTATTAACCCCGAGCCTGCATTCCCAAAGAACATATCTTTAAACTCGATGTAACACATCCATGTTAAGTTCTGAAGGGGCCTTTTCTCCCTTCAAATAGTAATCCACCCAGATGGAAAAAATATAGAAAGTGTATATGCTGCACAATAAATGAGATGCATGCCACGTACTAAATACTTGAAATGTATGTGTCACTGTTAATGCCTTTCAAATTATTACAGGATCAGTCTTTTCTCATGATGTTTAAGATGTATGGCATGACACAATATGCTCTGACTGTCATGAACGCTTGCCAATGTTGTAATGTTTTAAGCACAGCCTACGTTGAGTAATATACTTTAAATATATGGGTACTGTAAATTTCAATCAAATAGATAACATCTGGGCATAGACCATATGAGCCTGTAAAAAGTGTCCAGAAACAGACAGAAAATCCTGATGCCAAACCTCAGCCTGAGTTGCAGAGTTTGAGTGGATTTGATGCGTCAGCTAACCAGATTTTATGAGGAAACTCCAACCCAGCCCGTCAAATGGAGAGATGTAACAAATCATTAGCAAACTTCATAGTCAGAGAAATATGCCTTTGGTAAGAATCGAATTCCACCAAATGGATAAAGGCTGGTTGTGTTGCCTGAGCTTGGAGTGTCTGCCTGTGGTTAATCAGAGCACAGATGTGTACTCCATTAAATACCCCACAGTGCTGCCTCAGACCCAACTTCCTCTTACAACCCATCAGCCCAAGGAGCAGTATCTCCCAGATGATCTACCGTGGTAGAAAACTGTATTTCTCATGCCTACCTTTATGCCAGCGTCCCCTTTTTCACCCTGCCCAGTGAAGAACAAAGAGGAAGGAAACACAGAGAGGGACAGTGAACATGAAATCGAGCAAGCAGTACAATCATTAACAGTGAGGGCCAAAGAGAAAGTAGCCAAAGTAGGGAGCGTGTGACAAATGCAACCCCAGGCTTCCAGACAGAACTGGCTCCTGATAACAACATGGTACCAGCCTGAGCTCTGGCTGCAGCCCACCCCTCCCTGGGAATGCAAGGCAGTTTACGTTGCTGGAGTGGATGCTGCAGGTCGCCCATACTAATGCTTCCTGCGTGTTTTGGGTGTAGACAAACCATCAATCTGTTTCATGGACCAGAATATACTCATTCTCCCACACAAAAGCCTCTAAAGGCTGGGTGAGTTTTACTCTTTAATGGGGGCTTGTGCAGGGCTGTGCCTGGCTCTGGTGCAGGCAGCGGGGAATCACTCTGGCCAAAAATTGCTCAGGCCCTTTACACAGGAGCAAGTCTTTCTGTTTACATGGCTCATACCAGGCTCCGGAGAACTGCCTTCAGCCCCCGACCCTCCGTACTCCTTTAGCACATCTCTAGGTTCGGGTGCCACCTATCTGCCCTTGCAAGACAGCCCCACTGACTCTGAGTTTAAGGGTTACCTTGGGGCCAGTAGCTCCGGGGAGGCCATGCACTCCAGGCAGGCCTGACTCGCCCACATCACCCTGAGGAAGGGAAGAAAGAAAACGGAGGAAGAAGAGAACACAGTGAACAGCAAGAAAAGGAGCCTGCAGGATGCCTGAAAGGTCAGAAAACATGAGAGAGGGATGTTCCACACAGAGGTGCCCGCCACACACCAACCTACCATCTGGGCCTCTCTGGGAGAGGAGCACCATTCTGCATGAAGAAAGATATTCAGGATGCGAAACGTACGGATTGAAGGGAACGGTCCCACGATCCCGTACCATATCAGAGCTAACACCTTTGCTCAACTCTTTGCCCTGTTTTCCCTTTCCCCTGACCCACTCACCAGGGAGGATTTTCTCCCCTACTTTCATCCATTCCTTCCACCTTTCCCAGAGAAAGGTCACAACCTCAGGCTCATTCCTCTGAGATCAGTGCAGGCTCTTTACTTGGTAAGTAAATTAGCCAGACAAGTTGTTTCATGTAAGAGGAGCTCGTAGGAGAGGCCCTCGCTGCGAGGTCATCGCAGGGACCCCCTCACCGCTGCTGAGAGCCGTCTGCCCAGTGCTCACACAACAGGACGGGCTCTTAATGGAAAAAACGACAGTTCACTGGAAGAAGAGGCAATAAATTGCATCTGTCTGCAGGAGTGGGCTGGGGTCCGCGGGGGCTATAATTTCCACTTCCTGACATAACAAAAACTTCTCAGTTTATACAGAACTAATTAAAAAGCTCTCAGGTCTTGCCATTTTGCTCGCAGAGCACCCATAAAGCAACGTGGTGATAACACAGGACACAGGACTCCCACCTGCTGGGAACATTCACCTTCCCCTTCTCCAGCTGACATCTCTTCAGCAGTATCTCTTCATTCCCTCTCCCCTTTGATCTTCCTTTGTGTCTTGCCCCTATCTCTCTCTCTGTCTCTTCATTACACCCTCTGCGCTTGACAACCCTGCTGTTAACCAGCTACTGCTAAAGACATTTGGGCATTGCCAGCTTCTGCCTTTTAACCTGGAGCAGGATTGACCTCTGCTTTATTCCAGCAACATGTAGCCACAGATTTCGCCCTTTCCAACCTCGTGTTCAGGTCTGGATGCACAAGAGGGATATTTCAACCTGCAAGAGGGTATAGAGAGGCACACAGACAGGGACGCATCTGTACCATAGCTACTGGAGAGCTACATCTCTGGGTCCAACCTCTCCTTACGTGGGTGACAGCAGGGGATCTGTGGGCCTGTCACAGCCCCATGCCCAGTGGGAGCAGAGCTCAGCAGAGGGCTCCAGAGGAGTCCAAAGATTTGCATCTCTGATCCCACAAGGCATCAGTGCACCTTAATTCATTTAACAATACTGGAGGTCCCCTTCTTACCTTTCTGCCAGGGTACCCCTGAACCCCAGGGTCTCCCTGCAAAGGCAAAAAGACAAAAGAAAGTGAGGCTTGGCCTGAGAAGGACAAATCCCTGCCCTTTTCCCTAGGCAAGATGCTGGGATGGAAGGGCATTCCATGGGGAAAGTTCACCTTTTGCTCAGAGTGACTCCACTGAATCCCTGACCATTCAGACCCGTGGGTCGCTGTTACCTGCACTGGACTGAGCCCTAGCATGAAAGGCACAATAAGCACTAGCAGCTGGATGATCCATGGCAGCTACATGGCCCAGCTCTGCAGCTCCTATCTCCTCGCTCTGGCTAAATATCTCAAATAAAGCCAAGGGCGGGGGGCGGGTGGTTGCAGCTGAAAAACAACAACACACGCCCCGCCCCCACATTTTGGCAAGTGAACAAATGGGAAACTGTGGTGGAGTTAACAATAGCATTGCAAAATCAGTTCCTGAAGCACTGGTAAATGCTTTGAGTGTGGAAGAAGCCAATAAAGCTGTGTGTGGCAAAGAATTTTGCAAGAGGGACTGACGGGGCGTGCCTTGCTCAGTCAAGATGCGACTCAGACATGTTGCCTGGACAAAAATCCATGAGTCAGCACACGGGCCGGGCCCCAAAGGCAATACTGAATTGGGTTAGAAATCTTTCTCAGCTATTTGATGTAACCTTTACCCCTCCTCCACCCATTAAAATGTACACATCTCTCCTTGCCAGGAGCATCCACCCCTCTGTCACCTTGCTCCCTCTAAGTGAGGCCAGGCATCTCACCTTTGGTCCAGGAGGCCCAGGTAAGCCCTGTAGATAAAATCAAAACAGACACTAGAGTTGGCAAATGTAGACAACGTTACATGGGCTGCAGGGTGATGGGAGATGCTGACTGCTTTGGTTTGAAATGCCCCTTTACAGAGATGATTGGCACTAGTAAGCTCAAACACGCCCGATCTATTCTTCATGTAGATGACTACTATCTTAACCTACACTCCCAAATAGATTCATGCCCATAGCGCTCCATCCCTCCAAGCCTGGTTTCACTGAAACAAAAGACCAAAAAGCTGCTTTGCCTTATGCATCAGAATCTTTTCTGTTTCTCTGGCTTTTCTTGGGAAACTTGTTCCCAGCCCACTGTGCAGCTCTGAGTAAATCAGGCACTTGCAGCTTCCTCTGACACGCTAAGTAGAGAGAATATATTAACAAACAAACCACTTATGGTTTTAAATGAGAAATAACCAAACAATTTACCTGATACAAACCATGAAGTACACTGGATATGTGTGTACGTAAATATAAATAAACAAAATACCCATACAGGAGCTGCCTTCCTCATGTGAGCAGATGGAAGGAGAAAACTACTCTAGATAGGCTTTGATGCCTATACCACCTTTGGTGTTGTCTGCTTATAGCAATTCAAATGTTTAGTCATTACACCTTTGGCTCCTTAGTGCTCAAAGAGAGATGAGAATGCTTACAGGACACCCGACCCTTATATTGCATGTGAAGAGGCACTTTTGCCTCAGGGGAGAAGATTTGCTTGTCTTGATAGCAGGCCTTGAAAACTCTTGGGGGTGGAAACTCCTTTTGCACTGCAGTCGCTGCAGGGCCAGCATGCCATGTTTCTCCCCACAGCTCCCAGGAACGGACCTGGTTTCTGGTACCCACCTTTCCATCTCTGCCAGGCTTCCCAGGTTCTCCCGCTCTGCCCTGTTGAAAGTCAGAGGTACATTAGCAGGGTTTTCTGCCCTATCTTCTGCCATTTAACAATATTATTTTAAATGGTGCTCCTGGTTTTGCCCTCCTTGGGTTCTTGCTACCAGCTTGAGAACAGGATGGGGCAGGACTTCAAAGGGGTCACAGGGATTCTTATCAGTCAGGTTCCTGCTGTGAGGAGGATAATTACACACCACAGGTTACTTCCTCCCCATGACGGTCTTCAGAGGCTGAGGAGGAGGAAATGGGCCTGGTGTCACCCGCTCGCACGTGCGTGTCTAGATAGCAACAGTGCATGGCACACACCTCCGCCTTCCCTCCCACTCCCACTCCTTCCCGGGAACTTCTTCCTCCCGACATATCCATGTTTCCTGCAAATCTCCTGTCTGTGGCTATCTTGGCTTCAGAAGGGGCAAAGGCCAGAGGAAATTGTCTGCACCCTAGGAAAAGAGGAAGCAGAAGGCTTTTTTTGTAATTGGACTTACAGGTGGCCCAACTGGCCCAGGCTGTCCTGGGGTTCCTTCAGGTCCAGCCGGTCCAGTGGGCCCTGGTGGGCCAGGGGGCCCCGGGGGACCTTGGATTCCTGCTTGTCCTTGTTCACCCTGAGGATCGTTAAAACATGTGGTTATCAGCAAGCAGGCAGAGCAAACCCTTCACACCACCCCACAAGGGCCCAAGGCAGGTCAGCCCGGCTGAAGCAGAAGAGGGAGAAGCAAGCCCCACGTTAGTGCCAGGAGAGGTTTCCAAGAGCGAGGCAGAGCCCCGCTGAGGACAGCCGGGCTGCCTGGGCAGCAGGAACCAGCACCCTGCAGTTTGCAAAGACATCGGAGGCCACCTTGTCAGAGCTCTCTTTAAAAGGGATCTACAGATGACTGAAAAGAGATCTTTTTCTTCATAAGTCAGTCAAGTACAATTTATATGTCAAGGCCCAACATCTTTTGAGTTTCTCATGAGGCTTTCCAAAGCACTTGACAGTCATATGTGAAGCAAAGCCTCCCGTGACCACACTGGCACTTCCAGGCAGAGCCACAATCTCTTACCACAGCCTAGTTTTTTCCCTGTGCTATATTTGTTGGACAACACTCCCTCTGTTTTGCCAAGGACCGAAAGTAGAAATGCCACAAAACCAAAAGAAAATAACACGATCGTCATGGCATTTCTGGAGACCACCCAAAACAGGCCTATGTACACCAGGCAGAGCTTGTTTTTGTAAGATTTAACAAGCTAGTGCGTGCAGAGCCACCTGCCATTTTAAGCTCTCTGAAACGGAGCCATTTCAGCTGGTTCCTCCCCAGGCCCCTCAGTAGCCATTCGGCGGCTGTGGCTCATGCCTCAGCAATGTCATCTGGCCCAAAGGATCTGGACTTGAGACCAAGCAGTGCTGAGGAGACAGTGGGTTGGAAGCACCACGTTTGAATACCAGACTGCTGATCTATAATTGATGAATCCAGCAAACTCCTAAGGCACCGTGACACCCATGCTAAGCTGCTAGTCTCATGCGCTCCCCCTCCCATTCCCCCTCCCTAGATAACATATCATGACATCCTACTGCTAGCGACCCAATTTAAGTTTGAAAAAATCTCCTTGGTGGATCCATGGGAAGCTAGAAATCAAACATGGTTGTTTCTCAATTATAAATCAATGGGTGTGCAGTTCAGTCTCTGCCACATTTATTCTCTCTGCAGCCTTATACACTGCTGCTGGGTAAAACTAACTCTGCTCTCATGCACTTGCGTGTTGAGGAGGATGCACGAAATCTGTCCCTGCATGTGTTCCTACCAAGCGGGCTGTTTATCCTGGCTGCTTTTAGTAAAACATGCAGATACAGGGATGTTTGCATTATTTAGAATGATAAATTAAAGTAATAAGCTGCAAATTTCATCCCTTCTGCCATGAGCTCTATTTAAAATAAAATTTCTAACACATGGGCGAGGCTCACGGGAAGCTCGGTCATGTGTGGAGCAACAGCCCTTCTCCTCAACAGAGCTGCCGCCCACGCTGGCAAGCCTGCTGGGCCAGGCAGGAAAGGTGCCCCTCTCTTTTCCCCACATTTTAAGTGGATCCTGGCTCACCCTGTGGCCCGTGCAAAGGGACACAGGATCCTTCCTGAGCTTCCCTATCCTCCATACTCAGTGTTAGTCCACAGCCTTGGCAGTGGTCTCATAGCTTTTCAATCTGGGAGGGAATTTGGATCCAATGAAGACAAGAGGTTTGGAGGACACTGGAGTATATTTCTAGATTTCCCCTTGCCCTGACCTCTCAGCCAATCTTCAGAGACTTCCCTCCCCTTGCATCTTACAGCACCCCCACTGTGGGGGTGTGAAAGGGTGCATGAATCTCACAGCACCCCCCCATGGGTGCACCGTGAGAATGCAGTGTCTCCCTTTGGCTCTCCAGCCTCTATTCCCACCTCAGCTGCTCTCTGTCAGCCTAGTCCGTGCTCCAGATTTAGGGCACTGGAAATGTGGCACAGTGCTGGAAACATCCCCTGGCAGGGGACAGGGAGATGGGGAGAGACGGAGCCCTGCCCAGCACAGGGAGTGGCTGGAAGGAGCTCACCCAAACTCCGGTTCACATTGCCTTTGCTTCACTGCGTCAGACAGCGTGTGCTTTGCGTGAGCGAGAGCTCATCCATACAGATCCCTAAACATGCCAAATGTTATTTACCACATCATTATAGTCTTATTAATGCATTCAGCACAAAAAGACCACCACAGATCTAACTGGGTAGTAAGTGGATACAGTAAGTTAGAGATTAGGTGTCATTTTCATCAGATGTCATTCTATATTTTTAGCTGTTGACTGGAGCTATCTTTCAGTTCTTTCAAGCAGCAGCGAGCCACTCTGATTGTGCCTCAGCAGTGCAATGCTTGTTCGGCCTCCCAGCACAGGTCTCCACTCAGCTCATGTCTCTGCTAAGCCCAAGCCCTTAGGCAAAGAACTCTTGTTCATGGGCTCAGAGGCAACATCAGGGTTTTCCTCTCTCAGATGCTGGTGCTAACATTTATTTTGAAGCCTCACATGTTTTCTTAGTATTCATATGTTGGGTTCCTGGAATTGCTCAGTGCTGGCAGATCTGTAGGGGTGGATTACACTTCACTGCACTTAGGGAATGAATATGGCAATGGCAAAATGGATCACGGCAAAATTGTCTGGTGAAGTTAGCCTCTGGGGGATAGAGGGAATCTGCAGCCCTGGCTGACAACAGGACATGGGGCAGCTATTCAAGTTTCCCACTTCATCCTGGATACAAACTTCAGCTTTCAAAGCCTTTCCAAGAGGTCAGTCCTTGGCCCGGCTCTTCAGACTGTCGCTTTGAAGGGCAACCGGTGCAAGCCATAGGGCTTTGTGTGGTGCGAGCGCTGAATCAGTAGAAACTGAATTAAGACCACGGGCTCAAGTGATAACATGAGGACTTCACCAGCACTGGGCAAGGACCAGGCACCTCGTGGTAAAGGCCTGTATTGCAGACTGCAGTTCCCTGCTAGCATCTGACTGTCTAGACAGGCAGCGGGGTGACAAAACCCAGACACTGAATAGAGGGTGCCCAGCACAATTCAGTGGGGTAATTACAGCCGTTTGTCCACACAGGAAAGTTAATCCCGACTGATGGAACGAGGGAGCTTAAAGTGGGCTCATTAAAAGCCACATGAACTCTGACTATGGACACTCTCATTCACTATTCATAAGTTCATAATTCATTTTATGAATTCATTCCCAAAATAAACTAAACTAAACATGAATTATAGCCCTGGAAACCAAAATAAATGTGTTTACACAAAGATTTAATGCAATTTAATGAAACCATTACAAGAACTTATTTAAACACATTTTCCCAAGTGTCTCAGACTAGACTAGCCCTTAGAAGAAGTGTTTGCCTATTCATTCATCTCAGTTAAATTTCACAGACATTAGTTGCATTTCAGCAAGAGGTTTCTAACCTCTCCTGGAGATTGAATATGCAGGAACTGACTCCTTAAGGTAGGAGACTTCTTGTCGACAGTCCCAAGAACAGTTTCATGGCCCATTTCTCTTAGTTTAAAAAACTGGCTTCACTGCATTTCTTTTTAGCCACATTATCACATCAGAGATTTCCTCTGCTTCAAAGAAAGTCCCTCAGCTCTGCCTGAACCTCTTGGAAACCTCTCTGTAGAGGAAGAAAGACAGGTAAGCAAGCTGATTAGTCGCAAGCGTCAAGGTAGGTTTAGAAACAGGCAACGAGGAGGAGAAGTCTACCTGGAAAGTGCGTCTCTTTATGACCGGAGGTGGAGCCAGCCGCACCGAATTGAGGAGAGGCAACAGCTGGAGAAGATCAAACCAGAAGGTCGTGGGGCAAAGGAGGCCGTTAGGGCACCGAGAGTCAGAGAGCAGCCAGGGGAGAGAACAGAGAAGAGGGGAACAGAGAGATTGCCGTGAAAATAAACCACCGCATGAGAGCTGCACATGGCACAGGTACCTGCCAGCAGACCTCTGAGCTCCTCTGCGCCATGCATTGCTCACAGGGGGACTGGCCACGTGGCAGCCCCGGCAGGCACAGGGTGACCACTCGCCAACCCGATGCTACCACTGCACAGAGCTTTTACTGCTTCCTCTGCTCAGAAATAAAACTTACCTGGGGGATTTTTGACTGCAAGGTGTCCCCCCACTGACTCTGCTAAGCTCTCCGGTGACAGGATTGTTTCTCTTAATTTCTCATCATCAGATTTGAGATAGCTATCAAAATGCTAATTCTCTTCATGCTTTCCAAGTATGGTTCCCTATTTCTTTCCAACTTCCCTTACAAGAAACACAGTGTATCTCTGTGCCTCACCCTTCCTCAGGCTGTGAAAGGGAATGGAGAGGTGCTAGGGAGGGCCAGCAGCAGGCGTCATGGCCAGCAAACAGGTCCTGGTGTGGTTCATTTAGGTGAGCAGACATAGCCATCATGGCCAAGGGAGAAGACTAGACCCTGGTGCCTCTGAGACTTGAGCAGGGAGGGTATGGGAGCCTGTGCTTTGCTTTTCCTTGTTTAACAGTAATATCAGCCTCTGACTGCGTATAGCCACGAACCCTGCCTTAGGGCAAAAGCTGACCCGGACACACAGAAATCAAATGCACTAAAGCTCGAGAGCATTTGTTCGTCCTTCTGTTGTATCCAGTTTCCACTTGCATGCATGCTGCTGTCAGCCTGGCACCCACCGTGCCGGCTCCAGGCCCAGGAATGCTCCTCTGGCCTGATCCACTTTCCTGTTCCTATCAGTTTTCTACAGAAGCTGCTCTTGATTTACACAGGGAGAAGAGAAAGAGGCTTTCTGTGCTCAGGTACAGAAGCGTGCCCCAGTGTGCAACATTTCCCCATGTGAGCTGTGCATGCAGATCTGAGAGGTGTGCCCATAGGTCTCCCACCACAGTAACCGTATGCATCCAGGCAGCGCACTTTAACCCCTTTAAACATTGTTCTTCATGTTTGCAGTGAAAGCAAGGATCCAGTCCTGTTGCAAAGTGAAGTGGCAACCCAATATTGCAGCATTGCCACCCTATTGTCAGGTGGTTGTGTTCAAACGCACTGATCCAGACAGCCACAAGCTATCGCAACGAAAGCAGTGCTGCTGGAAAATCAGCTAGGCCGATCTTACCTGAAGGAAATCCTTCTCTTTCCAAAAGACAGCACAAGAGTCCCCATAGCTCAGGAGAGCGCTTGGGACTGTGCTGACCTTCGCAAGGGGGTTGTTGCTGTAAATCCCCACAGCACCATGCTGGTTGTGCCTAGCATGTCTGTATGCGTGACCCAGACCCAGCTGAGCTGGCTTTGCCCAGCTCCTCAAGTGCTGAAGTGTATCTGAAATATTATGCAGCTTACAGTGAAGCAAAGAGAAGATACTGGAAAGGATGAGGAGGAAAACAGAGAGAAGCAGTCCTGAGGTGAGACAAGACCCAGCAATGGATTCAGGTGCAAGTGGGAGAGTTTAGAGAAGAAACCTGAAGCCTCTTCCACCCAGCTCCTGCCCTGCCCCCTCTGTGTCCCGATGGCAAGGTTTTTTTCAGAAGGCAGCTTGCAATATTGGATCCGCACCCTCATGCCTTTGCACTAGAACTGGGTCCCATCAGACCATTACCCACAAACCTTTAGCGTAAGGATCTGGTTAGAGCGCAGGGCTGCAAGGGTGGTACTTAGGTATTCCTAGGGGACAGTGAAGACACATGACACAAACGGGGTTGGTTAGACACACTGCATTTCTGAGAGCAGATGGAGCACGGCTGGTCCCCCTTTTCCCTGAGCTGAGCGCCCGTCCCCAGGGTGGCACTTCAGAGCAGCTCAAACGGCCAGCTCACACCGAATGGGTGGCCCCACGCCAGGGCTTGTCCCTCACAAAAGTGCAAGCCATACAGACTCATACAGAAAAAAAAAAAAAAAAGGAAACTACAACACGAGCCAAGGCATACATCCTAGCCTTACATTTCCTTCCTAAGAAAACAAAGACGAAACAAAACTGAAACAACATCCCTGGTTTTTCAGGATGCTGGTTTTCATTTCCTCACGCAGAGTATCTGACAAAGGACCTCATCAACCAGTAAAGCAAGAACAAATTGCAGTTCAGTCAAACGTGTAGCATTTTTACAACAAGGGTCATCCTAATTTTCATTTTGGGAGGAAGAGAGGGAACTGCATCTCTGTTGGCTGATTTATGCCTGTGACTAGGCCCTTTGGGACAGCCCACCCTTGAGCTGATCTGAGGACAGCCACCCTTCCCGTGAGCATGCCTCTGCCTTGGCACCACTCATGGGCTTTTTAAAACATTGAGCTTCCTGCCTCATGAGACCAGAAGTACCTCCACGAGAGCCAAGGAAACGTTGCCAGGCTTTGCGGAGATGTGAGGCTTTGCACCAGCTCTTTCCCTGCAGTCACAGCCCTCAGGCATGTCACCCTGGGGAGCACCCAACCCACCAAACCAGCGTGCCTTTGCCCCCAGGTTTGACCCCAGGCTGCTCCCAGTGATGCGCAATCTGCATCTCTGTTTCCCAGTGTTGCTGCAGGTCTTGCCGCTGCGTTTCACCTTGAGCACTGGGGACAGTCAGAGCCAAGGGCTGTAACATGAACCCAGGACACCTCTCGGGTGAACATTGTTGTTAGCTTCTTTTTAACATAACAATCTAGTGAGCCAGCTCGCCTAAATAAACACAGCTGACCGGCTATTATTGTACCGGTACTGGCACATACCCCCTTCTCCCTCACTGCCAGCTGAGCTCTCTCCCCTGCCTCTGCGGCACAGAGCATCCAGGGCCCTGCTCCCTTGGGGCCAGGGACCAGAGCCCAGCTAATTGTCCAGAGGCCCATCAAAAATAAACAGAAAGCCCTTAAGCCTGTCTCTTTGTACACCCAGATTACAAATTCCAGCCACTTCATATGATGTCGTTCCAATGCATTTCCAGTGGATTTTCAGCACTCCAGTTGTTTTTAGAGCTGCTTACATTTTACCACTGTAATCCCTTCAAACCCCATGATGTACTCTCTCCTCTCTTGGCTGTGGTACATGCCAGCCAGGCCAGGACAAAGAGGCAAGTGGGGCAACATCCTGGCTTTCATTAGATGGTGGCTGGCATCAACCCTCCCTCTCTGCCTCTTCTTTGCAGGCAGAAAGCCCACCAGGCCTGGGGGGCTGGCATGGGGACCAGTGCGAGCACCGTGGCCAAGGGCAGTCAGGGTTACTTTTGGGCAGGGAGCACAACCCTTCCCCTTGTCTCTATGCAACGTTGAAGGGGAAGAAAAAGGGAGGAACAACAGTAGAGTCTCCCCGAGGTCCGCAAACCCCAAACTGCTGCTGGCCACGCAACCACAGCAGAGTCTGTGGAAGCAGGATGGAGCTGCTGCAGCAGCACAAGGTGTGAATGGGTTACCTCTACTCCTCCAGAAACCCCAGGTTTTGCTGGGTTTTGGGGTGAGGACACTGACCTTCCCTGCTCCAGCACAGAACATGGCAGGGTCTCCAGGAAGCAGCAATTTAGCTGGGGGTCAGCCCCGGTGGGCAGGAACAGACCAGAGAAACAACATCCCTCCTGGAAAACCTTATCTGCTGCTTTTCTGCGAAACACATCAATCAGCCGAGTGCTGCCCTCAGGGCCCCGATGACGCATCTTGTTAATGAACTGATCTATATTTCCAACAAAAAGCCATTCAAACGAAGGAGGATTAACATGCAGGAAGGCACGGGACAGACGATAATAACGCTAATGACTTACCCTGTGCGGGTACTCTGCGCACTGACCCTGTGAAAGAAGGGGATTAAAAGGAAAGAGTTTAAACCAAACAGAGGGGGCCAAAATAGACACCTGGGGTCAGATCCAGAGGGTATAAAAATCGTTGTGACTCTATTGAATTCAGTGCAGCTATGCCAATTTGCACCCGACAAGCACCCTCCCTCCTGTCCTCTCTCCCCAGAGCCCTCTATTTCTCAGCTGCTCAGAGTCAGGACAAGCAGTACCAAGCCCATTGAGCCCCTTCCCTCCTCACTTTTTACATTTGCTTTTCAACATGTCTCCCCTTAAAATTACCTTTTCTCCTTTTTGTCCTGGGGGTCCCTATAAGAGAAAAGTGACCAGAAAAGCCCTCAGTAAATGAAGGAGTTCAGTGCATGCAAGGGGAAAGGGATTAGGAGGAGGTGTGATTGCAAGAGATGGGATACTTACAGGTTGTCCCCTGGGACCTGCAGCACCCTTTAAAGAAACACATTGTCATGAATGTGAGACGGATTCCCATTTACAGTGACAAGAAGACAAAAACTCTCAGTGTATGGAGTAGGTGGAAACTCAGCTTTTAAAAACAATTGTGGAGAAAAGTTCCCAAGAGAGATCTGGGCTCCCTTCGTTACTCTGGAGGAGTGAAAATGCACACATGCTCTGGCTGCACTGCGGGGGACAATTACCAAAAGGAGAGGGGAAAAATCATCAGAAAAACACACCCTTATTGTCCCAGGACCGCAGTTGATAGGGTGTCTCCTTGGCCGAAACACTGAGGTCGAACCAGAAGCAGCCAGGGCTGAAGCCTGAGCTGCAACAGTCTGAGCTAGGGTTGTGCAACAGGGGGATGTCAGCTCACCGCTCCACTGAAGAGCAGGGAAGAGGGATCTTCAACATGTGCTTGCCAGAGCGTTACACTGACGCTCCAGCTCAATAGACAGGATTGGCAGAAGGAAACGTTCAGCTTTTCAGTGAGCAAAGGTGACTACAGAGCTGCTAGCTTGACATACTCATGTCTGGGGATTTTACCACCAGAGACGTCAAGAGGAACAAGACCACATTTGGGTTTCTATCAAGTGTGGCCTAAGTTTGTAATTTTCAACCAAAAGCATTTTAGTACGATACGTGTATGAAACAGAGCTTCAAGAGGGGAGAGAGAGATATTTAATATAAAAAAATATGCTTTTTTTTCTGTTAGATAAGTTGAAAGCTGCCATATGGATTTTTAGAAAACTTTCCACCGACTTTGACTTGTGCTATGAGGCCAACCACGAAAAATGTCAGCTTCCAGAGTATATTTAAAGAACGTAATTGCTAACTGCAAGGAAAACATGTCCCATGCATAACTACAGAGTTACTGCTGTGACATGATGAATCTGATAGCCGTAATGTAAAAATTACAGGTGTGCATCCCAGCACTGCTATTATGAAGTTACAGAATTAGGGACACAGCTAGTGCATTAGCTGGACTAGGATCACTACCCTGCCTATGAGCTTATTCCCAGCAGAGAGGCAACATAATTTTAAACCAACCCGCAGACAAACATATATATTTTTTACCATCTCCCCCTTCTGTCCAGGATGACCCTGCAAAAGAAAAAAAACATTCCTCAGCTTCGACCATTGCAGTCTGTAGATGTTGGCTTAACCCACTTCCCCTTGCGTCGGGAGGTACATGCAGTCACCCTACGTTGTCGAGGGAGGTGCAATGCCATGAACGTGGAGCTTCACTCGCACGTCTAACGGGACACCACTCTCCACTACCCAAAATGCTGATAACAAAGCTCTGGAGGATGGACATGGGGTGCAAAGGCTCTGCAGGGCATGGATGGGATGTGGTTAAGCCTCGCTCAGGCTTGCTTAGCAGCTACAGCTGAGTGCAGTGAACGGCTCCTTGCTGGGGCTCACGTGTGTCCGCAGAGCAGTATAAGATGCTGCTGGCCTTGGCAGGGTGCTGTTCCTCATGGCAAAAACAGGGTCCTGCTGTAGGAAATTAGGTGCCAGAGGTATGTACTACCAGCTCCTTCTCCATTACAGCACAGCTAAGGGAAGTGCGATGGGGAACTTGGCTAAGGGGCTGCCTGGAGCTTTGGGTTTCATGTCAGTTGGGTTCATAGGGAAGTGGCTATATTTGTGCCTAGCTCTCTGAAGGTTGGGAAGAACTTAGGTCTCTCCCTCTACTACAAAGCTGATTATAAGAAGGTTTTAAGGACAGTATGGAGGTCTTTAGGCTCCTTTCTTCTTCTACTGCACCTCTTTATAGCACAGGAGCAAAGAGAAAGAAGCTGTAGTGTTGACTTCAAATTAGGCTGTCAGCTGTCTAAGGCAGAGGGCTGGTGCCCAGGGACCTGCTCTGTCTGACGCAGGGTGGGAGTGCCTGCTTTCCCTGCAGCAGCCAGGCTGTTGCACTTGTGAAGTGCTAGTTTATAGATTTGCCTAGAAAGGAAGCAGCCACACTCTGCCTTCCCTCATCTCCTGACTCCTGCATCTCCCGCAAAGGCATCTGTGGTATCCTCCTGCCTGCCAACCTTCTAATTTTCTTTTAATCCATGCGTGTGCATGACATTGCAAAATAATCCTCTTAAAAACATACTCTTTAACAGGCAGGCTGGCAGGAGTCAGGGCAGAAAGCCTTGAGAGAAGCTGTTTGCTTACCGGTTTGCCATCCAAGCCAATAGGGCCCTGAAATAAAAAAGGAGAAATGATGAGAAATGCTTTCACCAGGGTGTCTCTCCGTCTGCCCCAGCAAGCCCTATGTGTCACAAGATTGCATGGGCCGGGGAAAGGATGCGGAGATGAGGTAACTCTCTGTGCCTTCACGCCGGCTCCTGGCAGGTCCCTGGCCCACTGAGTACCAGACCAGCTCCCCAGTTGCTTCTGAGGGACATGCTCACTGTCAGTCCGTTTCAGCAGCAGCACCGGACACACGAAGGGAATGGAGGAGGTATTAATAGGCAATTTTCAAAAAATGCTCGGCATTTCAAATTTTGCAGTGACCTGTAAACTAGTTGAAAATCAGCAGTTTTTGAGGCTGATTTTAAAAGGCATCCACCTCTGGGGGAAGAGGAATTTTTGCGAATGATAGAATAATGAAAGTGTCCCAGGGAAGAGGTGACATACATCTCGGCAGCATGTTGAAGGTACTGTTTGATGAGAAACAGGCTCCACAGATCACTGTCCCACCCGGTACTTTCTCATGAGCTGGGCTGATTTGTTTTCTGCTCCTCTGAAAGCCAAAAGACCTCAAAGGCCTAGAGAGATCTGCTTCTCCTCAGCCCAGGGGCAGCTCACAGCCCCTCTTTTTGCAAAGGGCAGAGCCATGGAGGCCAGTCAGATGGTTTGGAGGCTGCCAATTCCTCCTGTTTTCCAGGTGTGAGAGTCTCCCCCACAGACCTGCTCTGGCACATTGATTGTCCTGGAGCAGCAGCTGAGCTGCCTGGTGGGAGCAGGGATGCAGGGGGTGTTTGTGTTTGCCTTAGGCTTCCTAGTTGTCTGGCATAAATGCATAAAAATAAATAGCAACCGTTTGAGTTCTCTAGCAGCTTCAATGCTTCAGAGAGTGCTGCCAGCAACTGTAGGACTGAAATGAAATTTGCTTTGTCCTCTCCCGGGCTTCTTTTCCATTCCCTTGTCTATCTGTAACAGTGTTGGAGAAGAATCACCCTCCCATGCTTTTTGTCCTTTCCCTTTGGCATGACCAGGGTGTTTAGCCTAGGATGGTCCCCAGCTGACCTGCATCGCGCAGGGCCCAGTTTGGATCACAGGTGCTCACTGCTATTGCAATATCACCTAAAGACTCAATTAAGGTTGGAATTCCACCTACCTAGAGGATATTTTCTTTGTTTGGGGCTATTTCCTAGGACGGTTTTCTTTTACTGAACAGACCTGGCTTCAACTGTGTTATTTTAACACTTGGGGTTTCTAAAATAATTTCCTTTCGTAGTTGTGAGGTGGTTTGTTTTTGGTTGTTTTGGTTTGGTTTTTTTTTTTCCCCTAAGTATCATTTAAAAGGAAAAGAAAAAAAAAGAAGAAAAACAAATGAAGAAAAAATTACTTTTTCAAGTGATACCAGGTCAGGTCTTTGGTTTCTGACAGAAATGATGAGATACAGCAAGCACTAATGACACTTCCTAGTAATATTGCTAATTTATGAGGTACGGGTGTGCAGTTACACTTACCGGGAATCCAGGAAAACCTCTTGTTCCAGGCTGTCCCTGGGAAGGATGAAGTGGAGACAGCAGTTCAGAGGAATTGAAGTGAATTTTGACTGACCCTAAGGCCTCTCTACAGAGCCTTTCCTCCGGCCTCTGTCCATTTATCCTATGAATCTCTGAAGAGTTACCCAAGACCCAGTTTCCCTCCAAGGAGAAAGCATCTTGGGAAGGAAGGGAAATCTCTCATCCCCACTCCAATTTGTACAGGGCCAAGAAAATCCTGGAGCAGGTCCAGTTTGGACTGCAAGCAGTTTCCTTGAAGTCTCTACATTAATTAAATGGGTGTCCCTAGCCCATACACTAGGTTTTTGGAGTATATTCCAGAGGCTGATCTCATTTTATGGCAATTCTTGCTGCCATAGACTGGAGGTGTTTAGTGCAGGGTGCTGCTCTGTGCAAGACAAACCTTGCAGGTCACTGGTGTCTAAATACAGCCATCCCTCTTCTCCTCCTCCCCTAATCTCATACCCCAGTACATTCATTTTCCTCACAAATAATTCTGGAGAAGAGATGATTTTTTTTTCTTTTCTGTTTCTTTCCTCTGAGAGCTAAGAGAAAAAGGAAAGTTAGGCAGTATGATGAAAGGAACATGAGCACCAAGTCCTTTCCCCTGCTTCTTTCTGTCTAGCCAGCACTGGCTACCACCCTGGGATCAGGTACAGCAAACACTGACTTAGGATGTGTTTGGCAGCTTCTTCATCACCCACTTAAAAACACTGAAAAAAGAAAATGTCCTGGCTGTTAATTTTTCATATTTCTTCAGTTTCTGGGACCTGTGACATCCCATATCACAGTGACTCTAGATTTGTGGGTATCCAGAAAAGATACTGCTTTACTTAAGGATTTTTTTTTTTTTTTAATCTCAATTTCCCCAAAAATGCATGAGCCAAGTCAGGAAGCAATACGGATGAGACTTCAGCAGATCTGGAAGCACACCCATGTAGATGGAAACAGCAGGATGAGGTAAATCCTGTACCACTGCTGTGGCATCTTGCCTTCCCTGAAAGCCATGCTACAATGCCAAAAAGCCCAGGTTTCTTATGTGTTCTCATGCTTCATTTTGGGGAAGAAAATGCTTTCTTAGGCAATTTGTGATACTATGACTGGACTCTTTGAGTCCCACAGGGGTCTCCCTAGGAAGGAGCTGCCTATAAATAAGGGTTCCCTTCTGAAAAGAAATGCACGTGGGTACATCCCTGCCTTAACCAGAGCTAGTCCATGTGGTGCCAAAGGAAGGGAAAGGGAAGGAGGGGACAGGTGTACTGGGCTGCAAGGCTGAGCTTTGCCATAGCACAGCAGTGTTAATTCCCTGGGAGACATCTCAGAGCCACACTGGCAGAGAAAACCTTCACCTTCAGGTTACATCTCCTCCAGCCTCCCTCTACCTGCAGAGAGACTCAGTGAAGACCTGGCCCTTCAGAGGTGCGGCCAGATAACCTCTTTGCAGAGTTTGAGGGATGCCCCTACCACAAAATGCCTTGCATTGTGCTGAACAGTTGTGGTTTTATACACAATGCTAGCAGGCCCTAATCCCATTTGCACTGTTTTTTCAGTTCTGCAAAGTTGAACTTGGTCAGCTTTGCTTTGCAAGATACATATAAAACCACCTGGTCCTGTTGGCCAGTGACCAGGAGGGAAGATAGGCTATAAATTAAAGGATCTGTCCACCGCTGGTTTCTGAAAAGGCAAGAATCAAGAAGAGCCTAGCCACAATTCATTAATTTTGGTTCCCTGCTGGACACCTCCCTGGACAAGTGCTAAAAAAAGAATTAGGGAGAAAACCTGGAAATTGTGCAATTTGGCTTCCTCTGTAGACTACAGACTGCTGCCTCTTTCTCCTTGGAGGACGGCAGAGTGATTTGCACAGTATCAGGCCAAAACAACAGTTCAGCAGTGAGCAATTCCAAGAGACTGTTTTTGTTGGGTGACTGTTTTTCCTTGTCTTCTTTTTAAAATGTTGATCATATGAAGTATGTAATCCCAGGAGTTGCCAAATCATGGAGACCGTCTGTTTCTGCCACTATCGGCACACTGTCCCTCTCTGGCCAGAAGTTAAGCAGCTCTGAGCTCTAGCAAAAACTTTAACCTCCAAACAAAAATCTGGAAACTATTTGTCATCCCACGTCTTTCCAAGTGGCCCCTTGGCCGGGGTTTCCGTGTTTGTCTTCAGTGCTCAGCCATCCTTTTGACCTATCACCAGCTCCCCGGGAAACTGGATCATCTTCACAGTAGGCTTTGGGGGTGGAAGTGTGGAGTTGTGCCAGTCCTGGCACCTCAAGGCTTTGACTGGGGTAGGCGAAAGCCCATTTTAAATATGATTTGCCATCTAAGCTTTCTGCTGCTTTGGAGATGCAACGTGTTCTGCACTTTCCCAAATAGCAAAATAGCAGCAAAGGCAATGAGGCAAAGCAGCAGCACCAAAGCAGACATTAAAAATTGTCCTGCAGACCAGGCGTGTGTCCTTCAGGAAAACAGCAGTGCCTGTCTCTGTTTGCAGGACCTACGGTGACAGAGACTGACAGCTTTTCTCTCCAGTTACTATAACAACTCTATCCAGAAGGCTGAGAGCTACAGCTTGTGAGAAACAGCAAAAGCAACAGAGCATTTCCCCTCCAAAATCTGCTGCTTGTGGAGCAGGGTGATCTTGCTCAGAGCTTGGCATTGAGAGACCTGCCAGCCCTTCCTCCTCACCTCACTATGTGGTCAGGGACCATCTATTGAGCACAAAACACTTGGGGAGACCCGTTTGTGTCTCGGGCTTTGGTTCTGTTGCTTCTCAAACTCCAGCATGCCAGGCAGGTGGGCCTGGGAACCAGCAAAGCTGTTTCTTATTGGAAACACTTATCATGGGGCTTTTGGAAAGTTAATTGGAAAGCCAGATGTAGCCAAGTGTTTGCACGCCTAGGTCTCTCTCACTTGACCTCTGCTGTGAAACAAAAGTTGCAGGCGGCCCATCCTCTCTGCAGGTCAAGGACGGTGCTCTTCACAGGTTAATCAAAATCGGAAGCGCCCACTGGGAGGGAGAAAATTGAGTCTCCAGGTCTTTTTCATGGAAATCTCTGGTGGAGGCTGTGTAGGGATTGTGTGGGGAGGGCTGGCTGCCTCCACACAAAAACAGAGGCTTGATGGCTGAACTGCAGTGCAAGAAACATCCAGCATTTAGGGCATGTAAGTGCTCCAACCCTTCACGTTAGTCGCCTTTTATGACCCTATCCTTGCAAAAAGCTGTTTGACTGACTCATTGCGCCCTGCAGGGACACTTTCACCGGAAGAGGGTGCAAAATCCTGCCTACACTTTCCTTGGCTCCCCAGCCCACTAAAGGACTTTCCAGATAGCGGTAGCTGTGCTGTTGAAGAGTTTCCAAGATTTTTGGCACTTGACAAGGACCTCTGAACAACTCTGAACTACCCATCTTTGTGAGTTCCCCTGTCACCAGCTTAGTTCTTATCCTGCTCTTCTGCAAAATCAGGGGGTTTGTCTTCTGCTAACGAAACCAAAGGCTGAGAACAGCCAGGCAAAGGGCGTATTTTCTCCAAAAGTGGTAGCAGCCCTGTTGCAAGAAGGAAATATGCTTCTTCCTTTTAAATACAGCAATATGGTTTCCTTGCAAGGGAAGGCTTCCTTATTTGTTTTAGGGTATGGGCTGTAATTTCATTATATATAGTATATAATAGCAGTATAAAACCAAGGCTGGCTCAGCATAAGAACCACATTATACAGCGGTTTTGCTCTCTCCAGCTGATGCTGTGTCTTACCGCCCCTCCTAAATCTTTCCCTGTAACTTGCCCACATCCTGCATCAGTCAAAAATAGAGAGAAAAGCCACTTACGGGTGGACCTCGGGGCCCGATGATGGACATGCCAGCTTCTCCTGGAGCACCCTGCATAGAGACAAGGGAGAGGAAAAGGGATGAGAAAAGGAGGAGAGGAAAATACAAAGACAATTATATTCCCGTCAAGACTGGGGTTAAATGAGGGTACTTAAGGCGTGAGACCTTTAGGGCTTATGGGGCAGCTGCCGTTCTGGCCTCCCCCAGCTCTAGCCCCGTACTTTGGGAGAAGAGATGTAATTTGGAGCTACTCAGATGTGCCAGAAAATGGAAGCTGCACAGCAAGGAAAACTATAAACACATAAAACACTTTCTGGCAAAACAGAGGTTCTGCCCCATTAGAAGTGTGAAAGATGGCTTGAAACCCTTGCTGTTTCCTTCCTGTGAGTCCAGAAGGACTGTATTTCGCACAAGAAAGAGGAAGGGATGTGCTGGGCTCCAGGGAAATGGGAGCTGTGGGCAGCTCACTGGCTGCCACCAGAAATGCCTCGCTTGTGCACTTCTCGAACCCAATTGGGATGTGCATGAAAACAGGAAAGCCCCTTGCTGGAAAAGAAAACAGCTGCCTCTCCAGCTTCTAGCCACCAACGACGTGTGATGGGCAGGACGTGTCCCTGTCTTTGGAAAACATGGCATATTCCTGAGAGGCAGGTCCAGAAGTGCCCAGGGCTGGGGAGCCTTGGGATGGAGCATCCCATAAACCAAGCAGCCTGCAAGCAAGCAGAGCTCTCTGCAAAACAAAGCTGGGGCCTGCCAAGGACTAGGACTCTCACGGAGGGCTTTGGGGAAGCATGGGCTATTAAGAGTGATTTTTCCGTTGTTTGTTTGTATCTATCCACTGACCCTTCATGTTGAAAGCTTTGGCCAGAGAGAAATGCCAGGACACACAGCAAGAAAGCAGGGTGGCTTCAGGTGGTGAAATCTTCGTCTGTTAGATAATGTTGGTTGGCTCCAATGAGCAAGCAGAAGTTTGAAAGCAAGGGAGGAGAATCTCTGTCCTATCTTGCCCTTCCTTTGTGTTTTTCTCTCTATCTCCTATGAATAAGACCAAATGGGCCTGGTATGGCAGTGCCCTGCACGGATGATCCCCCTATCATGTGAATATTCATCCCTTTCCTAGTTTCTACACGTGGTTATTTGGTTATTCACACACACACCCCCAGACACCTCCATTCCACTGTTCTTGCAGGTGGGATATACTCACAGCTCTGGGGAAAATAAACTAATGCTGAAGCATCAAACACTTCAAAACGTGGGGGCCAGCAGTAGGATGCTTTGCAAACCACCGCTTCTTTGGAGGGACAAACACCAACTTGCTGCACAGCAGTTTGGGAGATGGCATCCCACAGACTTAAACTGTACCATCAGTTTTCCATAGGAGGAAGAGGTCCCACCATGTCAGAAACAGGACTGTGCTGTGCCATTTTTTAACTTGCTATGCCTTGCACCAGGAACAGGCTAACCTGGGAGGTGGAAGGGATCTCTGGGTTGATTAGGGCAAGGATTGCTGCCAGCAGGGAAGAAACTCAATGGTTAAAACCCAGGAAGCCTCGAGGGGAGCCCTGCGTGTACCCACTGGTTCTTATGCTGTTAGTAAATTGTCCTAAACAAGAAACACAGCATCTTCAGAGGCTGAGTAGCCTGGAAGGAATTTGGGAGATAAACTCGCACTGCCGGGGAAGAGAATGGGCAGCTCAGGGAGGGTGAAAGCCCAAAGCTAGCTGCAGTCACCATGACTGTGACCGGTGGCTTGGGCTGACCCTAGAGGAGGGCAGTCAGGGATGCCACAGGCTGTGAGGAGCCAACTCACCTTCTCTCCAGGTTGCCCTTTTAGTCCCTGGGTCAGTGGCACCCGTCGCAGCCACATGCAAGAGGGTGCAGGAGGGGGTAAGAGAGAGAGAGAGAGAGAGAGAGACAAACAAAGGCATCAGCGGCAAGGGAACGCTCCCCCACCCCAAAACCCTGGTTATGGGGCTGGGATGAGCAGGGTGGCCTCAGCTCCTGCCCCAGCCAGCCCTCTTCCTCATCCTCACCCTGGGATGTCCGAGGGAAGAACAGCTCCAAAATACAGTGCTCAGCCAGGCAGGAGATGCCCCTGCCTTGTTCAGGGCAGGGTTCTTTGGAAAGGGCGGCTGCCAGTGGCAGGTAGGGGTGCGTGTTAGCAAGCCCACGGTTAGCGAGCCCAGCCGGCGCACAAGGTACGCAACTGCGAGGGATGCTGGACCAGAGGAGGGTCTGAGCAATATGGCAGAGGGCATGGAAACACCCCCGCTGGCATGTGTGTTGTTTGCAGGGCTGGCCACCCTGCTGCGACCAGGAGATCCCCTTAGGTGCGGGGCTCAGGGAGGGTGGCATTTCTCAGGCTGACACCTTGGGTCATCCCTGAAAGCCACTCCAAAATCTTGAGGGTTGGAAGATGATTGGGAGAATAAGGCACATGCAAGAGGTTTCGACTTACCGGCCGCCCAGGGATTCCCATTGCGCCTTTGTCTCCCTGGCAAGTAAGGCAAAGTCAGAGGATATTAGAAACTGGCCAAAAGCAAGGTTATAAAACAGCACAAATGAGCTGCGCCACAGACATGGCTTTGTGCGGTGGTGCAAGTGTCCAGGGATTTTGAGAGAGGCAGAGAGCAAGTTAGAGAGAGAGGAAAGTGTGTTTGCATGTACCTGAACCTGTCTTTAAGAACATGCGTAAGCCACCAGTTTGCTCGTGCATATGACAAACCAGCACATCTCGCAACAGAAATTACATATGGTGATTTAGGCAGCAAAAGAAGGGCAAGAGTCTTCAGCCTAACAAAGTATAACCCCAATTTCCAACACTTCATAAAATCCAGGTCCTGGGAACTGGCTTCCTGCAGTAGCCAACTGCCACATTTTTCTCTTTCTTTACCAAAGTCATCTGGGTGTTAGCTATTTATTTATAGAGTTATCACTTTAAAACAGGATTCTCTTAGACTTGAAAATATGGTCCTGTCCAGAAGCAAGAGAAAAATGTGGGAAAACAAGCTGACACAGGAAAAAACACGTCTGGAAGAAGACATATGAGCAGCTGTGTTCAGTGTCCTCTACCCCTTTGAGATACTTCCCAGTGCATTGTCAGGGTGTGAACGATCCTAACAGCAGTTTAAGGAATGACTCTGGGTCAGGCAACGCTGAACAGAGCCTCATAAACACATGAACACAAGACCAGTGGCAATTTTCTTGAGCCACTTACCTACAAGGCAGTTTTCTGCCTCTTACAGTTAAATTTAACTATGCAATTTAAAAAATAATAATAATAAAAAGAATAATCCCCCCCCCCGGCATTCCTGGTCACCAAAAATGAAGGCTTGGCTGAAGACAGCAGCTGATTACTGAAGAGGTCTTGACTATTATGGCTTCAGTGGTCATGTAGCTTTTACTCTATATTTTGCAAAAATGATGTAATAATAATCTCTGTTTCCAGCAACGTTTGGTGTTTCCATATGTAAAACAGAGTGTCCCTGCCCATGGCTGCCTGCATCCGTAGACACAAACCTGGTTTTCTGGTTTCTGCATTGGAGACACCGGCCCCATCAGTGCCACCTCCTTGTGCCTTCCCCCACATTCAGTCCCAAGGTGTGTGACCGTAATCTGAAATCTCCAGAAGGGGAATGCACTTAACTCTATTTGTTTTGCCAGGTGTATGCAGAGGCTTCTTTGGCCGTGCATCCCAGACTGGGACATTATTGCCTGGGATCAAACCGTTACCCAGTGAAAGTTTAGCCACTTTCCTCTGCAGAGCTGGGGGGCGGTTTGGTATTCAGAGCACTCTTTTCCAGGCAATGCATGTTTTGACAAATTGAAAAGCAATATATGCTTTGCAAAAGCATCCCTTGCAGATGGATGAAACACTAAACAGCTGCTTGATGTAAAAGTTTGTAGATGATATATTATGGGGAACAGCTTTCTTCTAGGGTTTTAGGCGGGTTCTCAGTCCCACTATTATTTGCCTATCTCTGTGTGCTGGCAGAGAGCAAAACTCCCAGTGTCAGCATCTTGCCCTGGGATTACTCTGTGGCCGCTGGAGAACATAATGCTGAGTTTTTCTGTGTTTTAGTCCCTTAAATGCTGCTTTCCTCCAGAGCTGAGCTCAGGCTGATCTCTCTCATGATTTGAAGTAAAAGCTCATTTTATTTCTCCTGGCTCTGCTGTGGCTGGTACCCGAGCCGGAAGAGCCCAAGGTCGGGGCTGAGCTGTGTCTGGTCTCCAGCGAGTACCTGGTGTCGGAGCGGTACATGACGGCACCGTGTCTGGTATGTGACTGCGCAGCATTACAGGCCTCCAAGCAATAACAGCAAAGGGGGAGCTCCCGGTAAGACAGCAAATAAATGCCAGATGTTTATAAGGAAAGGTTGTCTGTGACAGGGAGCCAAGAAAGAGCACTCGCGGGTGGATGATACCACGTAGGTTGGTTACAAAGTCATGCAAAGCTGCCTGCAGCTCACACGTCGGAGCTAGAGAAGCACAAAAGGCAACAAGCAGCCTCTGGCCTGAGTCAGGGGGAGAGCCAGCAACACAGTTTGCATTTGTTCATTAGGAAAATGCCTGTTACGGCTGCTGCAGTCCTCCAGGTGAGCAGCAGCCTGGGGAGCCGGGAGCCACCATCAGGGAGGCACAGAGCCACCACCAGGGAAGCACAGAGCCACCACCAGGGAAGCACAGAGCTGTAAGCCCCGAACCCACGCTCTTTCCTCACTCATGACTGTCTCTCTCAGATGCACATACTGTTATTATGGACTTTTGCATTTGCCACAGAGTGACTTAGGCCTTTTAAATCCTGCTGAAATTAGCAAGCCCCATCAGCAAGAACACTGCACACCGAGCCTCTTCAACCAGACCCTCAAGCTGACTAAGGCATTTTCAAATGCAGTGCATTTCCCGCATGCAGGAGGGTTCACAGGGATTATGTTTCCCTTAAATTTGGCCTTACAAAGCTCATGTGGTCCCTACTCCATTACAAGCCACGTCCTGTTTGCAATATTCTATTCTTCCATATCAGATTTGCTATGCGAGATCACTACCTTCGCCCAGCTTACAAACCCTGTGGGCCTCTGATGAAAGTGCTGCCAGGCCGAGAGTGTGAGGGAATGAAAAAGAAAGAACAAAGTATTCACCTGGAGCCCTGGTCTTCCTGTAGGGCCCTGAAACAAAATAAACAGAAAAGATTAAATTTAGCTTCAAACTCTGAAGGGAGTGCTTGATAAAGAGACAAAATCACATGTAAGGGTTTAGGAAACAGAATGGTTAAAAATCTCTCCACAGCTCCTTGACCATCAGCTCTGCTTTGGTTTCCTAATCTACTGTTTGTGAAGTTTTCTCTCCTTTCAACATGGCTCTACCCACAGCTCTCTGCACGGGCTCTGAAGGTATCTGCAAGTCCATGGAGAATGAGCTAATTACAGGGCTCTGACTTTCTTCCTTAGTTTCCATCTGCTAAATATTATTTTTTCATGTATGGAATTGCTGCAGTTGCCACAGAAATGTTGCATGTTCAGAAATGGGAGAGAAAACGCCCGTGAGAGGATCTTTTCCTTCGGATGTGGTCCAGACGGCAAGAGTCCGGGAACCTCAGGACTATTGCACGATTTCATCATTTCCTTCCTTCCTTCGCCCCTTTTAGTCCCAATCTCACCAAATTTCTTACGTGACTGCGGGTTGCCCTTGCCTTCACCAAAGCCTTGACTGACACCAGGAATAACAGTGGGAGCATCTGTTGGGCAAGAGGAGAGTGTTAAGGCCTGTTTTGCTGCTGGGGCGTTGCTCATCCATTTCGCTGGCTTTTCTCCTGTTTGTTCTAGACTACAAGCAGGGCTTAGTGCGTTTTTAGTGAGTATTTCTGCCCATCCCCAAACTCAAGCCAACATCAGCACCGGGAGCTAAGCCCTGCCACCCAGCATGTTGTGTTTTTCAAGCTGGGAAAAAAAAAAACCTGGGAGAGAGATGTGTGGGGCCATCAGCACTTTAGGGTTGCTATCCAGAACGATGTGTATGATATCCAGCCAGGCAGGAGCCCAGGTCTGTTGCTCATAAACTTGAGTTTCCATGCGGTTTTAATAACGAGAAATATGAGGGGGGGAAATATTTCCTATGGCGTCAAGGAGGACTCTGCTTGACTCCTCAGCAGTGAACTTTTGCTCACATTGACTGAGCCAGTCTCGCTCACCAGCCGATCAGAAACTCCAGAGGTCCTGAATGAGATGAGGGTGCTGTTAGCCCAAGACAAATTCCACTTTGGCTAACGATGCTTGGTCTGACTGACTTCCTCTTGTTATTTCCATTGGCTGTAGCATTCCTCGCAGCCTGTCCTGAAAGTCTGCATGTGGAGACAGGTTCAGGGGTCGCAGTAAGCCAGGATACGGTAGCATATATTGTCAGCACTTCTCTGGTGGTCCCATGTGTTTCTGCGAGGCTTCAATCTTTCATTATGATATTAAGTTTCTAACCCTTATTGCTGCACAGGAAGCCTGGAGTATGCGTCTTCCTCACCCTGCAAAAGCACAGACTGCTTCCCGAGAGACAGAGTCTGCATTGACCTATTGATTTCTCTCTAATTTCTCATGGCAATAACAGAAACGTCAACACCACTGCCAACTTTGTGCCCACCCCAGCCCTTTAGTGCTGACATATTCCTGCCCAGGGTGGAGTGGCAGGGGCGGCCCTGGATGGACTCCACTTGTAGCACCCTACAAAGCTGTGCTTTCCTCCCAGTAACCCAAAGCTAATGCTGGATACAACCACTTCAGCAGCCAGTCATGAAAGCCCCTGGGATAAGCTATCGCTGCAGGTTTGTGTGGATCAGACCTTCCAGCTGTAAAACACTGCCAGACCTTTTGGCCTGGAAGGTGCAGCTTTCTGGAAGGTTGTTGTCACTAGATTGGGCTGTGCTCGTATATCTGTGGGAGTTAGGTCTATAGCATTTCGAGCTGATGAAAGAGGAAAATAGGTTGTACAGCAACTACTTCTCAGAATGTCATCTGCAAACTGTTTAAGACATTTTTGTGTGAACAGACAAAAGATGACTACCGTATGTTTAACTTCTCATGTTCCTTCACAGAAACCCAGTATAGTTCCTCTATTGTACATGTATATAAACCATTTCCTCTAGAAGGACCGTGCTAGAGACAATACAGTGTTTCTTTATAATCCTGAGAGATGTCAATACATGGCCTCATTCCTTGCATTGCTGCTTCTGGTTCACTATGGGTCTCTTAATAGCTGTAAGAAATCTTCTGCAATAACCTAGCTATTTTACTGAAGCCTAAATCGTCTGCACTGAGGTTTTGCATTAGCTAACATTTGAAAAGGAAGCTGTCAACACAATTTTTCCTCTGAAATTGATAGCTGTGCAGCTATACTTGAAGACCCAACAGTTCAGCAAGCCCGGGTGAGCAGCAGGAAACAAGTCCCTACAGCTCAGCTCCCGCCATGTGTTTGCGATCTATCTTTCCCTTTTTCACAAACACATCTCATTCAGCGTGTGGCATCCGCTGCATGTGAAGCACATACAGCCGATTCCCCCAGGGTATGTGGGGCCAACTGGTAACACGCAGATATCTCTGCCCCTCATATTTGCCATGTCCCCATCCCTGCACTCCCACTGTCAGCTTTGGAAGCTGCGATGCAGCTGAAAGCAATCCCACCCCAATATGGGTCCTGAGCACCCGCAGTACTTGCTGTTTGGGAGATGCCAGGGCACCAGGACTGCAAAGGCGGCTACCGCACCAGATGCTACAGACAGGAGACTTTGCTAGTTCATGCCCTGCAAACTCTGTGTCAACAGCTTCTAAAACCATAAAGGTTTGGTACTTACAGGTGGACCTGAAAGAAAGCAGAAAAATAAACAATAATTAATACTTTAATACAATAAATCCTAACAAGAAGGGCTATGTAAATACATTGTGCCATCTTTTGGGGTTGATCCTGATACTGCTCCCATTTGCTGATGTACTTTCACCATCTCCCTGCTGATTAATTAAGGTTTACCCACAATTAGCAGCAATGCTTACAGTCACCACAAGTGTAGGTCAGCTTCAGAAAGCCCTGTGTTAGGAAGGCCATGTAAGTCAGGCTCTCAACACCGTGACACTCTTTTTTGGTCCTTTGGCACAGAGGGGTCCCCTCCCTGAGCGTGACACAGCCGAGCACGGGGGCTCATTGGTTGTGTGACTCCCCCTCACATTCTGCCAGCTTCTTGGGGTTATGAAAGTTGAATCTGGGGAGGCAAGAGCCCCTTTGCCTGCACATTTTCCACCAATGTTGGTGATCTTACGAAGGCACGAAAAGGAAACTACAGCTATTAAACGTACCAGGTACCTTTTGTCTTTAGTACAAGCTAATTTTCCCCTTTGCTTCTGCCTTTGTTCCCGTAGGAGCCAATCTGCCCTCTTGGAAGCAATTCCCTCAAATCCTTTGGGTTTCTTTCACTTCGGAAAGCCTTTTGAAAGCTGCCAGTGTGCAGCACTGCATCTTCCTTGTACAGATCCATTGTACAGTATATATCAGGGCTTAAACAGCACATTTCTTTCATCAGTTCCCAGAAAATTCCTCAAAATCCTGACAGATATTGTGTGTGGGGAAAGAAACCCCTGGACTCACTATTTTGTGGTTTCCTCTCTGTGGGAGAAGCAAGACACACCATACAATTGTCAGGGGTTTCTACATTTTCCATGCTTTATAGACACTCTGGTTTTTTTTTTTTGTTTTTTTTTTTTTTTGCTTCTTTATATGAGGTGCCAAGACATAAGACTAAACAGTAAAACAGGCAAGCTGACAGATAACAGGCAGCAACCTCTTCTTTGCCCAGGAGGCGGATGTCACAGTGAGCACCTGCAGAATACGTCGTCATCATCCTGAAAATGCCCCTGGCTGAAAGTCCACAAAAGAAACTGGAGACTTTGGATGAACAAACATTTTCCACACTCGAAATCTCTCACTTAGCCTGACTTCTTCATACCGGGGACTACGGCAAATGGTTTGGCTATCAAGCTTTGGTGACCTAAAACTGCACTGTTACATGCCACTCTTAGACTTTTGCTCAGCTTTCATCATGATTGATCAAAAACGTTACCTCTAAAGGGTACCTTTTGGTTAAAATAAAAAAAGAAAAATAAAGTTTGGCATCTTCATGGTGACTGACAGACCTAAGGTCAACGTCCACAGCCAGAAGGCTCAACCACTCGAACAACTCCGCACAAATTTAGGACAGGAGCTCAGGGTGGGACCCAGGTTTGGTCAGTCTGGCAACTGCCCATCACCAGCGTTGGTGCTGAGGTTGCTATTATACCTGGTATGCCAAGTCTAAACAACAAAAGGGTTTCTGATCAGAGAGTTCATTTTCGAGGGCAAGGTCAGACTCACAGGCCGGAATCCTCATTTATGCCAGATGGGGCGGGGTGGGGGGGGAGTTTTCTGAGTCTGGCTTGCATGACAATAAAGTTCTGTGAGAGAACTGTTTTGGAGATATTTTGTTTCAGAGTGAGCGCCCTGTCACAAGGTCAGTGCTTACAGCTTGCCAATACACGGACTTTATTTCCATTAACAACACTACAGACCCTTAATAACCCGCCTACCCGTCTCCATGGGTTTGGGGCACTTGTAGATTGCATGAACCAAACCGTTTACCTAATGTTGAAAGAAAAAATTAAAGGCAAGCAAACCGTGAGCCATCCCTGCTCCTCCAGACCAAATGTGACCAGACAGCAGCACAGCCTGTAATGGTATTGCAATACCGCTGAGAAAAAACATAAGCTTTTGTTTGCTCCAGAAGCTACGTCCGCAGAGCAGAGTAAATCAACGATGCCGGCAGCTCTGGGCCCATCAGGCCACGCACCCCACACAGATCAAAGGCAGGAGGCATACTGGAGGCCCATCTCTCTTATATGCCCGCTATAAAATTAATGGTTCTGTGAAGGGGGGACTGCACAGTCTTGTGTAAGCACACATCAGTGAGCTGCAGGGACACAGTCTTGGCTGCAATAAGTCAATCAGTAGAGACCATCCAGGGACTGGAGTTCAAATGTCGGGACCGTCTGCACGATCCAGGAGAAAGCGAAGCCCTCAGACAGTGTCACTTCTAAAAGCAACATTGTCTTGCATGGGCTGGAGGAGGA